>NW_022589738.1:12137210-12687334 GCF_004348235.1 Phoca vitulina | reverse complement strand
TATTTATTTATTTGAGAGAGAGAGAATGAGTACATGAGAGGGGGGAGGGTCAGAGGGAGAAGCAGACTCCCTGCCGAGCAGGGAGCCGGATGCGGGACTCGATCCAGGGACTCCAGGATCATGACCTGAGCCGAAGGCAGTCGCTTAACCAACTGAGCCACCCAGGCGCCCCAAAATTTAATCAATCTTAAAAAAAAAAAATACCCAAAACTCGGGGCGCCTGGGTGGCTCAGTCGGTTAAGCATCTGCCATCAGCTCAGGCCATGATCCCGGAGTCCGGGAATCAAGCCCTGCGTCAGGCTCCCTGCTCAGTGGGGAGTCTGCTTCTCCCTCTACCCCTCCCCCTGCTCCTGTTCTCTCTCACTCACCCTCTCTGTCTCTCTCTCAAATAAATAAATAAAATCTTAAAAAACGTTTATAATATCTTAAAAAAAAAACCAACCAAACCCCCAGCATTCTAGAACTGCCTCTTGCTACAGAGCCTCATCTCTGAGGGAGGCACCTCGCGGGCATTTGCCTCATTGCCAGGTGGCTACCGTCACTCAAAAGTGCTTTGGGGACACATCTCATGCCTGGGCCTTTGGGGCCCACACCCTGTGCTTTCAGGTGGCTTCAGAGGTCGCAGATCCTGGTCCTGTGGGCCACACCTTGGTGGCCAGGTGAGAAGTTCGCTGCACTGTGGAATCCAGGTCCGCCTGGCTGTGGCTCAGTGCCCAGCAGCAGGCTCGGGAGAGATCCGTGGGCTCAAGGAATGATCAAACCCTTTCCAGAAGCAAAAATGAGGTGCGATGAGTCGCAACAGCTGGATGAGCTTGACTTTCTTGCTTGGCTTGTCAGCGGCCCTGGAAGGTGTTTTCAGAAAACGACTTAGCGATATGTCACCCCTCTGGTGCATCCCCAGAGTTCATAGAGCTGATACACACTGCCAGAGGGAGGGCCACATTTCAGAGGGAGCTGACTTTCCAGATTCCTCCATTGTGGGGACCGTCATTCTGTGACTCTGGGCACCTCGCCACGGCTTACTCGGCTCTGAATCTCCAGCTGCTAGCGCACTGCGCGGCACATGGCGAGTGTCCTAGTTTGCGTGGTGTCAGAGCAGACCCTGAGACAAAGATGAGGGTACGAGTCGTGTATTTGGGAAGAGATCCTGGGGAGCACAGTGAGGGGGTCCAGAAGCCAGACAGGGAAGGGAGGAAAGCCCCGGAAGGGCGTGCTGTGGAGCAGGTGGGTGCCTTTTGGAGGACTGTGACACACAGCCCAGAGTTGCCCTCCGCAGAGGGACAAAGAAGCTGGGGTCATTAGGGACCAACTCCAGCTCCTCACCCCGTTGGCTGAGGCTTGTCCCTGGGGTGTTACCTCCCACTGCCTGTGGTGTGGGCCGAGCACACTTCTGCGGCCAGAGAAAGCCTGAAGGTGGAGAGGCGAATGTCTGAGAAAGGAAGCCCATGGACTGTTTGGAACCATCCACCGAGCTACAGGTGACCTCCCGGGCGGGCCAAGGGGACGAGAGCAGGTCAGTGTGTTCCAGTGTTTGCTGAATGAGCGTTTGTTGGGTGAATGAATCTGAACGTCACATCCTTATAGCATAGAGATAATGATTTTGGCAATGATCATAGTCAATGGGAACAAGCCTCCTCAATCTTAATTACACACACACACACACACACACACACACACACACACAAGCATGCACGCATACACACACGCACAGATGCCAACCTCCCAATATTGAGCATTAAACATGTATTACATGATTCATAATTAGCTCTGCCCCGCTCACAATGCGAGGTCCCGTGTTCTTGGCAACTTCCGAGCAGACTCCTTTGCATGCGCACTTGCTAGAAAGAAGGCGGGGTTGTAGAGTCAGGCGGGCCGGAGTTTGAATCTCACCCCCACCTCTTCATCACCTCGGGTCAGTTATTTAGCCTCTTCGAGATTCCTTCTCTGGGAAATAAAGCAATGATGTCATCTCCCAGAGCCGCTGTGAGGAGCAAAAGAGACAATGTTGCTAAAAGCAGGCAACTTTGCATAAAGCAGTGTGGAATAGGCATCGTTATTTTCCTT
This sequence comes from Phoca vitulina, assembly GCF_004348235.1. Classification (NCBI taxonomy): domain Eukaryota; kingdom Metazoa; phylum Chordata; class Mammalia; order Carnivora; family Phocidae; genus Phoca; species Phoca vitulina. The sequence continues at coordinate 12,685,270 of NW_022589738.1, read as the reverse complement.
AATATTCTTAATGCGCTCAGATCCGTCATTTATTTTCGAAACATTTATTGAATGCCTACTGCGAGCCAGACACTGTCCTAAGGGCTGCAGAAACGCTTGTGAACAAAATAGAAAAAGATCCCTGCCTTTGCAGAGCTTCATTTCTAACAGAGGCGAGACCACAGGCAATCAACAAAATAGGTAAGCTCCGCTTCTCATAGGTTGGAAGGTGACAAACACTACGGAAAGAATAAAACCAAGCAAGGACGTGGATAGCACAGAGGGGGTGTGTGGGGTGGTGTTTTAGATGGGGGCCATCCAGTGAGGCTTTCCTAAGAAAGCGAGACCTGAAGGAGGTGAAGGGGCAAGCTACACTGGCATCTGGGAGAACATTCCAGGTGGAGGGAGCAGTGGGTGCAAAAGCTTGTAGGTGGGAGTGCGTGTGTGGCTCGTTTGAGGAACAATGAGACCAGTTGTATTAGCTTCCTGGGCCCGATGTAACAAGTCACCACACACCGGGGGGCTTACGATGACAGAAATAGATCGTCTCTCAGTTCTGGAGGCCAGCAGTCTGAAATCAAGGTGTCAGGCAGGGCTGTGCTCCCTCAGAAGGTTCTAGGGGAGGATCCCTCCTCATGTCTTCGGGCTTCTGGTGGCTCCCGGTGTTCCTTGGCTTGTGGCCGCATCCCTCCAATCTCAGCCTCTGACTTCACGTGGCCCTTTCTCTCCATGTGTGTCCCTCCTCCCCGTGTCTCTTACAAAGACACTTGTCATTGGATCCAGGGGCCACTTGGAAAATCCAGGATGGTCTTCTCTCAAGATTCTTAATTACATCTGCAAAGACCTTTTTTCCAAATACTCACGTTCATGGATTCTGGGGTTAAGAGATAGGCATATCTTTCTGGACCCCACCAATAGGTCCCCAAACCAGTGTAGCTGGAGAGATGGTAAGAGCAAGGTTGGAGGTCTTAACAGTAGTAGTGATACTTCTGCCCCCCGCTCCCCCGGACCTGATCACAGAATGATCACGTTCCTGCCACATCCTGCTCTCCACTCGCCAATTTCCTGGTTCCCACCATCCCAAGAGCTTTCTGGAATTCTGCTTGTTACTTCCTGCCTTCCTGCACTGACCACAGCTGAGCCGATGGAGGACAAGGGCTTCTCTGGCTATAGACAGAATCCTCATTTCTGCTGACCTGGGTTCTCACAAGACGTCCTGTTCTGGTTGCTTGGATGGTCCAAAGGGTCTAGCCCAGCTTCTGTGACCTCAGCTACAACTTCTCTCCCAGGCCAGGGCTGTGTGCGTTTCAGAGCACACCACCCCTGGCCCAGCACCGGGCACAGGGTGCCGCTGCTGAAAATGACAGTGACCCCATCCAATTTGCTACCTAGTTGTCAGGTGTTGCGCATTCACAAATCTGTACTAACAAAAGATACAGAGGAGGCAGGCAGAATTCTTGGTCTCAAGACTCTTAGGACTCTCAGAGTGTCACTGGGGAGAGAGGCACCCGTCTAAAGGACTCTATCACTATTACAGGATCCTGGAAAGAGGGAGAGAGAACAGCTCGTTTCTCCACACTGGACGCAGTGCTTCTGTTTGCACTCTTTCATTTTCTGAGTATTTCCAGCCACTTTATCCCTTGGGCAGCCCGGCTCCTGGCAGCAGGGTGGGGTCCTGGATGAAACTTCAAAGAAAGCTAAGTTTGTTTGTGGGATATCTTTTTCTTCTCTATTCCCTCCTCGAACCTCTTTGCCTATCCTTTGCCATAACACCCTCTCCCCACCTCAGTGCCCTCATGTTCTCTTTCTCTCTCCTCCCCATATAATTTACTTTCAGGGTAGTTTCTAATACACTCATTTATACTAAAGTGTAAATGACTGATAAGAAACCAATGTGATAATGCACATCAGGGAAAGGTGTAATTACAACTTAAAGGGGGACAAAGCCCTTGTTTGGCTTGAGCCATAAGCATCAGTCTCATTGTGGAGTTTAAGTCCAGAGTGAGCTGAATAGTTTGTTGGTCTTCCCCATCCCCATGAAACTGCACGGCTGCCTTCTGGCGGGAGGGGGTAGGCCTCGTCTCCCTGTCAGGCTGATGTTGACCTGATGTCCGTACTGGCTCCTGCCTGCTGGGCTTGGAGATGTCCTCTGAACTTCTTGCCTGAGTCCTCCCTGGAGGAAGGAATCACTGGAGTGAAAAGGAAAACGCTACATTCCCGTTCTGTTCTTCAGTTATTCTGGTCTTTCCACACGTTCTGCAGACTGCCACCCCCTTTCTCCTAGGTGAGCTTGTCACTGGGGTGCTCTCTTCCCGATCCAGAGGCCGAGCATGGGCTCTCGAGGCAGCCTGGGGCCCCAAGGCACCCGGGATCGGACTGGCCTCCTTGCGCTTGCCCCACATAATCCTGCTTCCCTGCCGAGGTGCGATTGGCCATGACAGCTGCCTTGGCTTACGCAAGACTTTTTTTTAATGGAAAAAAAAAGGAAAAATTTTTAAAAAGGTGAGAATTCTGCCTGGAGTCTGGAATTACCCGCAAAGTCACCTTTTTCAGCGCCCACCGACACAACGCACTCTGCCTCTGTTCTCAGCAAACCATATGCCACCACTGCTGCTGCTGGCCACATCCTGGGGGATGGCTTTTCTCCCCTTCAGCAGGCCTCCAGAAATGTCATAGAAATTTATATGCTTATTCACAGAGCCGATAAAGCAGAAAACCAGCGTTTCAGCTATTTTTGTTTTGCTTTGCAGATGGAGAGTAAGAGGCATAAATCTCTCCCTCGTTGGACTCCGTGGCCCCCCACTCTCTGTTTTGCATCAGACGCTGCTCAGCCCCCGGAGCTGACTCTCTGGAGTTTGGGACCCAACCCTCCCATGCCACTGCCCACAGAGAGTGGCCGAGTGCAGAAAGAATCAACTGCCCAGCAATGTTTACTGTGCCTTGGGTGCATGATACCAAGGGCCCCATCACCCTGGGTGTTCAACGGGGCTTATCCTGGAGAAGCAAAGCCCACGGTGGCCTGATGCTGCCCTTATGACGTTTGCCTCTCCACAGGTATGTAGGGGACATTGTGTGACCAGTTCTAGTGTATCTCCAGGTCCTTGGCAGTGGGGTTCCGTTATCAACGGCGTTTCGAATACTCTTGCAGTGCAACCACTTACCCCAAACTTTGCAGCTTTACTTTGCTCGCAGGTTTCCGGGCTAGGGCATCGGGAGGGGCTTGGCCGAACAGTTTTGGCTCGGGGTCTCTCATGCTGTTACCCTCCAGCCGGGACTGGACTCCTCTGGAGGCTTGACTGGCTGGGGGGTCTAAGAGGACGCACCCACAGGGCTGTCAGCCGCGAGCTCAGCTGACCCTGTCGATGGGGGTGCGTATGCAAGGACCGTCCAGCATGGTGTCTCAGGGTGGCTGAGTTTCTTGCATGGTGGCTGGCACCCCCCAGAGTGAGCATTCCAAGAGCCGGGTGGAAGCCAGATGGCCTTTTCTGACCTACCCGTGACGGCATGCGGTGTCACTTCTGCTCCATGCTATGGGCTATTGGCGAGTCCCTAAGTTCAGCCCAGGTTCCAGAAGGGGCCTAGACCCCACCTTCTGGCCCAGGATGTTGCAGGAGGGCTCTGGGTGCAGGAGGGACAGGTCTGAGTTCGATTTAAGGCTCCCTCTGTCTGTCTGTTTGCCCCCGAACCAGCTCTGGACGCCACAGGAAATTTGCTGTGATGAAACAGGGAGGGGGTGACAGGAGAACTTCTGTCACCTTCACTAGCTGCTGAAATCCCCCCTGGTGAGGAGAGAGCCTTCTCCCTCATCGGTGACGCTCACATAGATAATTTCTGACAGGGAGGGCTTCCAGGGCTAATAAATTCCTACCATGCCAGGCATCCAGAAAATGGCTTTAGGACACAATATCCCCATGTGAGGAAGAGCGTGGGAAAGGACTGAAGTAGGTGATTCCACCCCAAGCCCTGTTCTCAGAACAAGCATGCTTGCTTATTGGCTCTGCCCTCAAGACGTCCCAAATCCAACCGCTTCTCTCCACCTCCGCTTCCATCTCCCCTGGTCTGAGCCACCCTCATCTCTCGCCTGGCCTCTCTGTTCTCACCCCCTCCCGTGACCTCTACGGTCTGTTTTCTACACAGTAGAGAGAAAGATCCTTAAATCTAAGTCTGACATGTCCCTCCTCCGCTCAGAGCTTTCCTGTGATACCACATCTCTCAGAGTAAAAACCAGAGTCCTTACAATGCCCTGGAAGGCCCTCTAGGATCTGGCCCCCTGTGAGTATCCTGGCCTTGTCTTCTCCTTTCCTCCCCCTCACTCCTTCTCTGGCAACACTGGCCTCCTTATGTGTCTCTAACAAACCAGCCGTGTTCCTGCCTCAGGACCTTTGTACTCGCTGCTCCCTCCGCTGGAATGCGTTTACCTTGGATATCTGCGTGGCCTGCTGTCTTGCTTCCTTCAGGTCTCTACTCCAATGCCACCCCCACCAGAGGAGCCCTCTTCTATCATTAGACTGAAAATCTCAGGCCCACCCTACCCCCATCCTTCTCTCCCATGCCTTGCTTTATTTTCTCCATGGCACGTATGCCGTATTTATTAGTTTGTTTCTTTACTGCTTCCCTCCTCCACTGGAACGTGGGCTCTGGGAGGGTAGGGCCTGCCCCTGGTTTGTTCACTACTGCTACCCTGGCATCTACAACAGGCCCTTGTACCTAGTAGATGCTCAATAAATGTCGAATGAATGGACAGATTCCAGTCCTAACTCTTGAGGCAAGAAATACAGTAACACCTTAAATTGTTTAGACCAGGGGCTAGCAAACTTTTTCTGCAAAGGGCCACGTAGCAAATTTTAGGCTCTCCAGGCCAGACTGTCTCTGTCACAGTCACTTAACTCTGCCACTGAAGCCCAGAAGCAGTCAGAGCTAACATTGAAACAGATGGGCATGGTCGTGTTCCAATAAAACTTTATGTACAGAAACAGGTGACAGGTCAGATTTGGCCCATGAGCCAGAGTTTGCCAACCCTTGGTTTAGCAGCAAAAATGTCCTGTAAAGTCAAAATTGTGGTTTCTGCTTTCGGGTGCAAGTGTTTGAAGCACAGAGAAGTTGAGGGGCCCGTCTGAGGTCACACAGCACCCCGGAGGTAAAGGTGGGTGGAGAGCCCAGGTTTTCTGATTTGTACTCAGGGCCCAGTTTATCCATGTTGCCGCCTTGTGGGTTACTTTGGAGAAGCCAGAGGGCACTCTAGCTTAGAGTCAGCTGAGAGGCTTCCTTTAGGATCACGGGAAGCTCACAGGAAGTGCTAATTGCAGGCGGTGCTGGTCGCACATGGTGTTAGGGTTGGTGTCTCTCGCCCTAAATTGCTGTCAAGAGATGAGGGGGAAAGGAGAGGCTGAAGGATTGGGATGTAGTCCGGGGGCCGGGAAATCGGAATCGTTGCAGGTTGGGTCTAGAAGGTCTAGGAAGCCGGCTCTGAGATGCAGTTCAAAGTGCAGGACAATAGAACTAAGGAGTGCCCTTAAGATCGACCTGTGTAGAAGGGAGGGGAGGAGGCAGGAGTGGGCGGGAAGAAAAGCTGAGCTGCCATGTGCCCAGCGCCAGCCTCAGCTGATGCCACCGGACACTCTGGAGCTGGGGGATGGCCCCACGGAGGGGTCCTTCGTTGGACCGAGATGGCCAGGCTTCCTTCTCCCCACATCAGTCAGTCATTGATGGACGCTACATGGGGCAGAAGCATGAGCTTAGGGGAGATGCCTGCCCCCAAAGGGCTGACAGCCAAAGGCTCTTTGTTGACACCACCCCCAGAAGCTGGGCCAGCAAGAACTTCGTGAGAAGGGCTCTGGTAGTGGACCCTGGCAGCCAGCACAGGGGCTAAGAGAGATAAAAAGCAGAAGGCCTAATGAGAAACTGGGCGGGGGGGCACCAGAAAAATGATCCACACAAGCCAAAGCCAGAGCCAACATAATTAATTCATGGGCTGTGTGTTTAGGATGTAATTGTTCTACCTTTACTTCTTCACCTGTTAGAATTAGGTTTGGTAGTGAGTTGTAGGAACTCCAAAATAACACTGGCTTAAACACAATAGAAGTATATTTTTTTTCAATAAATAAAGCTGGAGTTACACCACCCAAGGCCGTTCTAGTAGTTTCACAAAGTTGTCAGAGACCTAGGCTTCTATCATCTTGTTGCTCTACCCTCTTCAGCACGAGTGCACTTCATGACTCAGGATGGTTGCACCAGCTCCAGCCATTAATTCTGCAGTCCACCAACCAACAGGAAGGAGAGAGAGATGAAGGGCATGGCCCTTCCATTTAAGGACACTTCCTGGAAGTCACACAGGGACACCTTAATCCCATCAACTAGCAAACTTAGTCACATGGCCATGTCTGGCTGCAAAGGAATCTGGGAAATGTAGTTTATATTCCAGATGTCCTTTTGTTTTGGTCCCAAATCAGGAAAAAGTGAACAGATATTGGGGGATGACTAGCAGTGTCTGCTTCCACCTGACAAATGCTTCATCTTTAAAGATCAACTCTCAGGGGGTCTTCAGGTCCCCCTACCCCCAATGCCCTGCCTCGGGTAAAGCTGATGCCCCTTACTCTATAATTCCTCAGCGCTATCACTGGGATTCATCTGCTGCTGGATTCCCATGGGACCACAAACTCCCTGACGGTCGAAACTTGGTGCTTTTCATCTTCTATCCCCAGCCAGCTGGTGCGTAGCAGGTGCTCAATAAATGCTCGTTGAGCAAATTCCTGGGGAAGCCCAATATGAACCTTAGGAATATGTTACACTTCACACCTCTGTTCATTCCACAATAATTGTACTTTTAACTACTAATGCTCATCAAACTTGATACGCCACCAAAGAATCCCAAGGAACCCTCGTAGTCTGAAAAAAAAAAAAAAAAAAGATGACAGGTGATAGGCAGTTCCTGATGAGCGAACATTTTCTCATTTTTCTCAGTGCTCAGTTAAATGTAGAATGTGGTCAAAGTGTTACTGCGCTCCGTGTGGTTGACGGTTAGCAGAACCACAAGTTTAACTTGGGGACTTTCACTGCTCTGCGTCAAAGAGGCCCCAGGGAAAGCCTTGAACAATGCCACTAGCACCGGTGGGAGGCAAGGCACTGAGCCAAGCTGCCCGCCCACGTGCTTCCCAGAAGTCCCCCGGGACGCACGCCTCTCTGTTAGTCAGGGTGGGAGGCACTCTGCTGTGTGTTGAAGGTAGCTTGAGAGTTCAGGGCGTGAAGGCCATGGAGGAGGTTGTCCTTTGGAGGCTACGTTCTTCAGGCAGCAGATACTGGTGGTGCATCGCCGAGATCCCCTTTCCCTGCCTGGTGCACCTGTCCATTGGCCACGATCGGGGTTGGTTAGCACCAGCTCACAGCCCCCTCCGTCTCAGAGGGACTGTCTTTGGTCGATGGGATCCACTTTACCCAGGGTACCTGGGAGGTTACACCGCACCCGGGGCTTGGGAAGAGGCATGGCCAATGATCTCCACCAGGGATACAAAAGCGCGGACTCTGCTTTAAGGGGAGGGGACAACCCTGTGGGGCCTTTCCTGCTCCAGAGCCCCCTGTGGGATCAGGCTGACGTACGGTGCCCAGGCTGTCCCAGTTTTCTCGGGACTTGCGTTTTAGCTCTGGAAGCCCATGTCCCTGGAGACCGTCCATCCTCGGCAAACCAGGGTGGTTGGTTACCTTGTCTTCTGCTGAGCCCACGTCTCTGCTTTGCCCTGTGTCTTTCCATGCCTACTTTCCCGACTTGCCTACAAGTTCCTCCGGAGACCCCACCCTCGATAAATCATGTACACAAGCATCCCCGGCTCAGCCTCTGCTTCTAGGGGACCCGGTCTTTTCTGGGATTCCTCCCTCTCTGAGTGTGGGCCAGTTCTCATGAGGGCTCTTGGCTGTGGATGAGGGGCACCCGTCATTACCGACAGAGTTCACAGCTGAACTCAGCTTTCTGTTTGCTGGTGACTCATCACACTGTTGCCCTTTTCAGGGGCTACTTGTAGTTGGCCCCATGTTCCAGCAGGTGGGTGCCCTTTCACGTTCTCCCCCGTTGGTGGGCAATGCGCTTTTGGCTCGTCTCTCCCTCTATTGCCCTTTGATCTAAAACCAAGGCCGTATCTCTTTGGCCACTGCTGATTTCTAGAGGATCAGGCCCTTTCTTTCTGAGAGGTGGCACAGTGTGGAGTAGAGTGCAGGCTGGCTTCTAGCCCCGGTGCAGGGCACATCTGTGAACCTCTCTGTGCCAATTTTCATGATCCCAGAAGAAAAAAATGGCTCATTGGGTTATTGGGAGGGAGATCATAAAGCACTTGCATGGTGGACCTGGACCTGGCACTCAACAGAGTCACTTCCTCTGGGCTTCTGGGGAGCAATTTCCTCACCTGTGAGAAGAGGTGGCTGGCTTGAATGTTCTCGAAGGCTACCTCCCTCCCACACTTCCGTGTTCCATTCCGGGTGGGCTTTCAAGAGGAGATTGCTGCCTTGGCTTCTTTGCTTGCTCAGCCTTGTGGCTTGTCCCTACCTCTTGGAGCTTTCTGGACTTTTGCCATGGTCCAGGTCCTCGTCTCCTCTCTCCTGGGCTATGGCAGAACCCCTAATCGGCCCTCTACCCCCAGGCTTTTCTCCTGCACATCTTCCTAAAATATTGCTCTGCTTACATACTCCCTTCCTCAAGAACTTTCCATGGCTTCCAGGTAGGTGCGAATCAGAGCTCAGACGTATTGGTATGATGCTCTCCATCTGGGACCCGGCTCCAGGTGTGGCCCCCTCACACGTGTCACGCCGTGACCTCACCCATCACCTCTTCTGATTTGGGCACTTCCTGGAGAGAGGCCGAACGAGACATTAGGAAGGAGGCTTCGTTCTGTGAAGTCTGATCCTGCCCCCAGGGCAGAAATCACCTGGTGCCCAGCTGCTGAGGAGAAGCAGCCCCTGCCCTCTTGCACGCCAGCAACCAGCTCGCTTGTGAGGCACTCAGCCCAGAGGGAGGTCCGAGGCTTGGGACCCGTCCTATCAATCTCAGGACAAATGCCCAAAGGAGCTGGGTCTACAATTGGAGAATGAGATGGAATGAAAACCTGCTAAGTCCCTCGACGGTATTAGAGTTCCAGGTCTGGATGCGGTGGGGAGGCGGGGGTGAGGGGAGGGCCGGGTGTCCCTGAGGAGCAGAGGGACAAACGGAGGGCTAAGTGGAGGCAGACGAGCTGCCCCCCCCACCCCGACGGTCCCCTCAGGGAGCTGGCAGCGCTGCGGTGAATAGAGACGGGCTGGCTGCACATGTCAGGAGGACAGACGGGTTCCACGTGGGTTAACAGCGACCGAGTCACCGTTTCACCCTCCCCTAGGAGAGGAGACCTCAGCCTGCCACCTCGGCCATGAGGAAAAAGCCATTTTGCTGGTTGGATCTGAGCCACGCTGTAGACCAGCTGCTGGCCCGGGAGCGCCGTTGTGGCTCCGTGTAGCTGTCAGTCCTCCCGGGGTGGCCGCGGGATAATCCACAGCTGTCTGCAGCCTCGACAGCAGCTCCCCGTCTGCCTGCGGCCGAGCTGCGGGGTCCGCGGGGCTTGCAGACGGGGCTCTGGGGCCCGACTACCTCCCCCCCGAGCCTTCCTCCTCTGTCCGGGGAGCTGGACACGCACGGAGAACACAGCTCTGTTTGAGTGACTGCTGGGCAGATTGACCTTGGCCCGAGGTGGCTCTTTTCGGGGCCCTGTGACCTCCCAGGCTGTGGGGCGTGGGCCGGCGGCCTTTCCCAGTGGCCTTTGACACGGCCACCTGTGGGGAGGGCTGCCATGTCACACAGCTTCAGAGAAAGCATGCACAGGAAAGGCATCACTTTTACCTTAAAGGAGTACTTCAGCCTCGGGGTCCTGCCCTGGTCTAACCTGTCCATAATGAGGAAAGTAGGAGAAGTTTCCAGCTTCTTTCCCCTTCCTGGCTTGTTCCTGCTATGGTAGAAGGGTACACTTCATTGCTAGTGTAGGTTCTGCCCATTGCCTACTATGCAAATATTTTTTAAAAAAGATTTTATTTATTTCTTTGACAGAGAGAGAGAGAGAGAGCATGAGCAGAGGAGGAGCAGAGGGAGAGGGAGAAGCAGACTCCCCGCTGAGCAGGGACTCCGGGAGCATGACCTGAGCCACCCAGGCACCCCGCCTACTCTGCAAATCTAACAGCAGTCCAAAGGGGTACCTTTACATTAGGGCCACGGAAGAAAGATATTCTGCCTTCTGAAATAGAAGTATATGTTTACGATGCAATTAATAGAGAAATAAATGTATACATCAAGTTCAGTGTAATCAACAGCACATTGTGCGGTTTAGTCTCAACTGCTCCTTGTAATGACCTTCATTATCCCCCCGCCAGCCCACAAAACCCAGGGATGTCTCTTTGCTAGATCCTCTTCTTCCAGGCTTCCCAGAGAGTCATTGAGAAGGACTGTGAGGCCTTGTCCCATCTCAGAGGGCCTTGATTGATTGGTGATGTCTGCCAAGGGCTTGGCAGGGAGATGGGGGCACATGGGCCATGTAAGTGCCTTCCCCATCTCGAGAGGCTCTGTGTGCCTGGCTTGCTCGCTGGCCTCAGCCCGTGGTTAAAGGCCCCTCTAGACTCAGGCATTTATGGGTGATGTCTAAGGAAGTCTGTTTCCTTGAGGCCTGGGCAGATTGGCTTTTTCCCTCAGCTGTCCCACAGCCCCTCCTTGGTTCCTTACTGCGATCAGTCCACTGCTCTAGGGCAGGGAGGGGTAGTTTAATCTCCTTTAGGGGTGGGATGAGTCCTGTTCTGTTGGGGCCTGGGCTAAACAGGGACGTGCCGTTGGAGCAATGCAGAGATGCAGGGATACTTCCCATTAAATACCATGGACGGAGCTCCCACTACCACCCCCATCACTGCAGCAACTTAGAGGCTATTCCTGGTCGATAATTTCATGTCTGATACTGAGCATGTTACAACAGTGGTGATCAATAGATTAATTTCAGCTGAGAAATGAAAGGCTGACAATGGCCTTCACGTGATAGCCCCAACAGAGAGCATTACGTTGAATGCGCCTTAACTTTCAGTTTTGAAACAAAATTAGTGTAGATTTTATTCAAACGTAAGAAAATAATGAAAAGTGCACACATCAAAAGTATACACTTGATGGTTTATCACAACCTGAACACTCATGTGACCACACTGGATCAAGAAGCAGACCGTGGAGAGTGACATCATCAAGATAGCAGGAGAGGCGTTTTCTATCATCTCCCCAAAGAACACAGATTTTGACAATTGCCCATGGACAGGACCGTCTTTGTGGAAGTCCAGGAGTCCAGTGACGTTTCAGTACACTGTTGGAGCAAAAAAACAAAAAAACAAAAAAACCAAACTGAGATTAGATGCACTGAAGAAGGGAAGACAAACAGTTCTTGAATTATTCCCCTCCCAAGGCAGCCCAACTCTGTGCCAAGACAGACACCCTCGGCACACGATTTCTTCTGCAGGAGAAGTGAGAGCATATGAGTGAATGCTCCGCTTCCCCAGCTGTGTGGGATGTGGCCAAAGAAACCCACTTTTGTCTCACCCCATCCAGACTGTTGAGGTGAGCTGCATGCCTCTGGGGGCAAGGAGGAGCTGGGAGAACAGCAGCCGGAGATCAGAAGGTATGGGGATGTAGATTTTTCTAACCACTTCCCAGACTCTATCACGGAGCCCATCCCTGAGCCACTGGGGACACCTCACCTGAAGATTCCCCCAGGAGGCTCACAGGCACCTCCAACACACCATGTGCCTCATCCACGCCCCCCTCCCCCCACCACCAACCCCATGGCTGGATCCCTGTGCACCCTCCTCAGGACAGTGAGTGTGCACCTTTGCAGATAGCTGGTGAGCATGCACAGAAAGCCAGCCCGACTCTGTATGATTCGGAGAAAACACACAAATTTGAGCATTCAGCACTACTCTAGGGAAAGCAAACGGGAGTCTGTCAATACTCGACTGGGCTTTGTCGGATCGGAAGAAGGCATGAAATCTTAAGAATTCATCCCACCCCCCACCCCCAAGAGGGGATAAGGGAATAGGAAATATAGAGCAGGTGTATCCACAGAGCAGGTCTAAAAAAGCTTCAAAATCCCTAGTAGGGCTGACAAGGTATTTCTCTCCTGAATCCAGTCAGCAAAGACTGGAGGAGGTGACTACTTCTTCAAATGTGAAGACAGTGATGCAGGACTTCAAGGAACGTGACAAGCTGAGGGAACATGAGAAAACCACTAAAGGTACACACTCATTTTCTAGTAACAGACCCCAAAGACATGGAGATCTGAAATTTACCTGATGAAGAATTAGAAATAGTTTTCTTTTCTTTTCTTTTCTTTTTTAAAGAAAGGCAGACTGCAGTATGCAGCGCCTTATTTGGATGTGTCTGGAGTCTTGGAAGCTTGACTACCCTACATCCTCCTACAAATGGACCTTGAGAGCTTGTTTGGAGGTTCTAACAGGGGAGCGCAGCTACTCATATACCCTTGACTGAAGAACGGTCCTCTGTTATCAGGAAGGTCATCCTCTTCTACTGAGTGCACAGCTTTGGGAGGGATGCATATGGAGCAGTGAGGGAGGAAGGGGACACTTGCCTGGCCAGCCAGATCAGCCGAATCAACCCTGGCCATCAGTGGGGTGACAGATATTGCAGCTGGATCACCCTCACATCCTAGAAATAGTTGTGTTAAGGAAGCCTGGTGAGCTACAAAAAAACCCAGAGAAACACAGTTCAGTGAAATCAGGAAAACAATACACGAACAAAATGAGAAGTTTAACAGACCTAGCAATCATAAAAAAAAAAAAACCAAAAGGAAATTCTGGAGCTGAAGAATACAATGAATGAAATGAAAAACACAATAAAGAACATCAACAGAAGACTTGATTGTGCAGAAGAAAGAACCTATGAACTCAAAGATAGGTCATTTGAAATTATCCAGTTAGACGAGAGCAAACAAAAAAGAATGGACAAGAGTGACGAAAGCCCAAGTGAATTATGGGATACCATCTAGTGGACCAATTTATACATTATTGGAGTCCCAGGAGGAGAGAGGGAGAAAGGGACAGGAAGCTTATTTAAAGAAGTAATGGCTGAGAATTTTGCAGATCTAGGGAGAGATTTGGATATCCAAGTTCATGAAGTCATAGGTCTCTGAACAAATTTAACTCCAAGATCTTCTTCAAGACACATTATAATAAAATTGTCTAAAATCAAAGACAAAGGGAGACTTCTAAAAGCAGCAAGAGAAAAAAAAAAACATTCTCTCATACAAGGAAACCTCCACAAGGCTATCAGCAGATTTCTCAGCAGAGACTTTGCAGGCCAGAAGAGAATGGGATGGTAAACTCAAAATGCTCAAAGAAAGAAAGTACCAACTGAGAATACTTTACCCAACAGGCTGTTCTTCAGAAATGGAGGTGAAGTAAAGACTTCCCCTAACAAACAAAAAGCTGGGGGAGTTCATCACCACCAGACCCACCTTATAAGAAATGTTGAAAGGAATTCTTCAAGCTGGAATGAAAGGATGCTAAGTAGTAACATGAAAACATACGAAAACAGACAGCACGCCGGTAAAGGTAAGCACAGGGTCAAATTCAGAGTACCCTCATGCTGTAATATGGTAGTGTGTTAACTACTTAACTACTACTACTTCATGCCGTTGTGTGTTGTAGTCTGGTCACTCTCATTGCCAAATATGTTCCATTGCATGAGCACACCATGATTTACTTATCCATTCTGCTGTTCACTGGCATCAGGGTCGGTTTCCAAGTGGGGCTGGTAACACCGTGCTGGGATGAATGTTCTTTGCGCCCATCTTCTGGTGAGCGCATGGACACATTGCGTTGAGTATATAAGAGTACAACTGCTGGGTCCTAGGTTATGTTGATATTTGGTTTTAGGTGAAATTTTAAAAATCATTACAACATTATTTAAAATTAAGAATCATTCCAATGCAGAAAATTATGGGAAGTAATAGGAAAATACCCATGATCCTACCACAGAGATTAGACAAATGTTAGCATTTTGCTATATTTCCTTTGTTTCTCTTACTCATGGATTTAAAAAATACAAATTTCCAAATACAGTGAAAATCTCATCTCTCCCTCCCTCCCAGCTTCCCTCCTTCCCTCCCCTCAGGAGCTGGCAGGTCATCTTCTGCACGAATGTCTTAGACTTGTACTACATATGCATGTATTTACAAACCATATACACCATTGTTTTGATTGTTTTTACATTTTACAAGGTGGTAGCATCCCCATACGCATCCTTTGTAACTTAATTTTATTCACTCAACATTATTTGTTTGCAATAGCAAAGCAGTGGGGATCTCCTAAATGTCCTGCAGTAGAATGTTTATTCCATTGACCGAAGTCAGTTGACACATATCAACATGTATCAACATAGAGCGCACAATGTGTGTCTTGTTAAGCGTTCTTTTTTTTTTTTTTTGTACTTTGACAGGCTAGGTGTGAGATAGATTGTATGCATGAGTGTGTAAATGCATGTGCATATGTGTGAGCATGTGAGTGTATACGAATGTGTGGGTGTGTGAGTATATATGATTGGGTGTGAGTGTGTGTGTGTGAACTCTTGCATTTGAGTTCAGTGTGTGTCCCAGGCTGCCCTTTGGAGGTCCACTTACTCTGGGAGCTTGAAATGCTATGTGTCCTAGAGACTGTGATGGCCGGGCACAGACACCCACTCAAACCAGGCCAGATTCCAAGGGGGATTTGTCCTGAGGATCCAGAAAGCCCTCACAGCAAGCTGTGAGCCTCAGAGAGAGGCACGGGGCAGCCCCAGGCCCTAAGCCCTGGTGCCAGGGGTGAGCGGGCACCCCCCCCCCGCAGTGTTCTACCATCGTTGTGGCTTGGCGGCATGCATATCTGTGCCGCTTTCTCGCCAGATACCTATGACTTGGGCTCCTAGCTGTCTGTCTCAGTCAAGGCCTTGTGGTGGCCACTGGGGAAGCAGGCTTATTTGTTGGGCCGCCACTGTCCGTCTCCAGGCACGGGGCCGAAAATGCAGCCGGGCTCCTTGGAACTGGGGCCGGAATGCACGACCCTCAGTGGCTTGCTTGGTCTTTGAGGCTGGATAGACGTGTCCAGCCGGCTTCTCTGGGTCCCCCTGGCTCCTGGCTGCTACGTTTTCTCAGTAAAGCAGAAGCTGTGAGTTTAGAGGACTGGGCAGGACCCACTGCTGCTGAGTTCCTATCTTAGAAGAATATCCCTAAGGGTGGTTCTTCGGTAATGAGTGGGCTAGCTTGGGTCAACAGTGTGTGCCTCATGCCCTCAGCCTTGGCCGGGTGGTCCGTGTTACGGAGTCTGGTGGTAGGGCAGGCTATTGACGATTATGTCCGGAACATAATGGCCCATTCTCGAAGTTTTTCGCCCAGCCACAAATGTAGGGCAAGGGGAGGGTCACGTGCCAAGTGTGGTGCATTGCTGGCACCCCACCCAGGTTTGTTCTGATTCCTTCCGCCAGGTCTGTGTGCCCAGCCCCCAGCTTCTGGAGGCTCTGTCACCAACAGCTGTAACTGTCAGAAGGTTGTCCCCCGACACTGGTAGCCTCCCCAGAGGTATGGAGAGTTGAAAACTCTTAGAAGTTTTCTGTCTTCCTTCCCGTCCTCATCCCAGGGCACCCAGAGCCAGCGACTGGTGTGGAGTGAGAAACCCCAGCTCCATTCCCTGGAGGCAAGACAAGCTCTTCGTTGTATGCTGTCCCCCTGAGTCCCTGGGACGAGGCTGAGGCTAGGACTTGGGTTTGCACCTTTGGCTGGCTTCCTCCACTCTCCTACTCTACTGCCCTGGCCCTTCCCGGTTTTTCCTGGGAGTGCTGCCTTGTTACCTCACCTGTCCCCCTGGCTCAGCATGGCTGCCGGGAAAGTTTGACGCTTAACACCGGGCTTTGTCCTGGAGCCAGACAGACCTGGTTTCTTCCCGTTTCCCCCTGCGAGATTTTCCTCTTTTACTCTAAGCCTCAGTGTCCTCATCCGAAACATGGGGACACTAAAAGAATCACATCAGAGGACTTTGGGAGGATTTAATGAGGTCTGCACCAAAAGCACTGAGCAGGCACATAGTAATCATTTAAATGGTAGCTCCTGGGGTTGTAATGAGAAGAATATCATGTGTCCAGCGTGCCTGGCACTTAGGAGATGGTCAACGTAGGTAATTATTTCATGCGCAGAACAGTCGACACGGCGGGACTGACCAGGATGTGACCATACAGACGGCAAGGCCATGAAAGGACAAATACTGGAGGAATGCATATGGTGGTCAGCTCCACATAACTCACTTCTGGGGGTAATTTTTTGGGTTCTTTTTATTTGCTTGTTTCCCCCCAATAACAGTTTTAATTAAAACATATCCAGACCCTGGGGACTTCTGATAAATCTGAGTGCAATCCTTGGAAAAAATGTCTTGGCTAAATATACAGACCAGATTATTATTATTTCTATTCCAAGAAATGGCGAGCATTCTTCTGCACTTTTCTTAGTGATTTGTGGCTTCTGCAACTCTGGCCCATGCTATGGGGAGAGGAGAACAATGCCTTTGCGCTTGTGGAGATGCCCTGGGTTTGTGCTAAAGGAGGGGAAGCGGGCATGCTGCACACAGCTGTGTCCCCTCCGCATTTATACGTCCCTGGGGCCTCTTCCTTTTCCAAACCAAATAAGTCAGACCCCGTTGTTTACCTCTGCAGAGGGATCAAGGTTACACCCACAGTAAAATGGAGAAAAAGCAACCCAGAAGCTTGGGTTGAGTCCCGCTGAGTCCCGCCCCGACTTGGGGGTTGCTTGCCAAGTATTCGCGGCCCTGGGAATTACCTTCCAGGCTTGGGAACGCCAGGCCTCTCAGCTGCGGAGTGATTTATGTGCCCGAGAGAGCCCTCTCCTCCTTTCCCATGACTCGTTGTCTGGAGTCCTCTTCCACCCTGGCCAGACTGAGTCCCTGAGCCGTGGGCAAACGGGTGGGGAAATTGAGGCAGGGGGAGGGAGGGAGAGACTTGAGGTGTGTGTGTGTGTGTGTGGGGTGTGTGTGGGTGTGTGGGTGTGCAGGGCAGATGGGAAGCGTTGAGGACCACCGTGCAGGAGCAGAAGGAGCCGACGCCGGGTCTTCCTGGGCGCCTCGGTGACACACCTCTCCTCTCTCTTCTCCCTCCCCCTCCTCCTCTTTCGGCCTGCCAGACACTGCCTCCTCCTTTAAGCTCAGCCCCGACGGTGGAAAAAAACTCCCCAGACCATCTGTTGTGGTTTGGGTCTCACCAAAAGCAGCGCCGGGACCTGGATTTGAGTGCAAATAGTTTATCTGAAAGGAGATTGCAAGAACAACCAGGAGGGGAGAGGGGCCTGGAAGCAGCGACGGAAGGGAATGACCAAAGGGTCTGTGAACAAGTCAGTGGCCGCCCGTGTGGGCCCCCGGGGCTTGGTCCCACTGGGAACTCTAGGAGATGCTGTAGAATATGCCGCTTAGGGTTGTCCCAACCCAAGGTCTGGGCACTGGGCTGCCAGTCATTGGTTGACAGGTGCTCCGGGGGGTAGGGGGTCACTAGATTTCTAGGCATTCCAGCCTGCTGCAGTCGTGGGTGCAGTGGGCTACGGCAGCCAGAAAGCTCTCAGGCAGAGACGCGGTGCTGGCCATGGGTAGTCAAGGCCATGTGCCCGGATGTGTTAAGTGCCAAACCGGTGTGGGTGGGGCGTGATGGCTTCTGCTATAGCATCCAGCTCAGAGTGATCTTCCTTGCCTGTGTTCTCACGGTCCAGATTACTTTTTTTTTTTTTTTTTTTTAGCTTTGCTTTTCCCCCAAAGAGTTCACTGAAGAAGGCCGGCTCTGGGAGCAGAGTCCAGTCCTGGGATCAGAAGCTTTGGGGATATTCTGTATCACTTTTTGTGGTGTCACCTGCTTCTCTCATAGGCTTCGCGCTGGTATCTTTCAGGAACAGAAGCTAGTTGGTTTTGCTTACCTAGGGTTTCGCAAACGGAATGACCGATGAGCACTTACTTTGCTGGAATCCGTACGTACTTATTGAAGCTCTGAGGAACTAGTGTTCCACGGAACACCCCAGAAAGCACAGATTTAGCGGTATATATATATATAATCAGGAAAGATGGGACAGCTGCCTGCAAACGTGCCAGGAGGGCAAACATCACAGGAAGCTAAATTTCAGCTCAAAGTCAGAGAGAGATTTTTTTTTTTTTCTCACAATTAGAACTGGAAAAAACCCGGCCGCCTGCCTCAGGCTCTGAGCTCCCCGCGTGAGGATTTATGTCAGAGGCTGGATCTGTAGGGAATAGGGCAGGGTGCTTCTTGCCTTGGGTGGGAGTGGGGCCCCTCCTGTCTCTCAGATTTTTTTGTGCTGGGCTTGAAGGCCTTGATTCCCAGGTAGACTGGGATCTACTTGAGAGACGAGTTGTGTTTTACATTTCTTCATACTTCTCTTAGTGTCTGGGCTGACTCTGGGCATAGAGTGGGCCCCCAAGAAAAATGATTGAATGGATGAATGAATGAATGAATGAATGGGTTTGGGGGCCCCACTGGCACAGCTGCTCTTTGGCAGGGCTGACGTGAGGTGTTTAGAGAATGGTCACCATACCAGCAGACAGTGCCTACACAGATATGTGAGGTTTGACCCTGAGCATCAGAAATCGAAGAGACATATGATAATAACAGCTCTGAATTTCAGAATATTATCATGTTCCAGCCACTCTCCACATTTTTTCTCATTTAACCATTCTCACAACATTCCTAGGTAGTAGGTATGATCATTACGACCATCTTCTCGACAGAAAGACCAGAGCTTAGAGAAGTCACCAGGCTGGACCGTGGTGCCGCTTGGATTTGGTTCTGGTCTGCCTGCCTCCGAGACCGGGACCAGAACCACCATCATCACGCTTCCCAAGCTCCAGACCCTCATCTCTACCCCAGGAGCACTCTGCTGCATCATGTAGCCGGCAGGGCAGGGGATGAGGAGGATTTTACACCTGCCACTATGAGAGAGAGAGAGAGACAGGGAGGGAGAGAGGGAAGGAGGGAGGAATATATATATATATATATATATATATTTAAGTTTGTTTAGGCAGATACGAGGCAGTAGAAAAGACAGCACACCCAGGACAGGAAGAGCTCAGTTGACCCCTTGATTCTGGTTCCCAGCCCTGTATGGGTGGGGTTGTCCCCCTGCTAGCTCAGGAGGAGGTGGAGGAGGAGAAGTGCAGGCATGAGAGGCAGCATGGCCATCTGGTCAGCATTTCAGGTGCATGGAGGTGTCTGCACCATCTGCCTTCACCCACCGGCTTTCCCTGCAAGTGCCTTGGAAGTGGGCGGGGCTGCAGCCCTCAGGACACGCAGGCTGCACACTGAATAAGGCTCTGATTCAACAGAGATCATTGCTGTCCCGATCACGGTGTGCAAACACACATTTGGAGGGCACTTGTCCCCATGTCCCCTGTCTAGACTGGAAACTTCTCTGCCTCCCTCAACACCCCTGGAAACCTTGAGCTGAAATTCAAGACGAAGAGGGAACTCTTGTCCCAGCAAGATACGGGTAACACCAGTCCCCGTCTGTGCTCCTCCCTGTCTCCCCCATCGAGGCTCCGATCTTGCTACATTTGTGAATGACCTCGGCAGTAGAGGGCATCACTACTTTCAATTTCTCCCTCCTCCCTCTATCCATGCCCATTGCCATTCCTCCGAATAGAGAGGGATGGGTCTATTTCCCCTCCCGTTGGTGCTGGACTTGGCCATGTAACTTGCCGTGGCCATTCAAATGTAGCCAGAAGTGATGACATGCCAGTTCCAAGCCTATGCCGTAAGTGGTGTCATGCGTTTGCGCTTGTCCTGTTCCATTTCTGTCATCATCGTGAGAGAACATGCCCCAGGGAGCCAGCTAGTCTCAGAAGAGCAAGGAGACCCGTGGGCCTGACCTGACCCTGTAGCTTGGAGTCCAGTCCAGCCCAGACCAGCCAACCTGCAGACACGCAGTGGAAGCAGAGCCCTTCCAGCTGACCCTCAGACCTGTGAGTACGAGAATAAATGCTTACTGTATATATCGCTGAGAGTCGGGGTGGTCTGTTACCCAGCAATAGCTGACCGATACAACCTGTATCTTCTGTAAGCCACTTCCCACTTCTACGGCTTTGAGGTTGTGCTTGCAACACACACGTTGCCCGCACCACAAGTCACCAGCAAGAGTAAAGGGAGACAGGGGGAAAGGTGACAGCACAGAAGTGCTCAGCCCATACTTGGCCATGTGAACTTGTTTCTGATAAATGCATCAGTCTGTCAAGGCGTGTTAATTTAATTTGAGAGGATGTGCTGGTCACACTCTGACAGATGGGGGCTGCTATGCAGGACGATACCGGAGTTAGGGGCCTGGAGCTGGAATCACACCACCACATTGGTTCAGATCCTGTTTCTGCCCACTTACTACCTGGGGATCTTTGGGAATCTTACTTTTACTCTCTGAGTCTCAGTTTTGTCATCTGTAAAATGGGTACGTTTCTCATGGCGTCATTTGGAGACTCAAATGAGGAGAAGTGTGTCAAGTGCTTAACACAGTTCCTGGCGGGTGGCAAGAATTCACTAAGCCAGTTAGCTAGGGTTATTTTTATGTACTGTCACAGCAAAACATCGAGTGATACTTTAAAGAGATATGACTCATCCTCGTTCTCAAATTTCCACCCAAATGTTGCTAGCTTTCACTATTCTGCCTCTGCTAAAGGAATCTCCCCAAATCATTTATTTTCTTTGGGGGAAAAATAATGAAGTGAGCCACAACCTCTGGATTGTGGCCCTGGTTCTTCCATTAGGTTGCTGAGTGGCCTCGAGCAAGCCTGTTCCTGTCTCTGGGCCTTGGTCCTCTCCCCAGAGAAAGGTCAGGATTGAACTCATTTCTAAGGGCCCTCGACGCCCCTCATTCTGCATGTTCCCTTTGGAAAAGATCTGGAAGAGTTGAAAAAAGTTTTCTTGAAGATACCCGTTATGGTTTTGGTACAATAAGGAAAGAACTTTCTTTCGCATAGAGGGTCAGGCATGGAATTGAAGAATCATAGAACCATAAGACCAAGGGCCTTAGAAGACTTTCAGTCCGATGATCTTTACAGAGGAGGAAGCGACGTTCAAGGGCAGCTCAGGGGCTCACCCAAAGGCATGCTTGCACTCGGCAAGTATCCGTTGAGCACGTCGGGGTGAAGAGTGTGGGCTTTGTACTGAGGCTCTCAGTGCACGGGATGCCCTCCCAAACCTCCCAGGCCTGTCACCAAGAAAGATAGTAACACACGCTTGTGGTGCAGATGGGTCCACGATAAGTCCAGATAGCTGTATTGATGCTGAGAAGAACTTGGGAGCAGCACCTAATTCGGTCTTAGGAGTAGTCAGGAAATGACAATGACAACTAGCTAATCTTCACTGTGGGCCGGGTTCCACGCTAAGTGCTTTCCACGCATTAACTAAGATGGCCGTGTGAGGTCGGTACTGTTATCACCGTCCCGGTTTACTGGGAGTGGGAAACTGAGACACAGAGGGATTAAGTAACCTGTCTAAGAGCACACAGCTAGCAAAGAGCAAAGCCAAAATTTGACCTCAAGTAATCTGGTTTCAGAGTCTGTCCTTTTGAGCATGGTGTTTTACCGACTGACTCTCCAGGGAGGATGACGTCAGAGCTGTGACCTGAGGAACGGGTGGGAACTGTCCGGGAGAGAAAAGCTGGCCAAAGGAATGGTATTTGCAAAATGGTAAAATCCCGGGGGTGAGCACGAGTGTGGTATGTCTGTGGAACTGTCGGCTAGAAAGTGTGTGTCCGTATAGACACGTATCTCTTGTGTGTTTGTGTTTGTGCATATGTCTGCCCATGTCTGTGTGAGTCTGTCCCCGTGCACGCTGACATCCGTGTGTGTCTGTGTGTTCGTATATGCGTGTCCATCCCGGTGTGCCTGTGTCCATAGATGTGTGTGTGTGTGTGTACATATGTGTGTTCGTGTGTGTCCGTGTGTATGCATGCGCGTGCATGTTTGTAGATATGTGTCTATGTGTCTCTGCGTCTGTCCGTGCATGTCTGTGTGTTTTATAATTGTATGTTTGTGTATCTGTGTGTGTGTCTGTGTATCTGTGTGCGTGTGTGCACACGCGCGCGTGTGTGTGAATGTGAGTGTGAGTGTCTGTGAGTGGTGGGGGGTGGATGGAGGAGGTGACCGGAGCTACACAGAGGACAGATCATAATGGGCCCTGGAAGTCTTTACTCTTAGGACAAAGGGAAGTTGTTCAATGAACTGAAGGTGCAGGTTGACATTTTAGAAAAGCCATTTGCTCACCCATAACTATTTATCGAGGACCTACTATGTGTCAAACATTATTCCAGATTCTGGGGATGATGCGATAAGAACATCACCCCTGTCCTTAGGGAGTTCACATTCTAGTGAGGAGAGAAGGACAATAAACTTCTAGATATGTAATGTAACACTAGGGCAAACACTGTAAAAAAATAAAGCATGTTAAGGGGAGAGATGATAGAGAAAGCTATTTGAGCAGAGGTCTGAATAAGTGAGGGTGAGCCCAGGACTGTTGGGGCGAGAACACTCCAGGTAGAAGGATCAGCAAGTGCAAAGGCCCCATGGGGCAAGGCCTATTCAAGGAACAGCAAAGAAGTCAGGGGGCTGAGGTGAAATGAGGGAGGGGCAAGGGGTGGGCTCAGAGGTTGGGGACACAGTTGAGGCTAGTTCCCACGGGGCTTTGCAGCTGTGGGGATGGATCATGGCCCTCAAATGATGGGGAGCCAATGGAGAATTCTACTCCTGTGGCTGCCGTGGGACACGTGTGGGAGGACAGTCCAGGTTGTCACACTCCTAAGTCAGTGCTCCCTCCACGCTGCTGACCAAAGTCGACTTTCTGATGTCACGTGCAATTCATATTGCAAAGAAAACAAATCTGGTCATTCCTGTCGCCATCGATGAATCATTTGTTTCAAGTTCTTTTAACACGGGCTTACAGTGGCAGACGTTCATTACAGGCTTCCCGACGGAAGGACCGAATACTGCATGCTCAGGGTGTGGCGTCCCTTCTGGAGCATAGTGAGCGCTCAATAAGCAAGGCTTATTATCTCATTCAATCCATCTACAAACCCTTCGAGGTAGGTGCCAGCCATATTTTACATGCAAGGAGCACAAGGCTTTGAGAGTTTACATAATTAGCCCAAAGTCACACAGGTAGTTAGTGGCATCCCAGCTCCCAAGCAAAAAGCAATTTCCAGAAGGGTTAGTGATTTTGCTTACTAGCGCGTGATAGCGGAGATTTTAGCTCCCGGCATTAGTCGCAGGAAGAAGCCTATGGGAGCAGGTCTACGTGGGCATCCCCTTAGCCCAGCTGTGCGTGGGGAGGGGTAATGGGTGAGGCTGCTCAACATCAGGGTCACTGGCAGGGTCACCATTAAAGCACCATCTGTCTGCAGGGCGGGGCTGGACCCCGGGCTAAGCGCTGCCGCTGTGAGAGTGTTTCCAGCATGAGCGGGTCACACAGATGGGAACAGCCAAAGGGGAGATTAAAAACATCTGAGCGAGCCCTAGAGGGGCCCAACCTGCAGATGTGAGCAACTGGATAAATAAGTTCCGCAGACACCTGCTCCCCCGACCATGCCGTTTTGCTTCCGTGGATGGTGCGGGTTCTCTGGACTGGCCAAATCGGCTCTGGGGCGTCATGCACCGGGTGGGAGAAGGGAGACGGCCCCCCTGGACGCTGTTATCCTGAGGTTATCGTCAGCACTAAACAAGAGACAAAGTGGGACCACAAGAGTGGCTGCGAATTGGCGATGTCACCCCAGTTGGTCCCATTGTTACTTGACAAACTGCTGTTCCCAGCTCTTTGGAAGAACGTCCCCATGGGAACACCAGGAGTGTGCCCTTCAGACCTGTGAGTCAGGGGATGGTGTTAGGAAAGGCGGGGGAGGGCCCGGGCTCCGAAGCAGGAGATGTCTTCTTGCCGTTGTCCTGATAGGGACAGAACGCTGTCAAACAAAACCAAATAAAACCCAACCCGACCCAACCCTGGGAATTTGGGAAGCTTGGTGTTTTATTTTGTTTATTTTTATTTAAGAACATTTTTTTTTAAAAAGTAGGCTCTACACCCAGTGTGGAGCCCAACGTAGGACTTGAACTCACGACCTTGAGATCAGGACCTGAGCTGAGATCAAGAGTCAGACGCTTAACTGCCTGAGCCACCCAGGTGCCCCTCCTTTTGTTTATTATTAAATTAAATAAAAATTTTAAATAAAAATTATATACACTTCAAGTGTACAACATGATGTTTTGATATACATTTACGGAGTGAAATGATTTCTACAACCAAGCTAATTCACATA
Organism: Phoca vitulina; assembly: GCF_004348235.1. NCBI lineage: Eukaryota > Metazoa > Chordata > Mammalia > Carnivora > Phocidae > Phoca > Phoca vitulina. The sequence continues at coordinate 12,660,926 of NW_022589738.1, read as the reverse complement.
CCCATCTCTGCACATAGTTACCATTATTTTTTGTGATGAGAGCCCCTGAAATCTACTCTTGCAGCACATTCCCAGTATACAATACAGTATTTTTAGCTATAGTCCCCAAGCCGTACACAGGATCTCTAGATTTACTCATCTGAGATGAGCATGACTTGGACCTACATCTCTAAATTCCCCCATCTCCCCACTCCTGGTAACCACAGTTCTATTCTCTGCTTCTATGAGTTCAACTTTTTGAGATTCCACAGAAAAATGTGAGCACACAGTGTTTGTCTTTCTGTGTCTGGCTTATTTCACCTAGCATCGTGTCGTCCAGGTTCATCCATGTGGTTGCAAATGGCAGGATCTTGGAAGCTTGGTGTTTTTGTTACTACGATCGTATAACAAATCACACCCCACCCCACCCCCCGACACACACTCACAACTTAGTGGATTAAAACAATCATTATTTCTTATGCTTGCAGACGCTGTGGATCAGCAGTTTGGATGGGGCATGCGGGGACAGCTTGTCTCTGCTCTGTGGTGTCTGGGGCCTCAGCTGGAAGCCCCGAAGTCTGGGGGCTCAGGCCATCTGAAGGGCTTGTGCACGCACACGTCTGGCAGCAGCTGATGGTGGCTGTTGGCTGGGGGACCTCAACTCTCCTCCCCCGAGCCTCTCTGTGAACTCTCTTCCTGCGCTGATTTGGGCTTCCTCACAGTGTGGTGGCTGGGTGCCCAGAGTGAGCTTCCGAGAAAGAGAGAAGCAGGTGGAAGCTGGATTTTTCGTATGACCTGGACCAGGGGGTCCCATGGCATCCCCTTCTCTATAATCTATTGGCTGGAACGGTCACCGGCCCCACTCAGGCTTAAGAGGAAGGAATGTAGACCCCACCTTTTAGTGGGGAGGGTAGCCGTCACAGGTAGATAGACCGCCCCGAGGGCTCTGCAGGGGAGAAGCGATATAAGCACCCCTCACCTCTGCTCAGCTGTGAGAGCCATGACAGGAGGAGGGCCAGGGATCTGGTGGTGGCCAAGTTATGTGACATTTCCCAGCGACCTTTGCTGGAGAGAGTAGGGTAATGTCCCAACTTCAAACAGAGCCTCGAAAAGGAATCTGAATGTAATCTTTACAGAGGCAGTGTGGCCACCTGGGAAGGCCCGGCCCTCAGGGTTGCCTGAGGCTTGGTGTGGGAGCTGGTGGGGGACCCTAACAAGGCACGGGGAGCAAGGAGAGCACAGGAGTCCCATGCTGGGGAACAACACACATTGAGGCCTGCATGAACGATGACCAGGCTACTTGAGACCCTCCTCCTCACATGGGGACCATGTGGTCCCCTCACTGGAACGATGCCTGCCTTCCTCCCACCCTGACACCGCCATCCCCCCTCCTCTGACAAGGATTTGAGTGGAGAAGTAATTTATGGGGGGGTGACCCCAAGAAGCGCTGCTTGGGGATGGGGGCATGAGGCAGGGAAGGAAGGACAACAATTTAAAGTGTGCTATCAGGTCAGTTACCACTGGTGGGTGGTGGTGGTGGGGGGAACTGAGGCCGAATCCCACGGGGAGGCTCTGGGAATAACTGTGAGGCACGCACCTCATCGTGATCCCATCCTCGGGGCAAGGGAACTGGGATATTTGCCCGCAATTCCGACCAGTCGTTGGCTGAGGGCTGCTCCTAGGAGGGTGGTAGTTCCCTGGCGTTTCTGGCCAGCCGAGCGGGTGGGCAGAGCCGGCTTTGGGGGCCGGAGCAGCCCTCAGGCAAAGAGACGCAGGTGCTGGTAGTGGGGGGCGGTTAGGCCCATGTGCGGTGGCACGGGAAGGGTGAGGGCACCGAGGCGGGCCCCTGCCGCATCTGTTATAAAACCCTTCAGCATATTTCTACGGCTCCACTCATTGGCTCTTTGCTGAACCCCTCCTTGCACTGGTCATTATATTTGAACATTTAACACCACTTCCAGAAGCTCCTCTCCATGACCGTCAATGCCCTCTGCCACGTGGCCCAAACCTCTCGCCTCTGTTGCAGGGCGAGGGGTTGAGATTGCAGACCCTGCAGTGTGGACTCTCCGGGTTTGAATCGTGACCCTACCACTTACTAGCTGGATGGCTGTGGACAAGTCGGTCCTCAGTTTCTTCATCTGAAAATGGGGCTACTAAAAGCGAGGCGTCGACAGGATGAAATGAGTTATCTGACGGAATGTATTTCAACCGGGGCCTGGTACAGAAGAGGGGAGAGGTGAGTGGTCGCTCTTCCTGTCATTTCCGGCTTTGCCTGCCTCATCCGTGGCTCAGCTCAGTGCACTCCGGGTCAGCCATGGGCTGCAGGCGTGTCCTGCCACATGCCGAGAGTGGCTGCCCTGCACAGAAGGCATGGAACCTTCTATCCATCCTTCAAGGCTTCAGCCGCATGGACTGGACATGCCACGCTCGCTCCTTGCCTCTGAGCTTACAGAAACGTCATTCCCTCTGTCTGGAAGGTTCTCCCCCACCCTCTTCACCGGACTAACTCCTTCTCGACCTTCCACCGTTTCCTCAGGCAAACCCTCCTCGGCCCCCCTCCCCCAGACCGGGGTCACGGTCCGATAGCCCTGTGCTTCCCCTTCTCGGTGCTTCTCCCAACCCTCCTCGGATGGCTAATCAGGTGACTGGATGTATGCACCCATTCCCCCAGCCAGGACGTCAGCTCCCTGGAGGAACGGCCGGGCCTGTCTTGTCCACCATTTGTGACAAATAAGGTGGATTGGCTTGTGTGACGTGCAGCTAGGGTTCTGGAGATGTTTTTGGCGCCATCGATTAGAGAACTCAGCAAGCCCTGGACTCGGGCACTGACTCACGTGCACAGGACCACAGGCAGCCTGCCGGGCCTCCGTTTTGTTAGGTGGGCCGTGGCAGGCACAGTGTGGTCCAACAGCCTGGCCTTCCTGACCACGGAGGGCTCCTCATCACAGCGGAGCCTTGAGAGCTGCTCTTGCAGTATGGTTTGGGGAGTTTGTTGCTCCTGAAAGCTCCATCTAGAACTTGCCTCTACAGTCCTGCCAGAGACTCGGCAGTTCATGCTTTTCTGCGCAGTTAGTGAACGTGGATTCCGTTCTCGGCCGCTGTGCACGGGTCCCTACCCCACTTCACTGCCAGGATCGAAGATGGTGCCCGGTGCATGGTTGGTGCTCAGTGTGATTATATAAGCGATCGACAGAATCAAAAACTCTTTAGCCAGCAAACTGAAGACTATCCTCTAGATGCACTTTGGAAAGTTCAAGTCCATCAGAAAGCCCTTGCACTCCCTCAGCTTCCCTGCTGTCCTCTAACCAGGAGGGACCGCTCAACAGAGGTGTTGGCATTTACCTGAATGGCGACTGGATTTATTTCCTCAAGCTGAATTAGTCGGGACCCCTGGCCTTAGCAGCCCTGAATCAGCTGCGGGAGCATCTGTCCTTAACCTCGAGAGATGCTCAAGAGCCCAGAAGTGGCCACAGTGTCAGCTGTTCCAGAGGCGGCGCCGCAGTTCAGTCAGGGACGTCAAGGGTGTGATTCCCGGGTTTGCCCGATATTGTGGATGACGCTCCCCACTTCTTTCTCCTAACCGCCTTAGTAGCTGACTTCACCAGGAAGAGACTGCTGTGGGCCAGGCCCCTGGCTTCCAAATGGCCTAAGATCTCGCCCACCTCTGCCCGACTGCACCTGGATCTCAGCCTCCAGAGCTGTGGCGGGGCCATCCTGCTCCCAGGGGATGCCAACCTCGGCGCCAGCATCCTCCGCCCCCGGGCCTCCCTGTTCGGGAAGCCAGCTCTGGGCTGGTGAGAATGAGGGCGGTGGCTGTCTTTGAGGAGGTGAGAAGGCACTATCTTGAGAAGCTCTGCCCCTGACAGTGGACTTGCCCCAGCCATGACCCACCCAAGGCGACCCAGATGCTGGGCTGGCCGTGAACTGAGCCACCCTTCCTGGGCACATTCTCCTCACCATCTGTTATGCCCAAATGGTCCAGACCATGAAATAGATGCCTTTGGGAACTTTCCAGCTGACATGAACTAAAGGGTCCTTCCCTCCTACACGGTAGACCAGATTCTCCTGTGTTGCCCCAGGGAGGGGGCGGGCAGCGGGAGAGGCTGGTTGGAGTTGCTCGGCTTGCATGCAGGAGAATAAAGGGAGTTGGTATTTGTTGCTTTAATACTTTCAGTGTCCTGCCTGTGCCTTAGATCAGGGGCCATATGAAAAGCTACACAAGCTGCGTGATGCTTATCACTGTCTTAAGGGAAAGCCAACGTTCAAGTTAGTAAATCAAACCCACACTAGGCCGTAGATCGAAGACTCTAGTGGGGGCTGAGACCAGGGTGGTTTGGGGGCTGGTCAGGCGGGTATGTGGGGTTCCTCTAGAAGGACTGGGATGGAGGAGACCCTAGCTCGCTTGTGCTGCTGGTTGGGGAAGGGCTTGTCCCTTGGTGGGGAGTAGCTGCTGCATGCGCCAGACCGTGATCAACAGGACAGGGCGCCGCACTTGGCATTTTCCATATATCCAGGTGGCACATTCAAAACATTGAATAACTGGTAGAGCACAGTCCCTGAACAGTCAGGCCGGACACCGGCTCCTGGACTGTGGGCGTTAACTGTTTACTTGCTGGTTTGTGTGGAGCTCCGTGGATCTTGGAGAATGGGGAGCTGGGGAGGGCTAGGTTGGTGGGAAGAAGCCATCAGGATGGGGAGCTTGGGGCTGTAGTTATCTGTTAATCAGTCTTAAATTATGTCCAGCGCAATAACTAGGGCATGTGTACCTGTGAATAGAGGATAACTAGGAGCCTGGAATCTGTCTGAGCTGTTGTTCGGAGGGCATTTCTGGGACGGGCTTGCTGGGACACTGAGGCTTGGGAGTGCAGTGGGGGTTAGCCCTGCCCTGGCCACCATGAGTTGGGGGCTCTAACTCCAGCTCAGCCCTGGACCTCACCCTGGAGTCAGCAGGAGGCCAGCCTGGCAGAATAGTCGCAGCTGTCTCCCCACCAGCTAGCAGGGTTTGTGGAAAGTTCTGAGTTTCCGCCTGGACGTTAAATTGCCTGGCACGTGAGGCCTTGCTGCCTCCTCCCCACCCTGGCCGCAAGGTGCCAACGGCCCCTTCTGCCCGATCCTTGGAGCCTCCGGTGCTTCGCACCTACCAGGCTCTCTGGGGCCTGGGCTGGGCTGGGCCCCTCCCCAGCTTTCGCCTGCCTTTCCCCAGGATGGACTGACTTGGCTCCAGGCCCGGCCCTGAGCTATCGTCCTCCTGCCCCTCAGATCGGTCCTGGCTGAACACGGATGCCTGTTCAGAATCGGCCTGGCATTTTGCCATTGTCTCCGATCTGCTGCAACTCACCAGGATTTCCCGGAGTGGGAGCTGTTGCTCTGGGTGGATTATTCCCCCCCGGCCTCGTCCCGCCTTCTCCAGATACCCCGGGGCTTGCAGGGAACCCTGGGGCCAGGCACAGCCTTCGGGCTCGAGTCTCCCTTCCTACAAGCCATCTGAACGGTCAGGGTGATGGGTTTTGCAGCCTTGGCTTAGGGATGGTTCAAGCAGCTGGCCCCAGCTCCTGAATGCCTAGTATAGACCCTGCTTATGGGAAGGCTCTTGGGTTCAAAGCACCCTGGGGACCTGTTGGTGGCCCGTTTGGGGCATGTCACATCACCTGGCGACCTAACAAGGCCTCATGGATCGCCGCAAACAAAAAGATTCTGGGGGCTCTTTCTGATATTCTGTGCTCTGAACCCCACACCAGGTTCTGCACCTTTGTGTTCTCACTGGGCAGCGCCGGGGACATCACCACACAGTAGAGAAGTGGCTTGTCTGTTGTGTGACACCCACTTTCTTTTCACATTTGCCATTTCTGAAATCATTTACATTTGATGTATTCCTTTAATATAGTAGCCTGCCTCCCTGCTTGTGATCAGAACACAGCTATTATAAGTTGCTGCGTAGGCATTTGACATATGACAACCCTGGTCACACCCAGAGTCTGGACGTTGAGTTAAGGACTGGACCTTGGGACTCTCACCACAAGTTCCTACTTGGCTTTTCTTGGAGCACCTTTTAAAGTAACCACGCGGAGTTAAGCCCGCCAAAAGTTAGTGACCTCCTGCCCCCCAACTACCATAGAAGTTGGGGGTACTTGCTCCCCTGCCCTCTGTCTCCTGATGGCTCGTGACCTGGGGTAGCTGGGGAGGACTGCCCCTCCCCAAGCTCACTGTGTCCCCAACCCAGCCTGGTCTCCGGGGCTTGTCAGTAGTAAATCTCGTGACTTTACTTCCTTTGTGTGGGTATATTGAAAGTGCCCCTTCAATCAAAACGATCCTGGGGTTTTCATTTCCCCAAAGTGGGGGCTGGGATGCTGAGGGAGCTACCTGCCAAACCCCTGTGGGTGGCTTTGTGCCTCCTCATTAGCAGGTCATACCCGGCATGTTCTTCATTGACTACACCGGCTGTAGGATGGGGGGGCAGACAACACGCCGCCTGCCTCACTTCCGTTTCCCCCTTTTCTTTTCTTAACATCTTATGACGGGAAATTGGGCCTTACATATTGGTGGATCAGGTGACCATGGACCCCCACCCCTGGCAACCCACATTTCTCTATGGGGGTGGTTGGCCCAGCTCTTAGAACACGGTAGGTGCTCGGTAGATATGGGCGTGATGAAGGAATGGTCAGGCGGGTGTTAATGCCCTCGCCCCAAGTAGGCCGGGGCTGGCAAGTAACAGACATTCCTCAGGATTGTAGCCGTGGGTCCCTTCTTTTCCAGGTGTCCAATACAGGCAGCCACCAGCGGGGGGAGGGGGTGTCATCCTCACAAAGGACATTTATAAGTCAGGTCCGCTTCCTGCGTGCTCACCGGGGGGCCCAGGCTGAGGGGGCAGCAGCCCCCCGAGGGAGAAGCTCTTTCAGTGAGGTGACAGAGACACGAGACGGTGAGAGGAACACGGCTGTGCGTTTTGAGGCCTAGGCTCAGATAAGGGTGAAGAGTGTCAGGGTGGGTAGACATTGTCCCTTCTTGCCTCACCCAATGGGCCAACGCAGGTCGGAGGGGCGAACCCAGAGTCTAAGGGTGGTGCTGTAGAGTCTGCCCCTTTAGTGACAGGGGCTGCAAAGTCTCATGGCTCCAGGGAGGGGCGAGGAATGGGGCCAACAAGGCCATCTATCCCACGAGGCGATTTTTTGGCCAACTACTGCTGACCTCGGCCTGAGCGCAGAGGCAAGCGAGCACGGGGCCGGCCAGGAATTCCAACCCAGGTGGCCTGGCTCTGGGGCCTGGGACTCTCCTGCCACATCACGCCGCCTCCTCCATACAAGTTCATCACACACTGAGGCGGCCTGTCAAAGCCAGACGAGTCCTGTGGCTATTTTTTGCGCTGACTTTTCACCAGGGGGACGCCAGCCAAACAGAGCTGGTGTCACAGGCCTGACGGGTGTCAAACCTTGTGCGTGAAAAAACGTCGGCCCGTGTGATCCCGGCTTGCTCATCGCCCCCCCACCCCAAGCACTTACCTCATTACAGAGGGGCCTGGGGGGGGGGGCTCGGGGAGGGAGGGAGGCAGGCTGCAAGTGTTTATTCTCTTCAGGAGCGAGGCTCTCTCCTAATTAGGAGGTGATTCTGTGAGATGAAACCCAGGTGGGGAATGAAGATGGGGGGCTGGAGTGGTGCTCCAGCCGCCTCTGATTACCCAAACCCCCAGCTGGGGTGAGGACCCCTCACGTGGGGCGGGAAAGCGGGGGAATAGTAGTTTCCGATACAACGAGAGACAAGAGAATAATTCTACGAGGCCGTGTAGAACAAGCAGAGAGAGAAAAGCTCTTTGAGTGCAACAAGGAGCGGGGTTTTAAAATTTCATTCGCGCAGCGGCGGGTCTTGCCAGTTGGATCCTTTCCAGAAAGCAATCTGCTAAGTCTGACAGTCGGAAGAAATGCCGGGCTGCTGAGCCAGGAGAGGCTGCGTTTTTTAAGGGTTTATTTTTCATCCAGGTCCTTTGTGAGCAATGGCTTTTTTTTTTTTTTTTATTCCATTTTAAAAGAAAAAGACACGCAGCGATCCTCTTTGTGAGGCGGGAAAGGGCTTCCCTGACCATCTGGGCCTCAGAGGGACTCGGGGAGAGGCGGCCTTTGTGTGGGGGCAGTCAATGCCCGCGCGGGTGTCGTTTATCTTTGCTGCCACTCACACCAGGCTGGCCTCGTGGCTGGCTGCCCAGGGCACAGGCAGCAGCTCGGAGCAGTCCTCCAGGTCCTTATCTGTGTCACGGGCAGGAGGTCGGGGGGTGGGGGGGCTCTCTGAGCCCACCCAGAGGTCCATTGTGTTGGCCGCATACAGCGACAGATCAGCACCGCAGACGTCTCTTTGCTCAGTTCCATTCTTCAGCTTACAGCCCTCCCTCCCTCCCTCCCGCTCTCCCTCATTCTCTCTCTCTCTCTCCCTCCTCCCCCCCCTTCCTTGCATCCATCCCTCCGCTGCGAGCAGGGCTGGGGGCTTCAGGGCGAGCATGGCTTCTTGGCCGAGGCCAGCTGTTAGGAGAGCATTTCATTGCACGCGCACGCACACACGCACACACCCTCCCAGCCCGGCCCGTCAGCCAGGCTCCGCAGCCCGAGCAATCTTTTTATAGAAATGCTGAGGTGACGCGCTGTCTTGCGGCGGGTCCTTGCCTGAGCACTGGGGCTGTTTTGTCCTCGGAAAAGGTCGCACTCCAGCAGTGCCGGCTGAGGAAGCCCGGGGGACACGCTGCTCCCCACGGGGGCACACCTGGCAGAGAGAGCATTTTGGCGGTGCGGAGGCTTGGGCTTTTCGGGGGGCGCATTGGGGGCGTCCGTTTTTACGGCGTATGGGGCTCGCTTTCACTCACAACCTCGATCGGTCCTCACAACAACCCCGTGATACAGGTTATTCTATTTCCAGGATGTGGATCTGTCCCATTTCCTGGATGAGGACACCGAGGCACTGAAAGGCCATGCCGGCCAGATTTCAGCAGCAGGGAAACGGAGTAGGGGGAAAGTGAAGGAAATTGCATACACCTCATTTGCTTCCACCCCAGCCCGTGTGATTCCAGGACACGCTACCTGTGTCCTCTTGGACGCTTTTTTACAAGCTCAACATCTGTTGCTTTAAAACCAAGGTGATCGCTGGGTGGAGGTCACCTCACCTTGCTGAAATCTCAAAAATGTTAAGGACTCGTGGACACAATATGCCCGAGTGACTATGGCTCCTAAGACCCCTCTAGGTGTTTGAGGCTCAGCCAGGAGGACGCTGGGGCTGAGAGCACGGGCTTGTAGAGATATCTATCTCTACCTGGATCTCTCTAGAATCTAGCCCTTTCTTCCTGGCTAGCACAACACTGTGAAGATGAGAAGAACAAGAATTTGGGGTTGGGGCGAGGGGGAGCATCAGCAAGGCCATCCCCTGGGTGCATCACAGGTAGTTTGGAAGTATCTAGAGGCATTCAAAATTTAAAGTCCTGCCTTGGAGAAACATGCTGGGAAGCCCAAGTTGTACGTTTCTGCTCTAGGTGGGCACGAGTCTTGGAAGACCCAGTCGCCCAGTTCTGTCTACAAGGGCACGGCCACAAGTCTAGAAGCTTTTGGATCGGGCAGGCGACTCAGGGCTGTCCTGGGCACCAAAGGATGAGGTGCCAGGGTGCCGCCAAGCCTGGCTCAGGCCGGGGCTTCTGGACCAGGGCTTGAACCAACGGCCCTACTAGTTGCCAAAGTACTGAAATGCTTCCGAGTCTGTGGTCCCACGTGGCCCCTGCCACCCTGGCTGTCCTGACACAGCTCAACGCACAGGTCCCTGGCCCGGGGTGCAGGGAGGCTGGCGCTCGCTCTGGACGGCCGAGGCCCAGGCTGTCCCAGCCGTTCAATATTTTGAATGCCGCCCCCATGGCGCCCGGCAGCTCGCTCCCACAGCCGGCCTCATGGGTTTTTGCTCCCACCCCATCCAAGGCCTCTGAGCTCAGACAAGCCAAATGCCCGGTGAATTCGGGTTAAGCTGGCCTTGCTTCATTCTGTGAGCTAGGCTGCCCGGAGAATAATAGCAGCTCCCAGGATGTCAGGCCAACAACCCCTGTTGATTTTCCAGGACTTGAATAGCAGCTTCGTGGAAAACGCTTCTGATTTGTGCGGAGGCTCTCCCCTAGCCCCGGCCCCCGAGAGGCCGGCGTAATGCTTCCTTTCATGTGGCAGGATCGGATATGACCAGCGTGGGTTCTTTCTGTCAGATATTACGAGTGGTTATTACCAAGACAGTCCAGCTGCCGCGCGGGGCCCGGCCCTCACTCGGGGTCTCGCCAGGCGCTGCGGTTGTATCTGAATTTTTTCAGCTACAAGGTCTGAATCCAATCTAGTTGCTGCGAGCCTGTTTGTGTAGCAGAAGGGAGTTGGGGGGGGGGGGAGGCGAGGGGGATGGGGTGGGGGCGGCCCACGTGAGGCCGCTCATCCTTCCGGGAGGTTTTGCTGGTTAATGAAATCTCTGATTTGTTGGCTGGGGGAGGCCCCCTTTGGCTGACGTTGAACAGCTGATGGGGACATCGGCGTGTCAGGATGCCAAATGGTGACAGTTTGGACCTGCACCAATGGAATGGAGTATTTTCCACCCTGATTGCCTCCAGTTCAAAATGCGAGTGGGCTTATTTGAATCAGATGGATCTGGGCAACAATTGGAGAGGAGAGCCGAGGCGGCCTTCAGTGCCGTGCGTACACGTGCGTCTATGCGGTGGCAGGCCATCATTTATAATTCCACATTTATAGAATTCGCAGGGCTTCGTGCGTTTTCAAGCTTTATTTGAATCCTGATGCTCTATGGACAGGCCAATTATTTTTCCCCTGAGGAATGCAGGCCCCAGAAGGATGGGGGGCCGAGCCCCCGCCCGGCTCGGCCACAAAGCTTTGTGCAGGAGGAACAGGGGAGCCTGTCTTCCTGCGGCCTTGCCCTAGTCCGGCGCATGCTGAGCCTTGGCTAGGAGTCCATCTTATTTCATTCTCGGGGCGGGGAGAAGTAACTGGGGAGGGCATTCAAAAAAAAAATAAGGTTCCCCAAACACACGCTGCTGTCTGAAAGGCCCCTCAAAAGGGCAGGCACCTTTGGCTGCCTCAGCTGTGATTTTGAGAGAGAGGATTAGGAAGAATCTGGCCTCGCTTCACCCCCCCCCCCCCACCTATGGAGACCTTCCGCAAGGGAGGGGGTGGGTGGGAAGGGTGCGCCTTTCTGCTTGGATTTATTTCAAGTGAAAATCCATGGCTTTTCCCCTGGGTTAACACCTGCCCCAAACACACAACAAACCGTGCATTGATAAGTTGATCAGTTGAAATAACGCGCTGCTGTCAGTCCGAGGCAGCCATGCCCTGAAAGCTCTGAGGCTAGCCCTGCAGCTTGGCCCTATACCAAGAAGGGCGAGGGGGTGGGGAGGGGGCTCTGGGGTGCCCCTCCTGCACGCTGGGGTGGGGTGGGGGCAGGTGTGCTTCCAGCCTCTTGCCAGGTGCCAGGGAAGACACTAGGTCCAGGGGGGTCACTAACTGCATGTGGGGTGCTGGAGTCGGGAAGCGCAGGTGGGTCTGTTTTCTTTCGAAATGCTGGGAATCTTACAGCCCCAGGACAGCTCTGTGGGGCAGGAGCCTCTGAGACCTGGTTGGGGTGCTTTCTCTGGTGGCATGGTCAGAATTAACTGCTTCTCTCCGGGCCTTGCTTTTCATTCATGCATTGTTTGGATGACCCCTGGCAGTAACCAGCACGGAGCACATGAATGGGGCATGGCCCCTGCCCTCGAGGAGGACAAGACAGGGAAGTAGAGGCTCAGGGGGGTGAACACACTCACGAGGCTGCTTGTCGAGGGCCCCGGGGGCTGCAGCCCGGTGAGAGACAGATCCCGTCCGGGGGGTGGGGGAGGTGCCTCATGAAGCCGACTTCGGCACCAGGCCTTGAAGAATAAGGATTTCACAGTGGAAAATGACATTCTAGGCATTAAGCATGAAGGAATCCTTCCACGATGAAGAAGGGAGAGTCGCTCTAATTATAACTGACACCCTGATTTAAACATTTATTCACTCCAACCACACAAATACACACGCGTGCTCACACTCGCAGCACAAACAGCAGGAAGGGGGGTCCTGAGGGCTCTACTTTTAGCCGCAGCTGGAGGCTTTCTAGTGAAGAGGACTCTGCTTTTGCCGACCAGGTCTAGTGTCTCCTGTTACAGCTCACAGACCGGCGGCCAAGAGACAGCCCTCAGGCTTTGGAGATCTCTGATGTAGGTAAAGGCGCCCACTGTCCGGTCTTGTGAAAACCTGGTGACCGTTCCTCCCAGGGGGCTGTCCAGGTCCGGTTCCCCAGCAAGCAGGCTGTGGCTAGAGATTTGCAGGCAGCCACTGGAGGGGAGCTTTCCAGATCAACACCTGTAGGGGAGCGGAGGAGGCAGGAGTGGGAAGACGAGTGGGACAGGAACGTGGTTGCACCGGAGGCTGAGCTGATCCCACGGGGAGCTCTGGGACCCGGAGAGCCCCGCAGAGTTATCCCAAAACTGAAGCAAGGAGGCAGGGCTAGTAGACTCCAGCATTGGCCAGTCATTGGCAGCCCCCTGCCCATGGTTATGTGAAACCAAGTCTGCTGGCCTGCATAGTTCTACGAGACTACTTGGCTGAGGGTGTTCAGAGTTGAGCGCCCCCGGCAGCTGGGGGGATGCACGCTGAAGCTGAGAAGGGGGCGTGGAGCAGGTGCTTCACAGAATCTGCTTTAGGTCAAGGCCTCCAGGTTGGGGAGGGAGGTCCCACACTGGCCTTCTGGGGCCACCGCAGGCTGGGAGATGTCAGCTCATGTTCTTGCTCCAGGCCCCTGAATCACTTTCAGCAAGTTTAGGAACTCCCACTCCCACACACACCAACAGGAGGACTCACCAAGTGTCTGGCTTTTGATTAGATTTTTTGTGTGCTATTAACAGGCTTTATTTTTTAGAAGAGTTTTATGTTCGCTGCAAAATTGAGAGGAAGATACACAGATTCCCCACATACTTTCTTCCCCCGCACACCTGCAGCCCCTCCATTATCAACATCCCCCCGCTACCAGAGTGGTACGTTTGGCATAACTGATGAACTTACACTGACACGTCATTACCACCCAAAGTTCAAAGTTCATTGTCACCCAAAAACATTAGCATTCACTCTTAGTATTGGATGTTCTATGGGGTTGGACCAAGGTACAAGGTACAAGGACATTACAGTAGCAGACATAGTATCTTCACGGCCTTAATCATCCTCTGTGCTCTGCCTATAGCCATCCCTTCCTCTCCCTGACCCCTGTCAACCACTGATCTCTTTATTGTTGCCATAGATTTACTTTTTCTAGAATGTCACAGAAGTGGAATCATAGCGTATGTAGCCTTTACATGTTAACTTTTTTCATATGCACTTGTTTCCCTCATTTCTTTTCATGGCTTGAAAGCTCATTTCTTTTTAGTGCTGAACAAGATCCCATTGTCTGGATGGACCACAGTTTACTTATCCACTCATCTACCGAAGGACATCTTGGTTGCCTCCAAGTTTTGGTGATTATGAATAAAGCTGTTATAAACATCCACGTGCAGGTTTCCGTGTGCACATAAATTTTCAACTCCTTTGGGTACATACCAAGGAGTACGATTGCTGGATTGTATGGTAAGCATATGTTTAGTTTTGTAAGAAACAGCCAAAGTGTCTTCCAAAGTGGTCGTGACATTTTGCCCTCCCACCAACAATGAGCAAGAGTTCCTCACCAGCAGTTGGTGTTGTCAGTGGTCTGCATTTTGGCCCTTCTAATAGGCATGTAGTGGCAGCTCATTGTTGTTTTAATTTGCATTTTCCTAGCGGCATGTGTGGAACATCTTTTCATAGGCTTATTTGCTGTCTGTATATCTTCTTTGGTGAGGTATCTTTTAAGGTGTTTGGCCCATTTTTTTTTCTTTTTTGTTTAAGTAGATTCCACGCCTGGTGTGGAGCCCAACATGGGGCTTGAACTCATGACCCCGAGATCAAGACCTAAGCCAAGATCAAGAGTCGGACGCTTCACCTACTGAGCCACTGAGGTGCCCCTTGGCCCACTTTTTAAAATCAGGTTGTTTGTTTTCTTATTGTTGAGCTTTAAGAGATCTTTGTATATTTTGGGTAATATAGTCCTTCATCAGATGTGTCTTTTGCAAATATTTTCTCCTATGATTAAATGTTTTTTAACGTGCTATAGTGATCTTTCTTACAGAGGCTAGGCAGACTGAAAGCAGTGTGTGCTCACACACGTTCATTTAATTTTGCCCTCCCCCTAGCCCTTTGAGAGAAGCAGGTTAGGAATTATCATCCCCATTTTACACAGGGAAACACTGAGGATGAGGGAGGCTATGTGACTTGCCCACAGTACATAGCTAATAAGTGGCAGAGCTGAACCCCGTGAACAGTAGGATCCCTTAATGAAAATCACTTGGGAGAAGAATTATTTCTTAGCCTATAGGCTAATGATTCCCAGCTGTGGCAGATTAGATTACTGTTTCTAAATCTTTACACTCCCTCACTATTAGGGAATGATATGTCATAGCCTTTGCCAGTAACTTTGTGGTACTTCCTGCTAAGGTCAGCTCTATTTCCCCACCCCATTCCTGATGGCCTTGGCCATGGGACTTGTTTTGGCCAACAGAGTGATCGTGAAGGAGTGTGAGCTGAGGCCTTATACGTGCTTGTGTGATTTGGCTTAGCCTCTTACGTTCCAACCGTCGCCGTGGGGGACCTTACCCTGCATAGCCATTTGTCTCAGGACGAGACAAGAACAGCAGACCTGCGTCCAATTTTTAATCTGGTCTTGAATCCAACTGAGCCCAGTTGAAATCAGCTAAATTGCAGCTGACCTGCAGATCTGTGAGTGAGAAAAAACAAATGTTTCCTCTTGTGTGCTACTGGGAATTTGGGGTTTGCTTGTTATGCAAGAGTATCATGGTAATAGCTGACTAGTACATTAACAGTTGTCCTTTAGAATAATTGGAGAGTTAAAAAATATCCCCATTCTCAGACATTACCTGCAGATACTCTGATCTAATTGGTCTGGGGTGGAGCCCAGGCCTTGATAGTTTTTCAAAGCTCCCAAGAACATTCTGAGGTGTGGCCAGGGTTGAGAACCATGAATCTAGGCCGGCAAAATCATAGCAGCCTATACCTGTATATATTCATCAGGGGTGGGCCGAAGCAAAGCAATGGGGTCCTTAACACACAGCCTCTTGGTTTAGTGCTCCTTCTGCCTTATTACTACCGTCCCTCTCCCCCATCAGTGTCTCCTGCCTTAGACACTTCTTTTCACTGTCCTTTATGCCTTCAAGTGAATTCACATAACTGAGTTGCTTCCTCTGGGATTACTTGCAGTCCAAGCTTCATCTCTGAATTGTGGAATAAAAGACTCCTTTCTTGTGAAAAGATCTGTGGGTAAAACCGAGCAGAGCAGGAGAGCTTTTTGGGGGCAGACAAGAGTGTTTTGCAGGAAATCAGACCTTCTACAGGAGGCAGGGAGGGTTGGGTAGGAATGGTGAGGGTGGGGAGCAGGGGTGGGGGGGCTCAGGTGCAGAGATGGGGGAGCAGCCGGCCTGTGACTTCCGGGGCAACGGGAAGCTTAGGGAATTTATAGGACTTGTTTCCAATGCACAGAAATGAGCAGGATCCAGCTTTTTGGTGGCCAGCCTGTGTGTCTCCCCAATGTCAAGGGGGAATGCAATCACTGTTCTGGGCAGTCATGTGATGTCTACTTTCCACAGCCACAGGCCTCCCAATCCCCTGGGCCACAAACCAACCGTGAGACAAGATAAGGCAGGTTCCTTCACTATTTCAGGGGCCCAAGGTGCCCCCTTCCTGGCTATTTCCCTGCCCCCCTATTGCTCCTCAGGGTCTACACACCCCTCCTTTAGGGCCTCCAACCCCAAAGGGGCTGATCTTACCCTCTTTTTCTGACAGTTGAGCTTGATTTCTATGACTGGGCCCAGACCTTTAAATCACAAAAATCCTTTTATTACTCTGGCTTCAGGGAAGCCCACATTGGCCCGGCACCTCCCCATTTTTTATCCTTAAACACAAAAGGCTGATTCTATCCAGCCTGGTGGGACGTCATGCCTTACTGGTGACTCACTCTCCCAAAGGGAGCTCAAGAGATTCCCTCGTACTTCTCTAAATGCCGTAGGGGTAAAAATACAAGTCTAATCTCCAATAGGGCATTCTGCTACAACCTCCTTTCCCGAAGGGTAAGGTGTTACAGGACACATCTGTGCTGTGTAAGGTGTACCAAAAAGCACTGTTTGCATTACACATCTGTGTCCTGTGAGGACTGGGGTAGGCACAGTGGTCACCTCCCAGGTCCCCTTCAGTGAAGGATTGGTTGACCCAGTTGCTGGGAATCGTGTTGGGCCTTTGGTGGTCAGCATCTTCAGGGACTGCCTCCGAGGTCGGGACCCTAGGTCACACCCCTTCCTGGGCGAGCTCACAGCCAGTGATTAATCAATGTGACAGTGTCAAGGCCTGGACACTTCAGCCCAATGGGGGACAACTCTGAAGGGCCATTCTAGTTCCAGAGCTCGCCGTGGAGCAGAGGTCTTAGCTCTTTTTTGCTACTAGTGTCCCAGGCCCCTCACTTTCGGATGACTTTGTGATAGACTCAAATCCCTTTTGCTTCCATTTCTCCTCTCCTGTCCTGCTTCAAGGGGCTATCGGTTCAGTGTCCCCTGAAGAAAGGTGCCATGTCCTCGGCTTCCTGGCTTGGCCCGCTGGGTACTAACGCGCTACAGTCCTGTTTAGCATTTGCGACAACGGTTCACAGGACTTGTGGCAACTGGTTTCCCCTACTTCTTAGTAATCATCATTTCATCTGGATACATTCTGTTCTTCTCCATCGTTAGAAAGAGGGCATGTGACACCCGGGAAATAATTAATTCTTGATCATTGGTGGTCTGAGAAATGACTAGATAACACACTCTAAATCACTGGATGCTGCTGCTATCATAATAACTATAACAAAACAATTGTGCACTATTTATTTTAAATAGTTGTTTACCTTCCTCTTTAGAGAACTTGGTATTAGGGTTATTAGCAAATAAGAAAATTTGCTGACTTGAGCTTGCCTCTCATATCTTCCCATATCTTGCCCCGTGAGAAGACTTTCTGAGCACTGAGATGGTCAAGAACATGCAGCAGGAGAGAGTGGAAGCCAAGGGGAGGTCTGACTAATTGTCCCTCAGATGGCTGGCCTTTGGTTTTGTTGAGCTCCACTATTTATTTTGTAGCTTTCGTGGATGTTTGTGGTCTTGCCTCCCCTTTATCTGGTAACAGCATCTTGTCGTATGAGACACCAACTGTGATGGTTCATCATAGGTGTCAACTTGGCTGGGTCACAGTGCCCAGATATGCGGTCAAACACTATTCTGGATGTTTCTGTGAGGGTGTCCTTGGGTGATGTTAACATTTAAGTTGGTGGACTCTGAATAAAGTCTAAGTTTCTAAGGTAGCAGGATGTGAGCCTGGAGTTGCCAATGGGGCATCTTCCCCCCTACTCCAGAGAAGCTTTCCTGATGTGAAGTCAGTACCAAGGAGGGCAGGACCAATAAAATGGAAACAGACAGAGAGAATGAGTACTAGGGATGACATTTGAATGCCTAGATCAAGCCATGCCTGGAACTACCTACCTCTGGAATTTTTAGTTACATGAACCAATAAATTATAAATTCACTGTTTCAAGATAGTTTGAATTGAGTTTCTGTGACTTTCAACCAAAGGAATCCTAAATGATCCAGTGACGCACAAGCTTTTCCGCCTAATGTGTGTGGCTGAGTGGGTCAGCCCCATCAGGGTAAAGGTACCTGGGGAGGTGGTGATGGAACATCCCTAGTCACTTCGATTATATATCCTGGGAGGTTGATGCTGTGTCCATGATTGATTAAGGAGGTCTTGCGAAGCTGGAGCCCTCTGCGGTAGCTTGTCACGTTGGTGGCCCCCAATGAACCACAGCCACCAGTATTCATGTCTTGTGTAGTCTTTTGCCACACTGACTCTGCGGGCTTATCCACGTGACTTGCTGTGGTTACAGGGACACAAGCGAGCATCAAGCAGAGGTTTCATAAGCACTTCCACATTGGAGTCTGTCCTCTTCGAATGCTCTCACTTGGTACCCAGTAGTCATGCTGTGAGAAAACCCAACCCGGTGTCTGGAGAGGGCATGTGGAGGAGAACCATGGCCACCTTACTAAGGGCCAATGACAACCAACATGAGTGTGACTGAGTCCATCTTGGACGCTCCAGCCCCACTTGAGTCTCCCGATGTCTGCGGCTGCCCGAGTGACCTCAGCTGACTGAAGATCAACAACAGCGGTTCTCTGTTCTCCTAGCGAAGAAGGGAGAGGTGGTGGTCTTCAGGTACCTGGAGGTGCAGGCTCGGGGTGCTGGCGAGCTACAGGGAAAGCACGTCGCATCTAGAGACCTCCCATCTCGTTATTTGGACTAGACAAATGATTCCTCGAAAGGCCAAGCCAATAGAAGGGGCTGGGCACTATGACATTTTCAAAGTCATCCACAATCCATTTTTGTGTTTTGTGTGTGAAGTGTAAATGAATGAATGAACGAGCCCCGTGAATTGCATCGGTGAGGACTGTGAGGGGTGGGCTCTGAGAAGGGGAAGGAGAAGTCTTTAGGTTATTAACCAATGATAGTAATTTCTCAATCCTCACTATGATTCCCATGAGGAAGGTAGTGATGTTGCCCCAATTTTACTGGTAAGTAAACTCAAAAGTTAGGCAACTTAGGGTGGGTTTTTTCCCCCGAATCAGACCCTGAGCCAAGAATGGAGTGCGAGTGGTCGGTAAAAAGCGGTGATTCCAGAGAGCACCAGGAGGAAGAAGCAGCAATGGGCAGATCACTGCCGTGGGTGACTGCCACCCAGTGTTCCCGGGGAACTCTGGAAACTCTAGAACACACCTCAGAGTTGTGCCACCCGAGGGCAGGGGAGCTAGGGGACTTGTCCTCCGACTCGGGGCCTCGTTGGCTGAAGACTGCTCCTGGGAGTCTCAACTCTCTTGGCACCTCGGTCCTGCCCTGTGGAAAGTGGCCTTAATTCCCGCCATCAGAGAAAGCCCGAAGGCTTCTCGCAGGTTCTGGGGGCAAGAAGCTGCCAGCTTGCAGGGGAATCTAGAGCGCTGAGGGCACGCAAGCAGGATGCTGGCAGCGTCTGCCGCACTAAGTACTTGCCCAGGGTCACGGCGACGGTAAGTGGTGAAGCTGCAGTTTGAACCCAACTGGCCCGACTCCAAGTGTGTGCCCTTGACCTCTCTGTTCCCTAGCTTCTCTGGTGGTGGAAAAGAGCACACACATCCACAGCGCGTTTTCTGACAACCCGTTTGAGTCAGTGTTAAAAGTAATTCATTCTAATAAAGGCAAAGCCGTGGCTTCCACACCTTGAAAGGACACTGGCGAGTCTGTAAAATGAATACATCCTGACACAGCCCTGAGCTGCTACTGTTGTAGGAAAATGCTCCCCGCAGATGCTGACCTGCCACCAGGGAGGCCTTGGGAGGCAGACGCCCCCCCACCCCTGCCCAGGGGGTGCGATTAACCCCCGTCCAGGGGCAGGGAGGGAGAGCAGAGGCGCTTTCTCCCTCGACAGCTTGGCGAGCTGTGCCATCATAAACGCCCTCCGTGGGCTGCAGCAAGCCTAAGGGACAGACACAGCGCTGCGTGGCCAGTGTGCCAGGACACCGCCCCTGGTCGGCCCGGATTTCCATGGTGGGTCCGACCCCCCACATGGCCTTCCTGCCCCCCAAGACATGTGAACCGCAGAGCCCAGCGATGGAAGAGGGAGGCAGGACCGGTGATGGAGAGGAGAATGTGCCGGCGAGGCTCTGCCCGATTGCTGGAAAAAACCTTGGGGCTCAGGAAAAGCACAGACCCCAAGGAGGCGGAGGAGATTCACCCGGCTCCTCTGGAGAGAGCCTTTCAAATCCGGCCTCAGGCTCTCAGCGATCCCCAAACGGCCTCAGAGCCCTGGGTCCCAGGTGGGCCAGGCTGGAGAATCGGCAGTGGAGGGTTGGAGAGAGGCAGCCTCAGGGACTCTCGGGGCTGAGGAGTGACAGGACCACAAGGCTGGCAGGGCCTTTGGAGAGCATGCATCCCAGCTTTTTTTTTTTTTTTTTTTTAAATCTTTTATTCTCAGCTACACCCCGCCCCCCCCGCCCCCCACGACTGCTTAGTGAATTGGGAACCTGGGGCAGAGGAGAGCAGGCTGGGCAGGATCCAGGCATGGCTTCCAACTCCCCAGCCCCTTCCGTGACCCGGCTTCATCTGGCCTGTCCCCCTGCCTTTTCTCCAGCCTCCAAGCCGTCAGTTTTCCCCGGCGGCTGCATTTCGGGTGCATTTCGGAGCGGGCAGGAAATGCCTCACCCAGCTCTCTGGAAATATCCGTTCTTTGAACCAGCCTCATCAGTATGATGAAGAAATAGAGAGCAGATCCAATCTATTGGCGTGTTTTTCTAATTACCAGATTGATTTACCAGAGAAGTCTCTGCAGGAATTTGACTTCTCTGCAAGGTCTTTGCAAGCTCTAAATTTGTTCTCTGAAAAAAACCCGGCCAAATCTACCCAGATTTGGGGAACCGGGTCCCTCTAATCAGGGCGCAGAGCTTATTTGTTTTCTAATGGAATCTGAATAGAATTTAACGCACAGCCATTCCATGCGGAGTGCATTCATATTTTTAATTAACAAATTAGGAGCTATTTTGCTCCCCTTTGAACGGCAGTCATGTGGGCCTGGTTCCTTTTCGGCCAATTTAGTCAACTCGGATGATTTTAATTACAACAGTCACGAGCACCAGAAATTCCTGCGTCTGACAGCTTCGCGACCTGGTCCATTGACTCTCATTTAAAAGCAAGTTCTCCCTGAACAGAGATCTCCGAGGGCAACGGTGGGCGTCAGGAGAGGGGGCCAGGGACTGTGCCCTTGGGCACCGGCAGAGAAAAACCTCATTTTCCATTGTGAGACCCATTAGTCCTGATTACAAGGTTGCCAGTTCTCTCAGGCTCCGCCTTCATATTTTTAAGAAGTGGTGGCCCTCGCGGGAAGCGTTTGCGAACTGCGTGGGCACAGAGGAAAATGATCCCAGCTCCCGAGCCCCCAACCCTGCCACCCTGTCCTCGGACACTTGTCCTTGCTCCCATGCTTCTCAAACTCTGACCTGTTCGAGGAGCCCCTGGAGATCTTAACACCCAGATTCTGATTCAGTGCGCTCAGGGTGGGGCCCGAGCTTCTGCATTTCCGACGAGCATGCCAGTGCTGCTGGTCCCCCGACCATACTTTGAGAGGCAAGGCTTCAGCTGGCTTTATGCATTTCTGGGGGGACTCCCAAATCCGGAAGGGGGCCAGTTGTCTGAAATGTGATCGTACAAAGCGCAGGTGCCATGGCAAGTAGGTTTGGGTGCGGGAAGGCAGATGGGAGGGAGTCTTTGCTGAGGTGAGAGTACCTCCTCGGGGGCGCTGCACCTCCAGAGACCCCTCCTACTCTCCCTGACCTGCCCTGGCCCTCCCTCAACACATCTCCCATCAAGGTGGTCGCCTGAACCTTCGAGGCAACTTTGGTGGTCTTGGCTGACCATGTTGGAGCAGTCTACCATGTTTGTGAAGGGCTGATGATTGGGCTGGTAGAGCAGGGGTGCCTGGGGGGAGGTCGGGGACTTTGTGGGGGTTGATGGAGCCAGCAAACCACTTTGGAGGCAGAGAGAGTCCATTCTGAAAACAAATCTGTCCCCCAGCCCTCCCTGTGCTGGCAGAATGGATGCTGAATTAGCAAAGCAGAGAGAACCCGGGAACACAATGTTCCCTGAGAGGTTGCAATCAAAAGGGTCCCAGCCCCCCACCCCCTGCTGAGAATTCTGTGAATTTATGATGTGTCGACAGTTTGAGCCCCAGCACATAGCAGTCTGATGGGCTACAATTAGGAGTGTGTGCTAAGCCCCTCCCGATTCCTCCATCATGTATTCATGGAATTTATGTGGTATCAGCAAAGTGAGCCATGTGCACATTTGGGGCAGGAATTTTAGAACTATGATGTAATCATCCCCAGAGAGGTGGCCATGAGAGAAGAAAGGAATAGCAGTAAAGACAAATGAAAAGTCCCAAGCCTATTCGAATCTGGATTAAAAACAAACAATGTGTCATGACTATTTCTATGACATTTTTGAGACCATCGGAAATTTGAGCACGGTATATCTGATGGCATTAGGGAATTTTTGTTAATTTCGGGGTGCAATAATGGAATATGGCCACGTTCAACAGAGAGTCCTTATCTTTAGTGATGTGTGCTGAAATATTTATGGATGAAATGATATGATGTCTGGGACTTGCTTTAAAATAACATAGGCATAGGAGAAGTGGATGAAAGAAGATTGATCATGAATATATAATTATTGGAGTTGTGTGATGGGTACATAGGGAGTTATTGTATAATTCTATCTCTTTTGTATGTTTCAAAATCTCCATACTAAAAAGTGAAAAAAAATTCTAGATCGCATTGTTCATTTTGCTGATACCACATTAATTCCATGAGTATGTGATAGAGAGAGAGAGAGAGAGAGAGATATCAATCTCCAAGATTATGTAAAAGACATTGCCCTGTCTCCTCTACCCTCCGGGCTGGGAAAGGGGACAAAAATGATCAGAACATGATGAACCAATCCAATCACACCTTGGTGATGTACTGTAGAGGAAATGAATGAACCTTCACTTTTGAAGAGGATGTGGGGGCTTAGGATTTTACTCTATCTGGAGTGAAAACACTAGTCTGTTCTGGAATATGTCTCCAAAGCTCTGTGGATCTCTGTCTGCCTTTACAGGTGAATAAGACTTTTGGGGCCATCTTATCTTTTTTGACCCTCATCCCCACCCAAGGCTGGTAGACCAGCTGCCCCAAGCAGACTGTGAGCCTGACCTTGAGTTAGAGGTGAGAGTCTGATTTGGGAAGGTAGGCTGCACTGTGTCCATCATAACCAAAGCTATCCAAGGTCAAAATTATTATTTGGTCTCAAACTGAATTGTCCAGGGAATGGTGAGGAAAGGGATCATCGTGGGACTAGGTGAAACAGAACTGGGGGAGGAGGAAGTGGTATGGGTTTCAGTAATTTTTGCTCAGGGTCCCCACAATTTCCAATAATCACGCTGTTAGCAAAATGAACCTGGCTCAGGTTTAATTATAACACCAGCTAAACTTTACTGAGCATTTACTATGTGGGGCCATGCTACTACTTTATGTTATTAGTATCTCTGAAGTAGATATTAATATGATTCCCATTTTCCAGATGAAGAAACTATGGCTTAGAGCAAGAACTTCAGCAACTTGTCCAAGATATTCAATTAGTAATGGTAAAGATTGAGGGCTGGCCTAGCGTGACACCAGTCAGGCACTAAGAGCGCGACATGTAAGGAAACCCGCACTCTCTGGGTCAAGCAACTGCCAATCCTTACAGTTTGCACCCAGGCACTCTGGGAAGGGTCAGGATTCAAACCCAGGTCTGTACAACCTCAGCATCTATGCTCCCAAGTGAGTGCCCAGGGATTTTCCTTCCTAGCAGGGGACTGATTGTATGGGGTAGGTGGGGAGTCATGATGGAGGTAGCAAGAACACTGACTGGAGTTGGTGGGATAAAAAGGAAGGAGTGGAAAACGATCCCTTTGTACTCTATCATGACAGGATCATCCTTGGACTTGACATTTTAGGATTCTAGTCTTTATGGTAAGGCTCTGTTCTCTCTATGCAGTTGCACTTTGCCTGTCCCATGAGTCTGGGTGCTGGAGTCTGAGATTTTCCCATCTGAGCCTGTCCAGGTCAGGGTCTCTGCAATATAATGCCAGAGATAAGCTTCTTTGGGACCTTTGCCTCAAACTTTCGATAATCAATATCACTTGCACTATGACCGGTCCTGGTAGATAGGGACTTCCCTACTCTTTGTGGCTATTTTTAAATTAGACAAAGACCTTTGCCAAGGTCTCTTGCCCTATACACTGCTGGTGGGAATGTAAATTGGCTCAACCCCCCTTTGGAAGGAAGCTTGTTTCATGATATCTGCTAAAGCAAACCCTAAGCTCATAACCCAGCAATTCCACTTGCAGGTGAGCACAGAGTGTTCACAGAGAAGCTTTATTTGTAATGGCTGCCCCAAACTGGAACAACCCAGATGTCCATCAATATGAAGATGGAGAAATAAACTGAAATACTACACAGCACTGAAAAAGAATGGCTGTGGATGAATCTCACTGCGAAAAGAGGCTAAGCAAGGAAGCCAGATACAAAAGTATAGAATGTATGATTTCTTCCATTTATATGAAGTTCAAAAACAAGCAAAACTATGGTGCATACGAATTATAACAGTGGTTACTTTTGGAAGGTTATTGATTGGGGATGGGTGCAAGGGTGCTTTCTGGGCTACTTGTATCTTTTAATTCTTGTGTTTAAAAGAGACATTAGTTTTATCTCTTTTTCACTTGTGGGACTATTGAAATTGCCTCCCCAATAGCTCAATGTTCTCACTTGCAAACAACAGTGTCCACTCTAAATTGTTAAAGCAGAAAGGGATTTATTAAAAGATATTATGTAGCTGATGAACCCCTAGGAGGGCCAAAGACCTGGCTTTGGATGCTTCAGCACCAGGCAATGCAGCCCGGACAACTGAGCAGAAAATACCCAACCTCAGAACGTGAATGCTCTAGCTGAAACCTCCCTGACCCGTGTGCCTACAGCTCAGCCCCTTCGACCCTCGGCACTGGGTTCCAGCAGCTCTGCCTCAGCTGTCCCAAAACAGATGCGTCCTCCACAATTCTTGCTGGAAGAGCTGATGTCCTTGCGTGGGTCTGACGCCTCACATTGCTCACTCCTGCAGCCAAACCTTACTGAGTGTGATGGATTGGTGGTGCCCAGATCACGTGCCTGACCTTGACTATAGGGGATCCTGGGAATTGTCGTTTTTAAGCTTTGGGGCCCTATCATGGAGGAAGGCAAGCAAAGGGCATTAGAAAGGGTGTAAAGTGAGCCAACCATGCTTCCCTTTTGCCTTTTTCTCTTTCGTGGGGAACTGGGCAGTCAGCGCTGGGGAAGTGGTATGGCAAAGCCCTGGTCCCTGGTGGGGAGGCTGGATGCCCTTTTCTCTATGGGTCTTGTCCGCATTTAGCCCTGCTCCACTCTCCCATGCCCCGAAGCAGGCCTTGCTTGGCTCCCGATGAACTCCATCCTATGGTTGGCTAGGAAACACAAAAGTCACTGATTTGGAAAACACAGTAGAACCACAGGCCAAATTTCACCCACAAGAGAGAAATAAGAATAACTCCCAGGACACCTCAGGGGAATTTCTGTGAGCATGCTCTTCCCTTATTTTCTGCCACACTCAGAGCCTTCTTGACTTAGAAACCATATTTGACAACTGCGGCTGATTTTTGCTAATACAATCAGATGCATACATTTATATTCATTAACATGTTTCTTAGGGAGCGGACTGTATTTGTGTGGGAGTGCCTCCAGAAGCCTTTTGGGGTAGAAGCTGTATTGGGCTGGGAAAGCTGCTCTTCAAAAGAAGAGGAGGAGAATCTATTTGCATCTGAGGGGGAGCTGGCTTAAGGGATAAGGAAGCATGGAGAGAACCAATCAGATGGAACAGACCAGAAGCTACATGATGTAAAGTCATCAGGAACTTTCCTAAACTCATGAAGTCACTGGGGAGAATGAATGGCTTGTGGACTTCAGGATTCTGATTCAAAGAAATGAAGGCATCTGGATTTTTTAAAAAAGATTTTATTTATGAGAGTGAGAGAGGGAGGGAGAGAGAGGGAGAGAGAGAGAACAGAGGGCGAGGGAGAGGGAGAAGCAGACTCCCCGCTGAGCAGGGAGCCCGATGTGGGGTTCGATCCCAGGACCCCGGGGTCAGGATCTGAGCTGAAGGCAGACAGTTAACCCACTGAGCGACCCAGGTGTCCTGCATCTCAATTTTTAACAACCTTCTTGGTTATCATGATGCAGTTGGTTTGGGCAACTAGTGGCAAGGAGGTCCTATAAACAATATTGACAGTTTTAGAATCCCTGTTGGGCTGACATGCTTCTTTTTTTTTTAAGTTTTTTATTTTAATTCCAGCGTAGTTAACATACAGTGTTATATTAGTTTCAGGTGTGCAATACAGTGATTCAACAATTCTATTCATTACACAGTGCTCATAATGATAAATGTACTCTTTAATCCCCATCACCTAGTTTACCCATCTCCCCCACCTCCCCTCTGGTAACCATCAGTTTGTTCTCTATAATTAAGAGCCTGTTTCTTTGTTTGTCTCTCCCTCTTTTTTTGCCCTTTGCTTGTTTTTTTCCTTAAATTCCACATGAGTGAAATCATATGGGATTTGTCTTTCTCTGACTGACTTATTTCGCTTAGCATAATACTTTCTAGCTCCATCCATGTTGTTGTAAATGGCAAGGTTTCATTCTTTCTTATGGCTCAATAATATTCCAGTGTGTATATATATATATACCTCTTCTTCATCCATTCATCTATCAATGGACACTTGGGCTGCTTCCATAATTTAGCTGTTGTAAATAATGCTGCTATAAACACAAGGTGCATATATCTCTTTGAATTACTGTTTTTGTATTTTTGGGTAAATACCCAGTAGTGTAATTATTGTAATGTAAGGTAGTTCTATTTTTTTTTAAGATTTTATTTATTTGAGAGAGAGAGTGAGAGAGAGAGAGAGCACAAGAGGGGGGAGCGGGAGAGGGAGAAGCAGACTCCCCGCTGAGCAGGGAGCCCAATGCGGGGCTCCATCCTGGGACTCCAGGATCATGACCTGAGCCGAAGGCAGTCGCTTAACTGACTGAGCCACCCAGGCGCCCAAGGTAGTTCTATTTTTAACTTTTTGAGGAAACTCCATACTGTTTTCCACAGTGGCTGCACCAGTTTGCTTTCCCACCAACAGTGTAGGAGGGCTTCCTTGTCCCCACATCCTGGCCAACACCTGTAGATTCTGGTGTTGTTGATTTTAGTCATTCTGATAGGTGTGAGGTGATATCTTGTAGTTTTGATCTGCATTTCCCTGATCATGAGTGATATTGTGCAACTTTTCATGCGTCTGTTGGCCATCTGGATGTCTTCTTTGGAGAAGATCACCCCAAGTCATATTTACTTCCCCTCCAAACAGTTTTTCAAGAGGCACTCACCTCTCACATTTTGTTCAGGCCTTCCCAACTTTCCTCCCTACAGTAAGACGTTACAGAGAGTGGAGGGCTCTGCAGAAATAGACGTTTCCAGAAAACAGGTGTTTTCCCAATAAGATATAAGAATCTTCTTGGCTACAAGTAATAGGTTTGCAAACAAAATGTGGTTTAAGTAATGAGAACATCTAATGAAGTCTGGTTGCAGGGTTGGTTAACTCAACTTTTTAGACAGGTCATTAAAAACTGAAGATCTTCCCATCCTTCTCCACCATCAGAATACTGCCTTTTAATCTTCAGTTTGTCTCCTCATGATTCAAAACAGCTGCCCCAGTTCCAGGCATCATACCCTTATCCTATCATGTCTGAGGCAGGGCATAAAAAGGAGTTCCTCATTCCATACCCTTTTCAATCAGGGAGGAGCACCTTTCTCAGAAGCTATGCAGAAGCCTCCTCTTCAGGTCGCCCAGGGTTATATGGCCATGACCTAGCCACAAGGGAGCTTGGGAAAGTGAGTATCTGCTAGGCTTAGTCTTTTTAGGCAGATAGGCTTTGACAGGAAGAAAGAAGCGGGAAAGGGGTGTTGGAGAGGCAACCAACAGCATCCACCATAGTGATTTCTTCGAGTAGCAATGAAGAGTTTCCAACTGTTTTTGATGGCTGTGTTTCTCTTCCTGAACAGAAACACTGAACCACTCTACCTTTTGGGTAGGCTCAGCATGGAGTAGAGAAAAGAGATCACCCCAGATATGAGTGAATTGTGTTCCACTGCTAACTGGTTGTGAGGTCTCTGATAGGACGCCTCCCCTTTTCTAAGTCCAAGCCTTTCCAATTCTAATTCTACCCTGGGCTGAGAAATCAGACAACCAAGTTTATTAGGAACCTGTGTGGAATATGAGCCAGTAAGCTCCGAATGAGGGACCAGGAAGTTTCCAGTGTTAATAAAATGTCTAGAGTAGCTCAGAGGCTCCGAGACTTTTTTTGAGGAAGGAGATGCCCAATTTATTTCTTATTTATTTAAAACCTTTTCATTTTGACAAAAAATCAAGCTTACAGAAAAATTACAAAAACAGTAGCATGAATTCCTATATATATAAGTCGTTGAGATTCAACAATTCTTACCTTTTTATCACATTTTCTCTGTGTGTGTGTGTGTGCACGCACGTGTGTGTGTGTGCGTTACATACACGCATGATATCACTGCTCTTCTGCTACTATTATTGGTGTTATTATTGTTCGGGTAGAACCATTTGAGAATAACTTGCAAACATAATGATATTTTAATCCTAAATACTTCCGGATGTAACTCTTAGGAACACAGCCATTCCCCTATGTACCTGCAGTACAGTGATCAAGTCCAGGGAATTTGACATTGATACAATACAGAGATTCAGAAATCGGACACTGATACAACTATTACTTACTATACGGGCCTCATTCAAATAGTGCCAATTGCCCCAATCATGTGCTTTATAGCATTTGTCTTTTGATCCAGGATCCAAACCAAGATCCCGTGTCGAATTTAATCAGAGACCTTTTCAAGTCACTATTGAGTTGGGGTCTGGGTTCTGAGAGCTGAGGATGCTGGGTAACGTGTGCTTCTTTGGGTTGCCCAGTATAGAGGACTTTAAACTTTTCAAAAACTTCACTTGCTTATTTATCTCACTTGATCCTCACAACAGCCCTGGGAGGTAAGTAGGGCACAGGTTAGCATTTCCATTTTACGGATGAGGAAACAGAGCTTCAGAGGGTCACGCAGTGGGTTCAAGCCAGGAGATTTGTGGTCTGACCCTGGCTTTGCGCTAAATCCACGGACCTTCCCTCCACTCCCCAGGCGATTAGCGGGTGGATGAGAGTTTAGCCAGCCTCACCCTTGTGGGAGTTGGCCGTGCTGCAGATGACACCGCCTGTGCCCCAGCTGGCAGTTGTCCCCGTGGTGCCAGGGAGGGGGCAAGCAGAGGTCTAGGAGAATGCCAATGTGGGCAAGAAACAGGCAAGCGGGGAGAGCCCTTTCCTCTACCCTAGTCCTGGCTGCGACATTCCTCCGTGACCTCTGGGTGCCCGGGTGGGACAATCACTGGCTCAGGGACCAGTTTCTCCAACTCCTTCGGGAGAAGAGGCGGGGCCAATGACTTTCGTGGTCCAGAATGCTATGGCTGCCCCGCCCCCAGCCCCATTTGGCCCTTACCCCTTTAGGGCACGCCCCTTGCACTTCCAGCGGCCAGCCACCTCCGCATCTCTTGGTCCAAGGGCTTCTCCTGCGCCCTCACACACGGTGAGAGAGACGTGGTGCCAATCTGCCGCCCCCGCTAGCTCTCCCTGGACGCAAGCCTCACCCCGTGCATTTGTAGATAAATACCCCGGCTCCCTCGCCTCTCAGATGGGCCAACTTGGAGTGTGGTCCTCGAACTGGTGCCAGTCTGGGAGCTGTTTATTGCTGGTTTGTGATAAGTATGGGATTCAAGAGTAAGCATTTAGGAACTTCTGTAGTAATTTTGCAGGTAGTTATAGGTCTCTTGCACCTAATCATAAAAAAAAAAAAGTGGGCTTGTGTCTTGCATGTCTTTGTTTTTAACATTTTTCTAGTAATTCATTTTTATTGTCTACTCAGATCATCAGGGATAAAACAGTATATGTCCATGGTGGTTTGGAAATTAAAAAAAACAAAAAAAACAAAACACGGACCAAATCCTTCACTGTAATAGTTTGAGGAGAATTGTCCCCTGTTCCCAGTGTGGGGCAGTGGGGTCAAGCCCTGGCTGCCCCCACCACTCAGTAATGTAGGCTCCATGAGCCTGTCTGCCCTTCCCTATTGTGATTCCCCACCACC
Source organism: Phoca vitulina (assembly GCF_004348235.1). Classification (NCBI taxonomy): domain Eukaryota; kingdom Metazoa; phylum Chordata; class Mammalia; order Carnivora; family Phocidae; genus Phoca; species Phoca vitulina. The sequence continues at coordinate 12,630,921 of NW_022589738.1, read as the reverse complement.
CTACAGTGCTCCCCGGTTAGTCCCCGAAATAACCGATTTACACGCAAATTCTTGTCTCGGGCTCTGCTTCTGGGGGAAACCCAGCCTAAGACAGTGATTTCTAGTCCTTTCTAATTATCCTGCTACATCCTGTGATTTTCAAGGGGTTGTACTTTTGAAATGAAATGCCTAAAAGTTTCTACATGGAAATACCTTTTTGAAATACCGCAAGACTTTAAGAGCATTTAGAGTCCTTCAGGAGGCCTTTTCTTCTCTCCCTCTTTTTAAATAATCAGAAAAACATATTCTCTTGCATTTTAAGAAGGCCAGTAGGTCCTCGGGGTTGAGTAATGCGGGGGCTCAGCAATTTCATCGGGGACCCTGGTTTTCCATCAAGAGGCATTTTCTATCCCTTCCCTGTCTTAATTCATCTGAGAAAACAATCCTGAGTGAGATTTGCTGGGCTGTGGTCATCTCTACAGACCCACACCTTGCCTTCCTGAAAGCCTCCAACTGCCCACAGTCCCGCTAGCCTGGTGGCCCCTACAAATGCCTCAAGCATCACATACACTTTGCATTTCTTTCCTCAGCTCCAGAGCTCTCGGGACCTGGGAGAGGGGGGCTACGAAGCCGGACTGTATTCATTCTCCAAGTTTTCTAAATACAGGGGATTTCAAAGGAGCTGATCGCAAATCAAAGTAAAGAGCCACAGTCTTGGCTTTGTTCCCTGTCTGCTGTTTGTATATTTTATATTATGCATGGGCCGGGGGCGCCCACGGCGGGGCCTGCTGGTTATAACTACAATCAATCAATCCCAACCTATTTTCAGGACCTGCCAGCCATCGGGACAACTTCCAGAACTATCGGAGCCCTCTTTTCATTATTTAAAGCCGGGCGAAAGGATGCAAAAATACTTAATGAAAGGGTTGGGCTGACCAAGTGACGGACTGGCTAAGGCCTGAGCGCCTCGATCTCTGAGGACTGGCGGGCAGACTGGGCACGCGGGCAATCACTTTGTCCCTGTTGTTGGGGTAGGGTGGCTCTGGGTGAGCACCACAGCTCTGATCTAACGTGGAAGGGGTGCCTAAGGGGTCAACGAGACATTTAGTCCAGGTGTCCCCGCCGCCTTCTCAGTCCAGACCTCTGCTCCTAGCCACAACACAGTGGCCAGTATCCCCAAATGTCACAAGCGGCAGCCCGGACGATGCCAGGGCACACGCGCACCACGGTGTCATTGGGAAATGGGCCCAGCAAAGGCCTACCTGGTCCCCTTTGGACTAGGGATGCCCAAGAGAACACAGGACGGCCACGTACATTTGAATTTCAGGTAAACAGTACTTTTAGTATCAGTATATCCTAAATATTGCATGGGGGTAGACTTATGCTAAAAAAGAAGACGGATTGTTTATTTGAAATTCAAATGTTAACTGGTCATCCTTTATTTATACTTGCTGGATCTGGCAGTTCTACCTCCGGTCCCTGTTACTGTCGCCGCACGGCCCTCGCAGTGGCTCCAGCGGATTTGCTCCCAGCGGACTGCACCTGGGATTCTTCCCGGCAGGCCTGGTCTCAGCTGCTGGAGCCGCTCTGCCTGCTCATGCAGAGAGTGGAGGTGCCTAGGAGTTCCCTTCGCCCGCCCTGCCCCAGGGTGGTCCGGAACCCCCCGCTGCCGATGAGTGCTGGGCCCAGGGGTGGGAAGGCCCAGCTCTCCTGCCTTGGGTCCAGAAGGGTCAGGCGGAAGCTCCTCTCTGCAGAGCTGGGCCCGACACTGCACACGTAGGGGATCTTCGGTGGGGGTGGGGGTGGGCAGGAGGCTTGCAGTGAACTTCGAAGAGGGAAAGCAGAGGCAGCCGGGAAGCTTCCAGGGAGAAAGGCCCCATGCAGGACAGGGAGGCAGCGGACTGGAGCAGCCCCGACTCCTTCCCCGTCTGGCTGGGGATGGAGGGTGGCCAGCCAGTTGGCTTCCTGAGAGGGGCCCGGGCACCCATGTCCTTCCAGGGAGCCCACCCCTGCCAGTGGTGTCCCAAAGCACAAGCTCGTGTGTGAGGGCCTCTCAGCCAGACACAGGCCCTCGCTCTCTGTGGCGGCCTGGCTCACTCCGGCCACTGGCTGGACTTGCCAGCGTTCAGCGTGCTGCCTGGCACGAAGAAGGTAGCCCGGGTAGGCTGAAAGGATGAATGACCACGCGGAGTTGCTCCATGCTCTTCCTGCCCGTGCACCATGCTTCCGGAGGCCCGCCTGGTCAGATGTGCTGCAAATGCACCAAGACGTAGGACATTTAACCAGCCTTTAGGTTCTTCAGCGCTGACGCGGGGACGCCAAGCACCATGCTTTGCTGGGCCGGCCCCGTTCCCTTCGAAAAGGAAAACTTATTCTCAACCTCAGCTGCACATTTGAAATAACCTGGAGAAGCTTTTAAAAATCCCGATGCTTAGCTCTCACCCCCAGGGATTCTGTTTTAATTGGCCTGGGTGGGGCCTGGGCATCGGGATTTTTGAAAACTTCCAAGAGATTCTATTATATAGCCAGAGATGAGAGCCACTGGACGCGAAAGTTCTATGCCTGGATGGAATGCCTCAGGGCAGCTTAGGTGAAATGGGATGGCGGTGTTTGTGCTGGCCAGGGTATTTTGGTTAATTGGACTTTAGCATTTAAAATGCTGGAGTGTCTGCATTGAAGGGAATGAATGGTTCCTCAACTGAAGGAGGCTATTCTAGTTCATTCCTGAAGGGCTTCCCAAACCCAGCTGTGCATCAGAATCACCTGCAGGGCTTGTGAAAACACAGGTTGCTGGGCTCCCCTCCCACCCCTCCCCAGAGTTTCTGACTCAGTAGGTCCAGGGCTAGGCCCAAGAATCTGCATTTATCAGAAGTTTCCAGGTGATGCAGATGCTGCTGGTCCAGGGAGCACGCGGGCAGAACCACTGAGTCCCTGTGAACTGTATCCTGGGCTCCAGCGGCTGAGCTGACTCTCTTGACAATGAGTTGTGCTTTCACTCATTTGTCCCCCATTGGTGTCCCGAGGGACTGTGGCTTCGTTACTTTCGTGTGTGATGATGCTCTGTAACGGACCATCCCCCAAATCTCAGTGATGTCACAGTCGCAAATATGTGCCTCATACTTGCAGATCTGGAGGTTGGCTCTGCGGTCAAAGGTGGGCTAGTTTGGAGTCCAGGCTTCAGTTCCGGTTTGTGCCTGCCCCACACGGACTCATTCTGTGACCCAGGACAAAGAAGCAGTGGCTATCTGGGACATGCTCTTTTCATAAAGGAGGACAGAAACTTCAAGAGGGCTGGCAGAAGCTTAAAGCTTTAGCTTGTCATTGACACACTGTCACTTTCACCCACATTTCCTTGGCCAAAGCAATCCACATGGCCAAGCTCCAAGTCAGAGGATGGCGAGATATACTCTGTCCACAGTACACAGTGTCAGAGACAAGGAGTAAAGAAAGAATTATGGACAAATAATATTATCTATCCAAACCTGTTAGGTGTCAGGCCCCGACATGGAGTTCTGGAGAGACCCAGAAAGATAAAGCAGGGTCTCAGCCTCTGAGAAGCACAGACTGGCCCGAGAGACGGACGAAGACACAAGAGGGTATTATCCATGAGACACAGGACAGATGAACAGCAGGAGCACAGAGGTGGGAATGCGTCTCATTGCTGGGATGTCTGCCCTCCCACACTGTGCAACCAAGGTCCTGGAGCTTCGCCCAAGCTGCAGTTCTGGGAGCCAGGACTGTGTGTGGGAGTAGCCCAGCTAGCCCACAGCTGCAGGGCATGGAGCGAAAGGAATTGAGTCTGTGCCTGGGCTGGAGCAAGTTTGTTCCAGAAAGTCCAAAGTACCTAGTGCAAAGCAGAGAACAACTGAGGAGACCTGGCTTTTTATCAAAGGGCTGGTATGGAAACAAGAAACACAAGTAAGCCATTGAGAAAGTAAAGCCCAGGGTGATTGGTGGAGGCCAGAAGTTTGAGGGTAAGGACTGGGGGACGGGTTGCCTATTGCATGGAGTTGGAGACAGGGAAAGCACTATGAAAGTCATCGTGTTGGAGGACAGGCAAAGGGAAGTGGGTCTGGGCAGCCTTCCAGAAGAAAGGGCATTCCAAGTGGGGTATAGCTGGTGAGTAGGAGTTTGTTGGCAGATGGAGAGTAGATGGTAGAGTGTTAGGAGTTTGGATGATCATTCTAGGGGCACACAGACCCCTCCCTTTTCCATAAAGTTCTCGCACTTGTTGTCTCTGACCCAGTCCCCCTACAAGCCAGCATTCTGCTTGGTGCTCCAGACTGCCCTGTGGCCCACAGCGATCCCTGTACTTCATAGGTCGCTGACGTTTTATTGCCACTGAGGTCTAAGGATCGTTTTTCTCTTCAAGTAATTACCACTGAAATTACGTGGTTTGATCTTTGAGTGATTATAAAACTCTGAGACTCCCGACTGGCATAACATAGTTTCCCAAGGACCAGGGCCCAGAACCCCAGTGCTGGGTTCAAACGTAAGATCCGCCAGGACTCCTTCAACTGCCCTCGCTAAGTGGGTGGGGGAGAGCCATGCCTCCCGGGGACCTTGCTCTGCTCCCAGAGGGTGGGTCAAGTTTTGTTGGGCTACTATTTTTAGAGGAGTCCAATAAACCCCCAGCATGTCATAATGAAACACACCAAGTTCTGGAAGTCATCTTTCCAGGGATCTAGAGGCTTCTGGGGAGCCAGCCATGACCATCCCTAAACTTCTGAGTTGGAAGAGCTGATGAGGCCAGCAGGACCTCGGCTCCATATGAAAAGGCATTTGGGATGGCAGGAAAAGCTTGCTCAAGGCGCAAAGGGGTAAGTTGGGAGAAGGGGCTCAGTGAGGTGAGCCGGGGCAGGGGAGTGGCCACGCTCTTGGAAGCCGGGGAAGGGGAAATGCACTGAACAACGTTTTCAGCACGAATTTCAGTCAGCTCCCTACAGAGCAGATGATGGAAGGGAATGAGCAGGCTGGTTTTTTCTTTTTCTTTTTTTTTTTCCTTTTCCCCGTAATGGCGTCTTAGGCTTTGTTGTGTTAGGTGCAGAAACACTTTACATAGTAATCACATAAGGAGAATCTCCACATCCACCAAGATATATGTTTGCTCCCACTTTCTTTTAAAGACACAGCCCTTTCCTTCCCAGACTTTCCAGGGAGACATGGGTGTAAGGAATATTTCACTCTCCTTTTAATGACACTGCACCAGACCCACAAAATGAAAAGAAATGATTTATGGCAACTGATACCTGGCCTCAATGTCAGAGACTAGTCGGGGGTGCCGGGGGGTGGTGGAAAGCTGGATACACATGTCCAGATCTAACACGGGCCACTGGCTTCTCTGCTTCAGCTTCTGGGGCCAGATTTTCTAATGTAGCAAAAGAAGTGGGAAAAAAAATATTTTAATAGAAAAACTCTCCAGTTTTGAAACATTGGCTGCTAATTCACATTTTGTACAATGATGCAGAAACCAGATGTGGAGTGTGGACCCCTGACTTGCACCTGCTCCTCCATATTTCCACTGGGGATAGTGTCCTTCAGTGTGGGATGGTTAACTTTCCCCAAGACTGACACCTTTGAGACACATAGACCTGGTCCAAGAGACGGGGCTAGTACCAAAGGGCTGGAGGACTGGGGGAGGGGGGGTGCATGGGGGTCCAGATGGAGGCCTTCTGAGAATGAAGGGGAAGACCTTTTTTGCTTCTGGTTTGGGTCGTTCCCTTTTCCTGGGTCTGCTCTCGTGAGGTGATGCTGCGTGCCCCCCTTGCAGTAAAGTTTAACACACGGAAATCTCAGTCAGTCGAGTCCACAGGAAGGGGGTGTGGGAGCAGGCAGATGGAGGCCCAGATGCCTGGCTGGACCGCCCCCCATCCCGGAGCTGGGGGGCAGCTGGGCCGGCTGTATTACTTTCCTGGGGCCGCTGTAACAAAGTACCCCAGACTGGGCAGCTTAAAACAACAGAAAGCCATTCTCTCGCAGTTTTGGAGGCCAGAAGTCTGCAATCGAGGTGTCTGTCACAGGGCCGTGTTCCCTTTGCAGGCTCCTAAGGGAGGACCATTCCTTACCCTTTGCATCTCCCAGTGGCTGCCGGCCCTCCTTGGCATTCCTCAGCTTGTGGATGCACCAAACCCATCTCTGTCTCCGCCTCACGTGTCCACCTTCCCCATGAGGGTCTGTGTCTCTCCAGATCTCCCTTTCTTTCTGACAGTAGGCACCGCATTGAGGACCCACCCTGATCCAGTAGGACCCCCTCTTAACTTGATTACATCTGCAAAGACCCTGTTGGCAAATGAGGTCACGTCCTGAGGTTCTGGGTGGATATGAGTTTTTTGGGGGGGACACTATTCAACGCAGGACCTGGGCCAAGTGGAGTCCCTGGCTCGTTTGTTCATCAGGTGAATGTCCCGGATGGCCAGGCTGCAGTCCCATCAGGCTGCACTGAGGCCCCCCTCCGAGTCACTGCTAGCCCGGAGGGGTCACCAGAGGGCTGGGGTGGAGGGAGGGCCTGGCTTCCCCCTCAAGACTGATGTGGAGGCAGGGGGCACTCTCCGGTCCGTGCTGGGCAGGGCGTCCTGTCACCTGGCCCCCCAGCCCCGGCAGCCTGGGTCTGACTCCAGGCCAGTGCTGGCCCTGGACATCTGTCCTGACAAGGTGAAGAGAGCTGCCACACCGCAAGGGCTCCCGCAGACCTCCAGTGGCTCGAGAATGAATCTCCGGGATGGGGAGAGGGAGCACGCAGACAATTTGCATGCCGAGGCTCAGACTGTTTTGAGGAGCTCTGCAGGGGCCCAGAGAACCCGTGTCTCAGATGTCAGGCATGGATACATGCCGGCCTTCCACGTCTCCATCCTTCAGAGAGAGCTTTTCCACCCTTGGGATCTTGCATCGGCCCTCACAGTGACTTTGTGGTCTTGCCCGGCCTGTGTGTCCTGGTGCGGGCTCTCGCGGGAGGGTCTCTGGTCTCCGCGGGCAGAAGGCACTGTGTCCTCTCAGGAGGGGTGGCAGAGAGCCCGAGGAGCACCTGCAGCTCCTTCGGAAGCATGCAGCCCTCTCCCTGCCCGAGGCAGACGTTCTGGCATTCCTGAGTCAGACGTGACAATAACCGCCACCAAATCAAACCTTTCTCACAGCTTTGAGTCCGCTCTCCATGGCTGCTCCTCAGGGTGACCCTGTGTTTGAAAAAACTGCAGACACAGGGCACTTGCTGTCCCCAAGGCAGCCCAATTCATTTTAGACAACTCTAATCTTTATCAAATTTGCCCCGATGCTGAGTCAGAATCCGCCTCCCTGGCACTTCACCCCTTAATCCTGGTTTATCCACTGGGGCCCAGCGCACAAGTGTAATTCATCAAATCATCAGCTATCAGAGCTGGAGGCCACCAAGGCCAACCCCTCATCTTCGGTTCCCTCTCCTGCTCCCGATGCCACTTCCCGATGCACCAGCCGTGGCCCGAATTGTCTGTCACTGTGTCTGTCTGGGGCTTGCGGATTTGAATAGCATTTGATTCTTATTTCCTTGCCAGACTCGGGTGCCCTTTCTGAGAAATCAGGTTGGCCTTGTCATCCCAGGGAAGGAAAGGAGGGTGGCAAAGGTGTTCTGTACAGGCCTGCTGAGTGGAGTCCTCGTGGCCACACTCGAGAGCCCAAGACTGGAGCGGGCAGGAGATGCGTTCACCCACAGATGGGGGGGTGGTGGCAGGCCCGGCTCCCCGCGCCCCCCAGACCTACGCGTGACCCCTGGCTGCAGACAGCTGCTGTTCTTCCTGCTCGCACCCCCAGCCCGATATAAAAGCACACCCATCACAGTATTTATAGAACTAGTAAATAAAGAATGAAATCGCAAGTTAAAGTAGGTTTTGATTGCCTACGTGTTGGTAAAACCCAGCTGGAATAATTTGATTCATGCATGAAAAAAATGCCTCCAAAGCAGGGCCTTTTTTTAGTGCGCCGAAACTGAAACCCTCCTGCCACAGATAGAAATTTCTGCTCCTATAGTTTGGCTCAGAGACTAAGAATTAAAATCTAAAACGAGATTCCAAGAGAACTAATTATTGGCTCCCTCGAAATATACCAACTAGCCTTTCCCCAATCTTGCAGACGAAGCTGCTGAATGAAGCAAGGGGTGAAACTGTCCCCGCCTACCCCACAGCCCGCGGAAGGGAACAAAGACCGTGGCATCTGTCGGGCCTCTGGACGTAGCCCCGTGGCTCGGAGAGTGGCGTTTTTAGGCAAAATTAGCTGCCATGTGAATTCGATTTCTGTTCCCGGTATCAAGGGGCTGTGACTAATTTTATATTCTGTGAGTGGTTTTTGAGGAATGAAAAATCTATCCTTCCCACCCTCAACCGCCCACTCCCTCAAATAAGGGTTTCCCCCTTCCCACGACGCCAGATTGCTTTGCAGACAATGCCGCTCACTTGTTATGGGAGACTGCTGGTTTCCTGCCTGTGATGCCCCCCTCGCCAGCCCCCCTACGTGCACACATGCACACGTACGTGAAGCCGCAATATGGTGACCTTAAGAGTTAGCTTGAAAAATACTTTTGTTTTAGAGACTGCGTGGGCTGGTGGAAAGATGGAAAGAAGCTCGAACAATTAGGAGCTATGCTTTGGGGATTTGATCCCGGGAGGCAAGCTCCCAGAACACATTCCTTCACCGCTCTTGACAGTTTTTCTTTTACTTTGATACATGGTCTACCAATCAGGCATCCAATTGGATTTCTGGGATTTGTCTTTAAAAACTATGAACACTTAAGAGAGGATGAAGGGGTTCCCAGTCACTCACAGTTTAGTAAGAATTGGTCCAATACAATTGCTTTCCTCTGAACACCTTCGTGGGGTCAGCTACACTGAGACAGTGAGATTTGGGGGCGAGAAGGAGGGGTGATTTTAGCTACAGTGTGCCGTGGGGGTGGGAAGAGGCTTGCAGAGACGGAGGACCTGAAGGAAAGGATAGTGGGAGGGAGAAGAGAGACGGAGAATGGATAAGAGGATGCCCCAAAGGCAGATTTCCTCTCTGCTACCACATTGCAGAGACACCTACATTTGGCTTCCAGCATTTTCTTGTGTTGGGATGCATCTGACAGACTTTGGTAATTTGTTTAAGGAGACTGACCACCATTTTAAACACTGTTTTCAGGGTTGGCATTTGCTCCCAGTTCTGAACAACCAGCCTGAAAGTGAATTTTTTTTGGGGGGGAGCAAGGGGCAGAGGGAGAGAGAATCCCTAGCAGACTCCCCGCTGAGTGCGGAGCCCGACATGGGACTCCATCTCACGACCCTGAGATCACAACCTGAGCGGAAATCGAGAGTCGTACGCTTAACCGACTGAGCCACCCAGGCGCCCCGTGAATTTTTTTTTTTTAGTCAGTAATTTAGGTCGTGCAAATGACAAAACTGACATTCAGGAAGGCAAAAGGTGTCACGTGTGTCCTAGTGAAGAACAAGTAATTCTTCGAGATGTAGGGCACATAGTGTCACAGATCAAGGGAGTGCTCTCCGTACAAAAAAAATCATGGGGACAAGCATGCGGGGGTCACGGTCAAGGGCTTTGTCCCTGACCCCTGCCGCCCCCTCCTCTCTCCCTGCTACCCTTTATTTTCAGTTCTACCCTCACGGGGGGGGGGGGGGGGGTTTTGAAGTACGGCCCCAGAAACGCTCAAATCTCTCTCTGCTGCCTGTAGATGTTCATTCCCACCATAGGGAACGTCTGCGGAAACCTAGTTATCCGTATTCTGATGACCGCCGTGGCTCCGGCGGTTGAAATGATGCATGGCTTCTTGTCACGAGGACGCCTCCAGAACCGGCAGACTCCTGTGCTTGCAGTGGTTTCAGGACAGCAGGCAGAAGCGTGGACGCGGGAGAAGGAAGACCTCCCCCCACCCGGCATCCAGACTGAGGGTGCCCGGCGGGAGCAGCGATAGTTCAGCATTGTAGGCAGAATCGCACGTGTGCATTTTGGGGGACAAGGGAGCTCATTGTTTCATCAGATTCTTAGAGGGATCCTGACGCCCTCCCCCCACTCCCCACCCCCAAACACAGAAAAACCATCGGCACAGATAATGAGCTTACCATCACACTAAATGCTTTGTTATTAGAGAAGAGACTCAAAGGAGGAGGACTGGTAGTACAAGGACTTCATCAGTCAGCATAGGTAAGACTATGCCTTGGTAACAAATTCAGTGGCTTACTATAAAAGAGCTTATTCTGTACTCACACTCTGAACCCGACATGGGCCAGCTAGGGAAGAAGCCCACGACCGTCCCGGACACACCCGGACTGAGAAAGTCTTCTTCTTGACCGAAGCATGCCTTGTCACCACAGCGGCAGGAGACCTGGGTGGCCCCAAAGCTCGCTGGCAGCCAGGCCTCCACCCAGGAACGCTCGCGTTTAATTGGCCCAAACAAGTCACACGGCCAAACCAGAGGTGGGGGGACGTGCGGTCCAGCCACGTGCCCCCAAGGAGAGCCGGAATATTTGTGAACAACTCTAATGACTACTGCCGCGATATAAAATTTTTTGAAAGAAAAACGTAAAGTGTTCAGCTCATCCACTTTAAAAATTAAGAGCAAGGAACATAAAACTGTATTCAATAAATATAGTAGATAATAAAAAGAATTTCACTTCCATGTTATGGCCAATTAAGAGAGACAAAGTTAAGGGGGAAGAGATTGCAAGAGAGGGAGGGAAGGAAAGTGGGAGAAGAGGCGAAAGAGGAAGAAAACGTGGAGGGGGCTTTTGTGGGGGGGCAAGGCCAAACGTGTCAGCAAGGTTGGTCTTTTCTGCTGACTGATCGCAACATCTCAGATCATTTGGCCCGGGCTCCTCGGAAGCCTGGCAGTCTTCTAGTTTTTCCCAGCACCCCATCTTTCTGGGGGCCGCCCCCAGTGCCCGCGTGGAGCTCCGTGCAGGAAACACCATTGCATGTGCATTTCATAAGGGCAATGTACAAGGGGCCATCAAAGTGGTGCTAAAAGCCAGGCATGGTTCGTGGGCCACTTCCCCCCTCCCCGGTCCCCCCCCCCCCCCACCAGCCACCAGGGTTCCTTTTGTGTATGAAGACCACCTGCACAGAGGCTGCAGAGATACCAAAGTCTGTCAAAACCAGCAAGGAAAACCTCCTTCCTTAATGCAGTAACTGGATTCAGTGCACGTGGTGAAACTATTACATAAATATGCTAAGCACATCTTTTATAATAGAAAAGACTCGTCCGTTCTCTCTGTACGTCCGCATGTTTTAAAGGCATAAACTAGCCCCAAGGGCTGCGTCTTCCTCCCCGCCCCACTCCTTTCCCGGCTCCCAGAGCTGAGGTTGCCTTCTGCCCTAGGAAAGCGACACTTGTGTGGCGGTTCCTCTGTGGCCACCTGCTAGTCCCACTCACTGCCCACAGCCCTGGAATGGGGAGATCAGCCAGGGCTTGTCTCTGTGCTCCCGGAGGAGGTGTGTGCCTAAGTGAGAGATGGGAGAAGTCCGGGGCAAGGGGAGGAACCCTGGGGGTAAGACAAGGGCTGGGGTGTCTTGTATTTTCCAGATGCGTTTTAGTTTCTTCTTCACTTCGTCGTCACCCCAGGCTAAGGTGGTGTGAATATCGCCATTCAAGGGCCATGAACCCTGTATCAGTGAGCTGTTGCTGTTTAACAAACGACCCCAAGATTTAGTGCTCTAAAACAAGGACCATTTATTATTTCTCACTGGTCTGTGGCTTGGCCAGGGGCTTCTTCTGGTCTGGGCTGGGCTCTAGGTCTCCACGGGGCTCGCTCATGTACCCAGCAAGCTGGTATGATGATTGGGGCTTCTCTCGCCCCCTTGCCAGGCTAGCCCTGGCTTGTTCACATGGCCATCGTAGGGTTCCAAGAGCAACAAGAGGACAAGTCCCAATGCTCCTGTGCTTTTCAGACCTTTGCTTGGGTTACTTTTGTTATTATCTCATTGGCTAAAGTAAGTCACGTGGCCAATCCAGATTAAGGGGTAAAGAAATAGACTTTAGTCCTTGCTAGGAGGAGCTATGAAGTCACATTGTAGGGACAGGACTATCAGGAGGGGAGTCGTCTGTAGTCATTTGTGCAATCTACCACTCCTGAACCCCGCCTTTCTATTCCACTTCTTCCCTGGTGTACGTTTCCCTGATGCCCTTCCTCTCTGCCCCACAATCCGGGGCAAACAGGCAGCATGTGGCCAATGTGCACTACTCTGTGAGAGATTTGGCGTACCATTACGTGTAGGCAAAAGGACTATCTCTGGCGTGCATATGACAGCGAAACTAATCCAAAATAACAGTGGGTTTAAATAAAATAGGAAATTCTCTCAGGTTAAACAAGCAGTCTAAGAGCCTTGATGGAATCATCAGAGACCAAGGCTTCTTCTAGCTTGCCGATGCCTACCACCCTCAGACAACTTCCCTCGTCCTCATGGTCTAAGAAGGCTGCTAGAGCTCCACCCATCACATCTGCAGGCAGCAATATGGAGGAAAAGGAGAAGGACTGATCTTTCTCTTAAAGGAGGCCTTTCAGCTGTCTCACTCACTCCTGCTGACATCTCATTGGTCTGAAATTAGCCGTACTTCCAGGTACAGGACACATCTGCCTGCTAGGGTGGCTGAGGAAAAGCTGGGCACATTGATATTCTAATACATTTTCTGACTAAGGAGCAGAATGGATGTTGCGATCTTTGCCAAATGAAGTTTTTCACAAACATGGTATGTGACTGTGAAATCATGAGACATCTTTGCATACATCTCATTTGCTCAATTATCACACCCGGGGTGGAGTCATGTCATGTCTTCAGTTCAGCTCATGCAAAGGCACACATTTTCCTCCTGTGGCCCCCGAGGCTATTTTTCGGTCCCTGTGGCCCAGCAGCCTCTTGGGCAATGCTCTGAGAGGGCCCAGGACTGGCTCCCCTACTTTATTCCAGGGGTGAGGTTCATTTTTACTTTTTCTTAATTTTAACTCGGATATGGCACTCACAGAGTCAAGTTCACAGATCTATAGTGTACGGCTCAATGACTTTTTACATTTATTTTTATTTATTTTTTTAAGATTTTATTTATTTATTTGAGACACAGAGAGAGAGAGAGAGAGAAAGCACGAGCAGGGTGAGGGGCAGAGGGAGAAGCAGGCTCCCTGCTCAACAGGGAGCTGGATGTGGGGCTCGATCCCAGGACCCTGGGACCATGACCTGAGCCGAAGGCAGATGCTCAATGACTGAGCCACCCAGGTGCCCCTCAATGACTTTTTAACATACATCTGCATCCATGTAACCACCACCCAGATCAACTTATAGAGCATTTGCAGACCCCCTACCCCCACCCGGAAGTTCCCCCCTGCCTGGATTCCATCGACACCCACTCCCAGAGGTAACCGTGAGTCTCGCTTCTGCCACCATTGTGGCCACAGGCTCTTTTCGGGCTGCCCAGATTCTTCTGAATGGACCTATGCCTGGTGTTTTGGGGTAACACTCCCCTCTCCCTGTCTACTGCAGCCAGGCAGGAGGAGGGCCAGGAGGCAAGGTTGCGGCGTCTGGGGTAGGGTGGAGCTGTGACCAGACGGAACTTTCCAGCTGAGCTTGACCAGAACTCAGCTGCACCCAATCACCTGCATGGCGGGGACCTCCCCAAGCCAGGTCTGCCCAGAGAACTGGTCTTCCTCTTCTTTTCTGCAGCCTCTAAACAGAGGCTCTCTGGTTCTGGTCTCCCTGTCTCTCAAGGCTTCTTTGTGTTCCCAGAGGAACACAGTATTCCTGTGTGGGCGCCTATCCCCTCCTATCCCTACCGCCCTGCCTGGTCATGTTCTCACTGCTGGCGCCCCATCCAAGGAACCTGACGACTTATACAATTTGACGCGTTCTTTGTGGCCACCATGACTGATGTGTGCAAGGGACATGGAGACCCACTGTGGTTCAATCAAACTGATGCTCCGAGTCAGGTCCTCAGACCAGTGACCGCGGCCCCATCTGGGAATGTGTTAGGAACACAGATGCCGGGCCTCCATCCCAGACCCGCTGATTTGGAACCTGCCTTGTCACCGGATCCCTAGAGGATTCATGTGTCCATAATATTCAGGCTGTGACACCAAGAGGTGCTCTAAGGGGGCAGTGGGTACTTGATCAGGAAGCAGGGGCCCCCAGAAGCACCCGGATCTAGGTGGCCCCTTCTGGGTGCTTTGCCCTGGGTGGCAGCTGGACAGAAGGCCCCCACCGCTGTGTTATCGTGGGAGGACTTCGTTACCCCGCCTTCTTGACCCCATCACCCTCGCCTCTGGTTTTAGAAACTCTCCTCTCCTTACTACCAATCCACAATACCTTCTCCGCAGCAGAAACCCCAAGATTTTCTGTTAAGTTTGGCACAAATGCCTTTGGCAGCAAAACCGGGTTTGAACTGAGGCTTTTTATAGTCATTATTTATCCCTCTTTGTGTGACTCTTCATATGTTTCGGCACAGCAATATTAACGTGTCTGATTGCCCACCAGGGGATGTTGTGTAAGACCTGGTTTCTGCTGGTCTTACCTTCCTGATCCACAAAAACTTTTCAATTCAGAAACTCCTCTGGCCCGAAGAGTCCAGGATGGGGTTAGGGACCTTTATCTCCTTTTCCCCTTATAGATGAGGCACTCCATTTTTAAAAATTTCCCCCTTCCTGGCAAATAATAATAATAATAATAATTGTTATTATTAGTTACAAAGGTAAAACTTGTGTGGAAAATTTCAGACTATGGAAGTAGAGGACCCTGTCTCTGCTCCTCATCCTGGCTTGGTGTCTGCATTATTTCCTTTTTCTTTTCTTTTCTACACTTGTAGAGGTATACCCTGAAATGTGTGTGGGCATACACATTTTATGTATGTATGGATTTATTTATTTATTAAAGATTTTATTTATTTACTTGAGAAAGAGCAAGAGTGAGAGAGAGAGAGAGAGAGCACAGAGGGAGAGGGAGAAGCAGGCTCCCCGCGGAGCAGGGAGCCCGATGCGAGGCTCCATCCCAGGACCCTGGGATCATGACCTGAGCCGAAGGCAGCCGCTTAACCGACTGAGCCACCCAGGCGCCCCCATATTTTAATAATAAAAGTGCAATCACACTTTGTGTAGCCCCCTGCACCTCCGCCCACCCCCACTTAAACAGTGTATGGGGGGAAAAGCCACACAGCAACACTTGAACGTTCGGCAGAGGCTGTTGGTGCCCTGCTGTGTCCCTGGAACCTTCCCACGTGCAGGTGTGCCTTCTAACTGCCAGGGCCCACGTCCTTGGGCTCAGGAAGCAGCCCTCAACCAAGGAATCTCAGGAGCTGGTGGACAATTCTGCCAGCCCCCTTGCTCTTGGGCAATAACTTGGAGGCGTTTCCTAGAGCCCTCCTGCAGGAATGAGCCCCAGTTGTCCATAGGGGTAACCAGATTGCATTGCGAGCGCACCTTCTTCTTTTTTTTTTTTAAAAACCCAACATTTATTTAATTTAAAAAGCGAGAGTGAGAGCGCTCATGCGCTTGCATGCAAGTGTGGGGAGGGGCAGAGGGAGAGGGAGAGAGAGAGACAGAGAGAGTCTCAAGCCGACTCCTCGCTGAGTGCGGAGCCCAACGCAGGGCTCGATCTCACGACCCTGAGATGATGACCTGAGCCGAAATCAAGAGTCGGATGTTTCACGGACTGCCCAAGCGCCCCTTGAGAGCACACCTTCTATTACCTGCCTTCCCTACCCTGGCTCCCGTCCCCCCACTTTTCTCTACCTCCCACCCACGCCTCTCCCGAGTTCCCGCCACCTCCTGAATAAATAATTTGCCTTCTAATGCTTGTCTCAGGGTCAGTTTCTTCAGGAACCCAAACTATGACAATTGAGAAATACCTGCTGCTCTCTGTTAATTGTTGAGTATGCCACAGTATGGATATGCCATGATTTCCGTCACCATTTCCCTATTACAGTCCTATGATTGGATAATTACGGGGCTGCTAATTTTTCAATGTGACCCATGAGGTTGTGGTAAACTTCCTTGTGCATATATTTTTGGACATGAGCATGAGTATTTCTGAAAGAAAGGCCCGTAGAGGTAGAGTTTCTGGGTCAAAAAGTAAGGACATTTAAGATGTGGATAGCTACGTAGGCATTTCCCTTAAAATATTTTGGATGTTGCATCACTTTGTCTTTGAGTGTGTCTGCTCCATGTAGGTAGGCTGGATCCAACCTGCTCCTCTGCTCTGAATCTGCATTCTTCAGGAAGTGTGTGCCTGCTCGTAGGGCGTCTTCTGCTCCCACTAGTTAAACACACACACGCGCATTGCGTTTTCACAACTGTCCCTCAGGCTATGGTTATGTTGCCCTCCTATAACTAGTTCCTTCTGAGCACAAACGCTCCTGCCCCCGCCTGGTGCCTTCCAGGGGTCCAGTACGTTTCCACAAGCCAGGTGTCGGGGAGGGGGGGCATGGGGGGACTTCGGCCACCCTAGCCCTCTGCCTAAGCCATTCATTTTTGTCTCCTTCATGGCCGTCTGTCTTCCCTTTGCAGCTCTTGTTCTAGAGGATGCCCTGTCTCCACCTCTGGGCTGAAATAGATTTATATCTGTCTTCTTGTAAACACTTTGAATATGTCTTATCCTCGTCAGGGATGGGGGTAAGAGGAAGACCCGAGCTGAGAGCTGGAGAAGAATGGCTTCCTGAGGCTATTGCTTAAGCACCTAGAACTAGCCAGACCTGAAGCCTCAGTATTTGTCTTGGTTTGTGTCCCTAGAAGCAGATCCTGAGACGAAGATTTGACTGTAAGTAGTTTCTTTGTAAAATGATCACAGGGAGCTCATGTAGGGGAGCGGGAAAGCACTTGTCTCTCGTGCCTTGCCTTTGGCGCTGACCGCATTTGCCCTCGAGGGATCCCGTGGTTTTTCACCTGAACGTCCTCTGTCCCCAAGTAGCCTGAGGGCCTAACTCCCTGGATGCCTACCGCATGCTAAGCCACAGCACCCCTAGGAGGTCAGTACTTGGAGGGCGTTTGATCGATGAGGTTCAGAGAGGGTGAGCAACTTGCCCGAGGTCACACAGCTAGGGCAGGACGCAGCAAAAACGTGGACTCAGGTCTGGGTGACCTGACGACCAGTGTTTCTTGCTGCCTTTCTTGCTTCCAGGCCACCCGTCCTTTACCCAGCACCTTCTCCCATTAGGTGCCACTCTCTCAGGTCCCACCCCGGCCAAATAAGAGCAGGAAACCGTTTCCCGTCCTTGTTGGTTCCTTCCCAGAACCCTGGCTCACTGATCTCCCTGCATTTCCCCTATTTGCCTAGAGAGTTCTTTCCCACTCTGGCATTCCTGTGGTGGCTTCTCAGTACATACAGCAAGAAAGAAGCCCCGTTGGTTTTGGACAAAGCGGGGCTTATTGTGACCGCCCCACGCCGTGGATAAGCAAGCAGAGGCCCAGAGAGGCGGTGTGAGAGCGCCGAGGCCGCACAGCTGGTGGTTCACGGAGCTGGCCTTGGGAGGTAAGTTTGCCTCGAAACCTCGGTGGGTGTCCCTCGACACAAGGTGTTTACAGAATGCCTGGTGGTCCATCCTGCTGTCCAGATTCCCATGGGCAGGGAGCCACGTGTGACCTCACTTAGGGGTGGAGTCGTGGTTCCTGTCTTTATCAGCATTTGGCAAGAGGAATTCCAGTCTCCTCAGATGTGTCTGCGAAGGGGGCTAACGGAACAGTTCCCCAAGGAGCTGGGAGCATGAGAAGGGCCTGGCTCCACCTTCCAGGGATCCTCAGCCGATCTGGCCAGAGCAACCCTTTCTCCAGGAGCCGGGCCGGTGCTGCTCCGAGCCGTCGCTCACGCTGCGTTGACACTTAAGGCCTACAAAGCCCTTGGAGGGAAGGCCAGGGGCCCGGGGGCCAGGAAAATGCAGGCCCTGTTCAACTGTCGCCCAGCAACGCCACACACAAACATTTGCTGACAGGAAGAAGCCGCCTGACGGGGAGGTGATGGGGCAGTGGGGAGAGGCGGAGGTAGACCGTGGGTAACTGCCAAGCCGGAAGGCTGGCCCGTGGCCAACGCGCTGAGTTTAACAGTCCGTGTCGCTGCCCTCACCATTCAAGGAGAATGCTGCCTGTGGCCACGTTTCCAGGCTGAGCGCCCTGTCGTGGTCTGGCCTGGGCTGACCCTGGGAGGACACACGTGGGGTCAGCTTTTGGCGTGGGGTCCCCGCCCCTCCGTCCCTTCCCATCACAGCCTGGACCCAACTGGGGAAGGAGAGGCCACCTCCAGCTCTGGGGGGCCCCTCCACAGAGCTGCCCCTGACTTCCTCCGAACAGCTCGGTGGGCCTCGGGTTCCTGCCCCTGCTGCCGCAGCCTCACCGTGTTTGGAAACGGCTTCTGAGGAGGGAACGGCCCTCGTGGGGGGTCTTTTGGCGACCACGGCCCCTTTTCCCCGACACCCTGCCCCGGCAGACCAGGCAGAGCTCAGCCTGAGCCGGGAGGCCGACACAGAGACGCGGAGGCTTCCAGGGGTTTGGGCAACGCTAGAAGCATCTCCCGCCCTCCTGTTCTTCCTTCTTAGGCTCCTCTTTACTCAATGAACCTCCCACTCAGCCCCGAATTAGCTACAAAGGCCCTTGGAACATGCCCACGGTGGCTGTGTGGCGGGGACCCAGGCAAGAGACAGGAGGATGGGAGCGGGGAAGAGCAGTGGCAAAGCCGTCCCCCCCAAACGCAGCCGGCCCCTTGGCCTCTGGAAGGTCGACCCGACAGCAGGCTGTGGAATCTGATAGCACTCCTGTAGCTTCCAAGAAATAATTATTCCCAGGAAAGTGTTTTCAATTTTAGATAAACTGCTGTTTAAAACGCAGAGAGGACAGAACTCGAACAGTGGCAACGGCGTGCGGCTTCCCCCGGCGGGCCCGTCATTAACCATTGCTCCCCGAGCTAAAGGCTGCGGCGTATCCCCAATTAACAGCCACATTCCAGCAAGCTCCCTGTTTGTCAAGGCATTAGCGCTGACATCTGGGGACGGTGCCTGCCCGGGCCTGCCAGCAGGGAGGACGGAGCTCCCATCCACCCACACTCCCACCACGGCCCCGGCCCTTGCCTCAACAAAGGGTGGGCCCCCACCCCCAGGCCGGCTTCTCCCCCCGCCCCCCGTGCTCCCTGCCCACCGCATGGCACTCTCCCGCCGGCCGGGGGCGAGCCAAGCGGCCCGGTCCCCGAGGGGACACGGGTGCCTCTGTGTGAGTGCGTGTGTGTGCACGCGTGCCCGTGTGGAAGAACCTGGTTTCTGCAGAAGATGGTGTCTGGGGACGATTCTCCAAGGAATTCTGTGGGAACAGGAGTGCTTTCTGTACCTTCTCAAGCCTCTGTGTGTGCGTGTGTATAGGTGTGTATGACTGTGTGTCCATGTCTGTACGGGTGTGTATGGTATGTGAGTGTGTATGAGTGTTGTGCATGTGTGCACGTGTGCATGTCTGTACGGGTGTGCATTGGAGTGTGTGTTTGAGTGTGCATGTGTGCGTGTATACGGTATATGAGTGAGTGTGTGTGTGTGTTTGAGTGTGCATGTGTGCGTGTATACGGTATATGAGTGAGTGTGTGTGTATGTGTGTGTGTCTGTGTCTAGGGGCGCCACAGCTACTCTCGTCCTCCTATGTCTCCCCTTTATTACGTGCCCTCTTTTTCTTCTTTTCCCTCATTATCACTAAAGCACTGAAGAAACAAACACTCGCTGCCCCATTCTCCGGGCCTGTACGGATTCTGTTGACCCCAGACATACTAGTTGCAGTGACACGAGCCATGGTCCGCCCGTGCTTGTGAGAGCAGGAAGCCCAGCAGCTGCCTCATTCCAGGCACCCGGGACCACTGGGGCCGGGAAACCGTTCACTTTGCACTGCCAGGCCTTCCCGTGCACCGCCCTCCCCTGTCCCTTCCCGGAGCCTGCCCCCTGCATGACTCCTGCTGAGCTCCCACCGTCCTCTGCGCGGCACACCCTTGCCTGATCCCTTAAATGCGGGCATCTCCCAAGGCTTGGTTCTCGGCCTCCCCTCCACCGTGCCCTGTGCCCCAACATCCCGCAGCAGCGGGGCCGAGCCACTCCCAGGGGCACAGTGGTGACTTTGGGACCCTGAAATCCACAGCTCTGAACTCAGCCTGCTGTCACCTTCACCTGGGTGCTCTTGTAGCGCTTTTGATTCAAATGAATCGAACCAAATCCCCCTCTTCCCCCTAACAGAGTTCCCCATATCTGTCAGAGATGTTTGTCACTATTCTGTCAGCCCACACTCTAGCATCCTGTTGGACTCACCCCCCACCCACCTCCCTCAAAACCTGCTTCCGAATCAGAGCAGGTCCTTGTCCTATTCCTATGTCCCTCCCTCTCCTCGTCCCTCCTGCCTGGCCACCCTGGGACTTTACTGATGAAGTGGAAAGAGACAGGGATGGGCCCCTTCCCTTTGGGCTGAAAACAATGCCCTCCACCCACACCAGGCTCTCGACGTTTGATCCCTCCTACACACACAGCTGCTACATTAATCTTCCCCTGCCGTGGGCCCAAGCCCACCTCTGGGCCCAGAATTGATTCCAGTGAGTTGAGAGTAAATGGCGTGGGTGCCAGGCCTTTGCAATCTGTGGCTTTGAACAAACACTGGTTACTATTTCAACAAGAGTAGGAGGTAGGGGGGGCAGTCAGGTCTCTCTAGCGAGGCCTTCTGAGGGGAGATCTGAGCAGTCAGTATCCGTTTTCCATCTTCTCCCCAGTCCCTGTGGTTCAAGTGAAGACAGCCATGCTCCCAGGGTCCTGGGGTGGGCCATGGCCCAAGCCGGCTGATTCCAGCCAGGCAGCGGCAGCCCTGAGGATTTTTCTGGAACTGTGGGGACAGGGCGCCCATTCTCAATCACAGTTGCTCTACTAATAAAATCTAAGTCTGAAACTGCTGGTGGCCATCTTGTCATCACTTGGGATAAGTGCCTGGAATCAGCCATGCCTGAAGCCAAGTACCTTTTAACATATTGGTTTCCTGAGCCAATCCCCACCCCCCCCCCCCTTTTTTTTTGGACTGAGCCAGTTTGAATGGCGTTTCTTGGCCTTACAACCGAAAGAGTCCCGCCTGCCCCAGCCCTGAGAGACCTCTCTGTCTTTGGAGCTCTAGATCCTTGCTTCCCTTACCCTTCACTGGGCTCTGACCACATTCAGCTTCGTGGGCGCTGGGGGAGGGGCGCCTGTCTCCCGAGGGCCACCAGCGGCCCGGAGGTGATCGTTACAGACGGAATGGCTGATGAGCCCCACAGCCACCCCGCAGTTCGCAGGCCGGACCCTAAATGCTTTACCTATGCTAGTCCAGCCCTTACCACCCCCTGAGATGGGAATGATGCCTGTCCCCATTCTGCTGCTCGGGAAACTGAGGCAGGGAGGAGTTAGAGAACACCACCCAGGTAACATAGTTAATTCATCACGGAGGCAAGATTTGACTCCTGGCTGGCTTGCTCTAGAATGCTGGTCCCTAACTGCCCTGCCCTGCCGCCTCTTAAATGTGCTGCTGCACGTTACCGTTGTTTTTCCAGGTCCTCTAGGGTGCTTTGAGTTCCTCCTACTTGGGATGAGAAGCCCTCCTCCCGCCACACTGGCACACGTAAGGGGATCACAACGCCCTGGATTTATGTTGGGCCCCTCAGCTGAGCATGCTGTGGAGCAGCCCGAGAGCCCCGCTTAGGACTGGGCCGTCCTCCGAGGGAGCCTGGCCTGTCCCCTAGTCCTGTGTGCATCATGCCGGGGGCCCCCTCGCCATCATGGGCGGGGTGTGAAGCGGCTCCGATTGCACCGCGAACTGCGCTGTCTTAGCTGCCCCTTTGCATCTGTACTTCCAGGGCTGGGCCCCACCGGAGAGCCTTCCCCCGGTGGTGGGGTGGCCGAATGGGTTGCCTTCCCAGGCAAGAGAGGCTGGCATTAGGGCTACCCTTGGGAGGTGGCCAGTTGTCCCTGGTTCTACACTTTGGTGGCTGCCTAATTTTGCAGAACCCTGTAGCTGGAGTGTATGCCCTGAAAACAATCCCTCAGAGTCCCTTCGACTCCACTGATGAAAACCTCCTCCGCTCTAACTCCAACAGCACAGCATCGGCATCGTGGTCTGCAGTTTTCAAATTAATATATCATTTCAGCATTTTGTTGTTTGTTGTTATGATGATTCCCATGATGTGGATGAGAAAACTGAGGCTCGGGAGGCAGTAAGTAAATCTCCGGGCTTCAGGGGAATCACCAGGGTTTGGTCCCTTCAGTGAAGCCCATTGACTGAACAATCGTCGTACATTGGGCATTTTCTGGTTGCCTGGCACCGGGCTTGGAAGCTGCAGATGCAGAAGGGATGGTGGAGCTCAGAGTCCCAGGAAAACAGCCGTGTCCAATGCGGTAAGAGCCACGATGGTACTGAGCATAGGAGACTGCGCATTCTCCCAGTTGGAGAAGGTGACAATGTTAGAGAAGGTTCTGGAGAAGTGACACTCCCCTGCTTGTCAGTTGGTCGAGACACAGACATGGGCCCCCAGAGGACATGGACAAACTTCTCAAGTCTTCCCAAGGCTGGCTCACACTGTTGTTCACCTGTGAACTTGGCCCTGCACACATGTTTTTTCTTATCGTCGATGCAAATGCAAGATCGGTAACACACCCACTTTAAAGATAAGAAAACCAAAGCCCGGAGGGGTCCCAAGACTCAGCCCTCTTGTCTCAGTTCTGAAGTTTGAAGGGCCATCCCTACCCCAGAGGTCATTGTGGGATCCACCAAGGCCACTGTTGTGACCACGTTGCCAGTCAGCTTTCCCCCTGCTCAATCTTTTTCCCTCGTGTGGACCCAAGTGTTGACCTCGAGACCACAACCCAGTAAACCTCCTCCATCCAAATTTCTTTTTTAAAAGATTTATTTATTTGAAAGAGAGAGAGTGTGTGTGTGTGTGTGTGTGTGTGTGTGTGTGCCCGAGTGGGGGGAGGGGCAGAGGGCAAGAATCTTCAAGCAGACTGCCCGCTGAGTGCAGAGTCCGACTTGGGGCTCTGTCCCACGACCCTGAGATCATGACCTGAGCTGAAACCAAGAGTTGGACGCTTAACCGACTGAGCCATCCGGGTGCCCCTCTATGCAAAGTTCCATCTCAAAGTCTGCATCCTGGAGAACCTGATCTAAGACACCATGTTCCATATCTTTCTCGTCTGATTTTGGTAGTCTGTGAATAACAAAACCTCCAAAATAACAGTGACCTAAATACGCCAGAAATCAATTTCTTATGTAAAAGTTGAGAGGTTGGAAGTCCCAGGCTGGTAAGATGGCTGGCATAAGGACTGTAAGATCTAAGTGTCAGTAACTCGGGATCCTTTGATGTTGTTGTTGGCACAACATGGCTTCCGGACCCAGTTACCTCATGGTTCAAGATGGCTGCTCGAGATCCCCATTGGATCCCTTTTCAAGCGTGCAAGAAGGAGGAGAGAGCAAAGAGGGATGCACTCTCTTTTCTTCCAGATCACATTCCAGAAGTTGCTTCTGCTTGGATCCCACTGGCCAGACTTGGTCACATGGCCACACATGGCTGCAAGCTGAGGCTGGGACATATAGTCTTTACTGGGGGAGATGGGCACGTATCCAGCACAAAACTGGGGATTTTATGTCTTGGGGAAAAGAAGAAGACGGATATTTACAACTAGCAGGCTGTGGATGTATGCCCCCCCAACCCCCCACAAAGCTACCTGGGGCTGTTTGGAGCCCCAGGGAGGGCAGAGGCTGTGTGTGGACTACCTGGCATTTGGGGAACACTCCTGCCAATCTTTGGTGATCACCCCCCATCTCTACACCTCAGTTTAGATCCGGGAGGACCGTTGGCTCTTGCTATAAGGGCCCTTCGGCCTGGCTTGAGGCCTCCTTAAAGGCCAAATCAGCTCCCTCCCTCCCACCCAGAAGCTCCCAGGGGAAGAATGACTTTTCTTCTTACTTGCCCCCTCCCCTTCTCTTTGATCTTGTGGTTCTTTAAGCGGGTGTCTTTCAGTCTCTCCTGGGGCAAAGAGGCATCCCTTGTTTACCCACAAATAATTAACTGCTATAGTCATTTCACATATACACAGTGAGCATCACCATAATTACAGAAAATATATTACACATCAAGCACATGGAATGGGGGCACTTCACCACCCAGTGGGGCCTGGAACCAGAGGTGAATTGGATGCATCAGCTGGCCCTGGGTTTTATCCCTGGCTGGGCCCCTTTGTGCATTTCTGGGCCTCCCTCTGCACCTTGTAGGCCGTGAAGCGGTGATGAGTGGCCCCCTCCCAGCATGTGTGTGTGTGTGTGTGTGTGTGTGTGTGTGTGTGTGTATGTGTGTGTGTGTATAGCCAAGTCTCCCCCTGCCTCCCCTTTTTGCTGAGACCATAGAAACAGCAGGTTTGGGGAGTGCTGACTGTGTGACTGGCCAAAGGAGAGGAGGCCATTGGAAGAGGATGGAGAGGAGGACTCTGCAAGGAAGGGGCTGGGGAGGGGAAGGGGGGGAGGGGAAGGGGAGGAAGGAGAAAGACGAGGACTGACCGAAGGAGAGGGAGGCGTGGGCAAAAGCAGAGGGATGGGCTCAGAGCTCCTTCCTTAGGGTACTTACCCGGAAGGGAGAAGAATGGTGAGCATCTACAGCTGGAGGGCCAGCCCGCCGCCCTCAGTGTGCACACGGATCAGCTGGGAGGAAAAGGGCGCCCTGAGCCCGGCTGTTCTGACTCGGCGCATCCGGCTGGGGGCTGAGGATCTGCATCTCTACCTCGTTTCCGGATGCTGATGCTGCCGGTCCGAGGACCACGCTTTGAGTAGTAAGGATTCAGAGTCATTTTCAAATTCATTCTCTCTTTGAGTCCTCGCAATGACCCCGTTTTACAGCCGAGGGAATTGAGGCTCACAGATGCCAAGTACCTTGTGTGAGGTCCCCGGTCAGCCAGCCCACGGCTTACTGTTTGTTTCGTATGTAGAGCTGTGTCTCCGGGTACGCTGGGGAACATTTGCGAATGTGGGGGCCTGGGGAGGACAGATGGAGCTCAGAGGGTCGGAGAATGCCTGGGATGTGTCTGGCGTGTGAGCCCCGGGGCCTTGTTTTTGGGGACCAAGAAGCCAAGGCACGCAGAGGAAAGAAGTGGCTGGGGAGCATAAAGCAGGATAGATCAAAACGAGGAGGAGACTCTGTCATCTGTTAGCCTGGGCCGAGCGGGACTGTCACTAAGCCGTGTGCCCGGAATTGCTCAACCTGAGGATCCGTTGTCTCTTGCGAAATGCTCACACTTTGTAAGATCAGATCTCTGTGTTCTGCCTGCAAATGTCTTGGTTTGGATTCACGGAGGAGGCAGCGCCCTCCGAGTGAGAGTAAGTCATAGAGCTGTCTTCAAAGAAGGGCATGCTCTGGGTGACGGCAGGGTGGGGGGCTGGTGGGTGCGTGCGGAGAGAGGCATTAAATGAGGTAATGCATGCAAAAAGCTTCGCATTGTCCTGTGGGCTCATCGTGCAATCGTTTTTTGTGGATTATAGTAATAAATCAGAGAGGCATCTTGAAATACGATGTAAGGGCTTAGTGGTAACGACCTCCCAGCCCTGGGTCAGCCACACCTGTGAGAGCCACCGAAGCGAGGAGCCTTAAGGATGTTGTAAGTTCTTACAGAACTTAGAGTTTACCGGGGAGATGCCAAATTATAAAGAGACTCCTAAGGAATGGGCGAATTCAGGTGTCTGCAAGGGGTCCATATTGGCTAGAGGCAGGGTGGTCCATCTGGGAAGGCTGTGCAGAGGAAGGAGGAGAAGGAGGAGGAGGACATGATAATGCTTCTGGGGTAGTCTAGGTCCTCCGAGAAGCAGATGCCAGAGGAGGATTAAATGTGCGAGGATTTTCTGGGGGGACATTTCTGTGAGAGAAACCGGGAGGAGCTCGGCAAGGCTGGGAGAGCCGCCAAGAGCCAGTGATGCCCTCTGACCCGAGAAAGAGGGCAGGGAGGTGGGCAGGAGCAGCCTGGACTGTCCTGAAGTCTCTGGAAGGTTCCACAAGGCTGGCAGACTGTCCTCAAACCAGGCAGCAGTCAGAGGAGTCCTGTTTCTTGCAGGAACATGTAACGCCAAGCGTCTCTGGGTCGGTGGCTTGGGCAGCGGGTGGGAAGGGCAGCCTTGGCCCGAGTGCTGGCTTGATTTCAGAGCTGGGTGGCCGGGGCCCTGGTGTGCTTTTGTTCTCTGGAGCCAGAGGGCTGTGAAGCACGGCTTCCAGAACAGTCGCTTTCCAATCAGTTGCCTACCGGAAGGGGAAAGACCTTGAACTCCGTCGGGGACAGGGGCTCCAAGCCCATTGCAGTGCCTCCCATGTAGTTGTCACTCTATAAATATTCGTCAACCGGCTGCAGAACCGGAAGCCAGATCCTTCCATCCTGAGGGGTTTGTTTTCCTTTTGCTCAACGTACCCTCAAAATGAGATCGGTTCCTTTATTTCTGAAATGTTTCCCTTTTGTGACATTCAGCTCTTTCTGCAAAAGTGGCCAGGGCCTGGCGCAGCCCTCCGTGGACGTCCTCCAAGCTGAGAAGCGGGGGGCCTCGTCCTCTGCCTGTGGACAACACAGCTACGTTGGATTCTCTCTCTGGGGAGAACCTTGGTCCAGCAGAGCCACCTCTGGGTCAGATCTGCCACGAGATAGGAATCCAAGTGGAGGCTCCCTTGCTTCTAGAGAGAAAAAACCGTCTGTCTTCCATCACCGTGGCTCACTCTGTTCCCTGTCCCTCTGCCCCATAGGCAGTGCATCGTCCCCTTGGACACTGTGTGCAGAGAGCCTGCAGCAGACACAACAGCCAGATGAGGGAGGGGGCTTGGGAAGCCAGGGCGCTGGGCTTCCCATTAGGAGAGAGGTGGCAGCGACCCGTGGGGATGGCCTCCAAGCCACACCCTCCGGCAGGACTCCAGGGGTCCGGCCCCCAGGGGCAGCCTCCGTCCTGCTTCTCCGGAGGCTGGCTCCAAGCCAGGAGGGACCTGGTTTCCTCTGCTGATGGAGGCAGATGCTCTGCATCCGTCTTCTACGCACGTGCTTGGGCTTGGAGAGGAAGAGAAAGCGGCTTGTTCTTCCTACTCTACTATGTTACCGCGCTGTGCCCTGTGGTGAGCTGGCACTGCTTACTGAGTGTGGGTCGGCACACGTACGTGTATGAGTGCGTGTGTGTGTGTGTATGCACATGAGTTAGGGGGAGCACTTGAAGCTGAAGAGGGGATAGTGTGAACGATGCTAAATTTCTCCCCTGACAGTTATGTCACCGCGAATGAACTGAACAGAATCTGTGAGTGCCAGTAACCCACAATCCCCAGACGACGCCAGCAACAACAGTAATAATATAGCACTTGTTCCGCACATGTCCTGTTCCGCCGAGCTCTTGACATGTATGAACTCACGGAACCCTGACAGTGCCTGATGAGGAAAGTGCCG
This sequence comes from Phoca vitulina, assembly GCF_004348235.1. Classification (NCBI taxonomy): domain Eukaryota; kingdom Metazoa; phylum Chordata; class Mammalia; order Carnivora; family Phocidae; genus Phoca; species Phoca vitulina. The sequence goes on along the minus strand of NW_022589738.1, from coordinate 12,603,551 downwards.
CTATCTTTCCCACTTTACAGGCGGGCAAACCGAGGCACAGAGAGGCTAAGTCATTTGCTTCGGGTAATTTATGCCGAAAGTGGCAGCACTAATCATATCTCCTTGCCTTCAGGGTTGGTAATTGCCTTGCAGAAGAAAAACGGAAAGCTAAGCCCCAGGTAGGAGTGGAGTTCTGGAGAGCCTGCATTGCAGAGCCCCAGACCCTGGGGAAATCTACTCCACACTTTAAAAAAAAAAAAAAAAGGCACCTCGTATCCCAGATTACCTGTTACCATAAAGCCCTACAGTTGGTAGAGGACATAGCTCTTGGCACCAGAGAGAACGTCTAGAAATGCCGAACTGAATCTTTGTGGACCATCGGCATTGCTTTCGAGGACAATTCCTGCCTTTATGTTATTTGCCTGTTTGTTACTTCCCAGGGGTGAAGTGGCCAAGCAATTCTGGTCACACATGCTTTCCAGGTTGCCGGACTGTGAATAAACCGAGGTAGGGTCTGGGACTCATGGCGACGGAGACGCCCCTCAGATACCCAGGCCATGGGCAGGGACAGTGGACACTTCCTACACGGGGCTCTGCAGCTCTCTGAATGCCTTATGAAGATCAAAGAAAGATTGGTCATTTAGTCTTGTCTTGGTTATTACTGTATGTCTTCTATTTTTATTGTAATTAGACTCATTGACCTTGGAAAACCTGTTTTGTGGACCAGAAGCTTAGTGGGCTATAATACAAAGCAGCTATTTTAGTATCTCCGGTGGTTTCTGTGGGTCAGGACTTCAGGAAGGGCTCAGCTGGGTGGTTGTGCCCGGGGCCTCAGATGCGGCTGCACCTGGAAGGGGACTGACACGGGGATAGCGGGGGGCTGGCTGGGCATTTCTCTCTTTGCCTGCAGTCTCGGGGCCTCTCCGTGTGGTCATTTAGCATGGGCTTGTTTGGCCTGCCTTCCAGCATGGCAGCCCCAGGCTAGCAAGACATGGTGGCTCGGCGCTCCAGGCCCAAGTGTCTTGCTGAGCCCAGCAGAAGCCACATCATCATTTATGACCTAGTCTCCGAAGTCATGTAGGGTCATCTCCACCGCAGTTAGGTTTAAGGTAAGGGAACACAGACCTCACCGCTCCACGGAAGGAGTGTCCAAGTCCCCAAGAAGAGTCATCCTTGGAAAATATGATCTGCCACAGATGGGGAATTGCAGGGGCTCCAGGACAGTGTGAGAGCCCTACAGGGGTCTCTTGACCCAGACCGTGTCCCCGATAATTACACCTCCGCCTCCTGGCTGCCCGATGGGACTGCCCAGCAATGCTAACTGGGTGCTGAATGGAGACTTGCCTAGAGCAGGAGCCCTGGGGGGTCAGGGCTGAAGGAAGGCAGTGAGGGGAGAAGGTCCCAGGAGGCTGGACGAGCTGAGTGACAGGATGGCAAAACCGATGACCGAAGCCTCACAGATCAGAGAGGCTGAACAGTGGATCAGGGGGTGAGAGTGGCTGAGCTCAGACTGCCCTGTGGAGAGCCCGGACCCAGTTCTGGAGCAGGGGAGGGGAAAGAGCTGGGACACAGCCCAGCATGGGGAGTCAGCATTGACTGTGGAGGGCGCCCTTGCAAGGGGCACTGGGGAGAGGGCTCTGAGGAGGGACAGCAGGCCCTGGAACGTGGCATTTGCTTGAGTTGGCTTGGTGTTACCCTCCCGGTGTGGTCCCCTGCCACCAGCACCTGGGGCAGGTGTGGAAACCCATCCCCCTCCGAGGAGAGGCCAAGGTCTCAGGGAGGGGGGATGTGGGTAGAGGGGCTGCCTCCCAAATCCTTGCCTGGGACCTTGTGGCCCACAGCCAGGCCTACATGAGAAATTGATTACGTGGCCAACTTGACCGCTTAAGGCCTCGGCAAGCGGACAGTGACATCCATAAAGCGCTGCCCCCCACGCCGGGTGCCTCAGCGGCCTCTGTTTGAAGGTAAATCCATCCATAAGCCTGCCGTCACTCTGGGCTTAATGTACATGATTTCTGGCATTTAGAGCAGCGCGGCTCCGAATGCTGGAAGAAACTCCAGCAGAATAATTTGCCAGGGGAAGGCGCGCAGAGTGGCAATTGCTCACGGCACATCGGAACGGCGACGGCTCCTGGGCAAACGAGCTCCCTGACAACGTGCCAGCCCCCTGGCCTCTCTCCGCTGCTCACCCCAGCGCTAAGGAGGCTTCTGCTCGGAGGGAGACTGTGTGTTCTGGCACTGATGTTGGGCATCCCTGAGCCCCTGGGGGGGTCAGTCCTCGGGGCCCTGAGGGATTTTCTTGGACATTGGGACCCTCCACTTTGATTCGAAGTGAGCCACAACCGTGTGGTCTTGTCCCTTGGCCGGAGGGGCTGGGGGCAGTCACCACACCCGGCCCTGGGACTGTTTGCTCCCCTGCCCCGAGCCCCTGAGAGCATTTCTGGGCATCCTTCTATGGCCTTCTGGGTGATCTCCTTGGCAGCCGGCTCCCCTCTTCTGTCTGCTTTTCTCAGCGTTTCTGTTCCTCCCTTTGTCTCTGTGTGTCTCAGCTTCCATCTGTATGCCCTCAAATCGCTTGGCCTCTGTGTGTCTCTCTGTCTCTACCTCTCCGTGTCTCCTACTTCCTGTCTCTCTCTCCCTGTTTCTAATCCTTCCTGTCTTTCTCTTGCGGTCTCTCTTTCCCTCTCTTGCCTCTCCATCCCTGTCTGTCTTTGCCTGTCTCTCTCACCGTTTCTCTCCCTCTGCCCCTCTCTGAGTCTCCTTGCCTGTCTCTCTTTCTTTCCCTCAATTTCTCTGTCTCTCTCTCTTTGTCTCTGTCTCTGTCCCAGACCCTGTGGCAGTGCACAGCCTGAGAGGGTGTCCCGAGCAGACTGTGGAAACAGCCAACCCAGCACTGTATTCTCTTTTTCCCGGCAGCTCCCTCAGACCCACCTGCCTCCCGCCCCCACCCCCAGCCCTCCCAGCCCAGCCATGAGCAAGTTGGAGACAGGCACGTGTAGGAGCCCAGCCCAGAAGCAAGGCCTCCCGGAGCTGCCCTGGCCATTTCTCTGCTGCGGGGACTAGCTTCTTTCCTCCTGTCTCCTTTAGTTGTTTGACTGGAGGGCACTGGTGTCTATCCACACAATGCAGATATGACCCCCTTGATCCAGATTTGGATGGCACAGAATTCTCATACTCGTTCCCCCTTCTAAAAAGCTGAATGTTTGGAGTGAGGTTACACACAACCCTGCCTGCCCCCTACCTCCCCCCCCAGCCCAACAAACCATGAAATGAGGATTCACGCATAAGAAATTTATGAAGGAAGGGCCCCGGGAGACTGGGAAGGGGAGTGGGGACAGGACCAGGAAGGAGGGGACGCAGGCAAAGGTGTGAGCTCAGGCAAAGTCCTTGGAGTGCGGCCTCAGCCTGGTTGTACAGGGGAGCATGGAGGGCAAGTTAGGTCCCTGAGTTGTCCCACCCCAGGTCAGGGACCAGGGGACAGTGATTTGTCGACGGCTGTGGGGGGCAAGGGGTGGGGGATGTAAAGTCCTATGTATTTTTGGTTCCCACACTTAGACTCAAACCTTCAGCACCTCCCCAGATTCCTATGGATGTGCCTGATCATAAGGATGGTGATGGCAGGGCACTCACTGAACACTTACATATATCAGGCACGAGTCTACATGCCTTACGTTTATTAACTCGACAGATCCCCGTAACAGCCCTACGAAATAGTTACTATTACTATCCCCTGTTTTACAGATGGGAAAACCCGAGGCAGAGACAGGTGGTTTCCCCAGGGGACCCTGTAGGTAAGTGGTAGAGCCTGGATTTGAACCCAGGAACACTGGCTCTGGAGCTCCCATTCATAACCATTATGCTACGCCCAATATCCTCCAGCATGTGGTCCGGAACACATGGACGTGCTCCCCATCCCCCAGCATTAGAAACACCGCCTTTCATCCCTCCGCAAACACTCCATTTTTAGAAATCAACTCTGAACGTCAACTTGTACTGATTTTTGCGGTGGTTTTCATGTTTTCGAAAGCCCACATTTCACAGCCTCTGGGCTTAAATTTGCTACTTTTTGGGACAAGTGCCAAATGGCACAGCACAACACGGGACCCTTGGAGGAAAGAGGCCATGGCTTCTCTGTAAGCCTAGCCCCTGGGAGAGACCTGCAGCCTAGAGCCAGCCATGGCTGGAAAAGCTTTTGCCTCAGCGGGCAGAGGGTAGGGATGTGGGACATAGTCAGCTTGCTTGGTGACAGAAACAGGCAGTGGACAAAAAATGTCATCAGTGCATGTGTAAGCCTGGGGCTGTGTGACTGGCCTCACAGAGACTCAGACTGTCCTTCCTAGGGACAAGAGCATCAGCATCGCCCGGGACCTTGCCGGAAAAGCAGACCTGGGGGGGCCTGGCCCCGGGACCTGATGCAGCGGATGCTTTGGGGGGTGGGGCCCGACACCGCGAGCTCGACCCAGCCCTGCAGGGGATTCCGATGCCCGCTGATGGTCGAGAATCCCTGGCCCATTTGTCACCAGTGGCAGCCACCAGCACCAAACCACCCCCACTGTGGGCCAGGCGCTGTCCCCAGCACTTCGTGGGCATTAAATACCAGGGAAGGTATATTATAAAGTTTACGCAGATGTTAGGGGCTCCTGCTCCGACCACACCCAGGAAAGGAAGTGGAAGGGGAAATTTAGTTGTGCCCTGAGACAGCCCGAGGAGTATCAGGTGGGCTCCGTCTAAGGCACCTCAAAAGTCATGAGCCCCTGAAAGCAGGAGGCATTCTTCCCACTTTACACATTGTCTCAGTCGGCTCGGGCTGGTAACAAAATGCCACACACTGGGGGGCTTATACAACAGAAATGTATTTCTCACGGCTCTGGAGGCTGGAAGTCCAAGATCAAGGTGCCGGCGGAATCGGTCTGGTGAGGGCCCATCCTGGCTCGCAGATGGCCACCTTCTCAGTGTCCTCACAGGATGGGGAGAGAGAACTCGGGTGTCTCTTCTTATAAGGGCACTAATCCCATCATGAGGGCCCCACCCTCCTGACCTCATCTAAACCTAATGACCTCCCCAAGGCCCCGTCTCCAAATACCATCATGTTGGGGGTTAGGGCTTCAAAATACAAATGCTGGGGACACACGTTTAGTCCATAACACACAGCCTTCAGGTCCCCAGAGATCGCTGGAGGCAGCTCTAGGGTCTGGATCAAGGTCCCCTGGGATGTAAGGCACCTGAATTCTGGGCATGTTGGGCCTTTTCCTCTCCTCCCACCTCCGCAGGGTAGGGGGCTCCAGAACAAAAGCCGTGTAGCTTCCTAAATTCAGAAACCATTTTAAAGAACCTTAGCCAAGTGACAGAGTGGGGGTGTCGGTGTCCTGATGACTCCCCGATTGCTCCCAGGACCACAGAGACTGCCCCAGGGTCCAGAGGAATGTGTCATACGGACACAGAGGAGAGGGGATGGAACTGGATCCAGAGGTATCTTCCCCTCCCACACTTATGATGAGAAAAAGAAAAGAATGGCTTCAGAAAAATCAGCTCGGGGAGAATGGCCCCACACGAGCCCAATCTGCTCTCAGCAGCTTCCCTAGGCCCCTGGGGGCAAGGCAAGGAAAAGTGCCAGGGAATCTACACCCTACTGGGCAAGCCCTGGACCAGTAACTGATGGGTGTGTGTGAGGGTGGGGTAAGTCTTCCGGCTCCCACGCTCCTGGCGGGGATGAGGTGTGACCCCTGCTGTCCCCAAAGTTCCCCTCCCGGGGACTTCACCCGACATCATACCTTTGTTCGGCTCCTTCACTAGTCCCTAGTCCCACTTTCTTACTCCCTCCTGGGTTTTACTGAGAACATTACTAAAGACCCCTGACGTGGACCCTTGTCTCAGGCTCTGCTTCTGGGGAACCTGTCCTAAGACTGTAACACCAATCCGAGTTGTTCAAAGAACGATAACAACAACAGCCGTTTTCAGAGCACCTGCCATGTTCTGAGCTCTTTACAAACACAGTAGCCCCCGGAGTCTTCAAAGCACCCCGAGCGGCAGGGAGAAAGCTGAGGTTTCGAGAAAGCACATTACTGTCCAGACTCGCGTGTCTACAGTTGTGGACTTTCATGCTGGAAGGGATCCTCCCCACTGCCGTCCCCCACATGCATTCTCTTCTCCACATTCCTGCAGGGGATCGTCTGGCTCCCATTGGAGCACTTCATTCATTGAACAAAGACTATGAGCACCACCCTGGAGCCAAGCAGTAGGTATTGGGGTGTAGGGATGAAAAGGTATCTGTCCTCGGTTAGTAGGAAAGACAGACAAGCAAATGGACAATTTGGGTGGGGAAAGTCTGTGAAAAATCACCGTGTACTGTGGGAGCTCATAGAAGGCATACCATACAATCTAGGGGCACTGAGGGGTTGGAGGGCATGTCCCGAAAGGGAGTCCTCCTGTCTGTCCTTCCAATACTTGGAGAAAGTTATAGTCCTTCCCCTAAGGCAACTTCTCCAGCCAGAGTGTTGCTCCCCATCCTCCTCAGCCTTTCCTCATTAGACTTGGTTTTCAGACCCCTCAGAATGTTGGTTGCCTCTCTGAACACAGGTTTGTAGATATTCCCCTAAAGTGTGAGACTCAGCCTAGCTCAGAACCCCAAGTGGTATGACCAAGGCAGAAAGCAGTGAGCACATGCACCATAGCCTCCCCTGAATGAGACCCCCTGCTCCTATTAATGCATCCAAAGTTGTTTCCCACTAGAACCTAGAGCTAGTCACACTTTTGAAACTTTTTCATGTGAAATCGGGGTCACTTCACATTGAAATATGTCCCATAACATTTTTAGGCAACTAACTTTCTAAACTGAATGCAACATTTTACATGCATTTCTGTTCCTCTTTGTGCTAGTTATTCTCCTTTCCCCCACTCCGTATCCATTCTTCGATTTTTGCTCTGTTCTCTTTTTCTCACGAGGCTGACCTCTACTGACGGTGTCGCTGGGCCCCGCTGGTCCTCCAGCTCCCTGTTGGTCGTGGCCAATTGGAGGCACCCGTGGGAGTTTAGAGTGAGGGAGGGGGTGGGGTTGGGTATTTATTCACACCCCCCAAGTCTCTCTTCCAGGTCATACTTTTGCAGTGGCTGCATTTTTCTACAGATAGCTACAGTGCCTGTCTTGTGGCCCTTCTTCCGTGGCTGCCATGCTGAATCGTGGCAAACCATCCATTCTCCTTGCCCTTTGAGGCAGTCTTAGTCGATTTGGGCTGGTTACACAGCAGGCATTTATTTCTCACGGTGGCGGAGGCTGGGAAGTCCAAGGTCAAGGTGCCTGGTGACGCTGGCTTCCTGGTCTGCAGACAGCCGTCTTCTCGCATCCTTACATGGTGGAGAGCACAGCATGAGAGAGCGAGCGCTCTTGTGTCTTTTCATCAGGGCACTAACCCCATTCACGAGGGTTCCACTCTCATGGCCTGATCGATCGCCTCCTGAAAGTCCCGCCTCCTAATATCATGCGTCAGCATATGCATTTTTGGGGGAGGCACCGCCACGCAGTCCGTGGCACAGGCCTAGGAGTGGTCCCAGCATCCTGCTCTCGGGAGCCCCTGGGTGTGTCCCCATTCCATATGAGCCCCCTTAGCCCTGCCTCCACCTCTGTAAGTAGCCCCTCGGTGACGCTGTCTTCAATTAAACCTTCCGAGTGTGTGATTTGTTCCCGCTGGGTCCCTGACAGATATAGTTTAATTTTCTTGACTTCAGCTCCTCACTCCGGTCCAGTGAAATCTTTTCGAGGCTTAGATTTCATCCATCATAATAGCTTTTATTTCCAGCTCTGTTTTACCTGGAAACTTGCTAAACAAGCCTGATTTCCTGTCCAGAGTCAGCCAAGTCCTATACCGCCCAAATGCCTATAAGGGGATCTGGCGTGAAAAGCTCACCCTCTGAGTAAGCAGGGATCACAAGTCTTCCCTGAACAAATGAGATGTGCTAGAGTATTAGAGCAGGCTGGAGAATTGTTCGCCGGGTGGGAGGAGAGGAAGGAGAGGGACCTGCAGAGACAGGGGAGTCGGGGAGAGTGGTCAAGTCACGTATAAGATGGCATCAAGTGGAAATCCGTGAACCCCTGCTGCTTGTGGGAGACGAGATGGTCTAGGTGATAATCCAGCCCCTACAGATGTGTCGAATGCTTCCATTCCCACAGAAATCCAGTCAGCGTGAGATCTGGCCACGTGGCTCTCTCTTTCTGGACCCCCTCAGCGACCTGCCTTTCCATAAGGTCACCTGAAGGGGTTACATGCAAAAGAGGAGTAAAGCGCCTTCTATGTCTTCACCCGAGTCACTGAAAAAAGTAACGTTGCTTAGGGCAGGGCAAGAGACGGAGTTTGACTTGCCACCAGAGGCCTTCCTGAAGACCGGCATCAGTGCATATCCATACCTGTGGAACACACTGCTAGCCCTCACCATCATCCATCTTGTCTTCTCCTTCCGGGCCACGGGGCTAAGCCCCATCTCCCAGCCCCTTGCTGTCAGATGGTCCCATGTGACTGAATTCTGGCCAGTGGAATGTGGGTGGAGATGAAACATACCATTTCTAGTCCTGGCTTGAAAAAATCTCTCACACAAGATTCTCCTGTCTCCCCCTTCCCCAGAAGCCTTGGAGGCCAGAAATTAAAGATGGCAGCATCATAAGACAGAAGGGTCTGTGTGTCCACATGACTCTGGTGCAGGGTAGGGGTGGGGGGCAAAGCCCTTCCTGCTGATTACATTGTGCTCTGATGTGAACAAGCAATTTTGTTGCTTGAGCCAGTGAGATTTGGGGGATGTCTGTTACAGTTACCCTTAATGATACAGGAATGGGTACCAAGAGTGGGATTTGAATCCACATGGGCATACGGTTATTCAATCAGCTACAAATTCAGCAAACTGTACTAGGAACCAGCCCACTTTTGTCCATATTTTCCATAAGGATAAGCTGTTAGATTTTGTAAAATGCTTTGCATAAATTAAGAATCATTGTGTGTATTACTTTTCTTTGATCTACTGGGTGACTTACTCTGATTTATCTATAAAAAGATGTAGAGTAAGTTTGGTCTTGTATATAATGAATCCATGCTGGGTCTCAGTGGTCCTCCCTCCCTCCCTTCCTTCGTCTGCCCCTGCCTTTCTTTCTTTCTTTTGCCAGGAATTAAAAAACCACCTCTTTAACAGTTGGCTTAAATTTTTTTTTTTTTTTTTCTAGGAATCGTCTTCAATCGTATGGTTCTATAATTCCTCAAATCTACATTTCTCCCCCCTCTTTTTTTTCAAGAGCAAGACATTTGTTCTTTTTCAGTAGATTTAGCTTCCATGGACATAGAAAAAATATGTACTTTGACCACTTCACAGAAACTAACAGACCCGTCTAACAGTTTAACTCCATTTACTCCCTACTGCCCTCCTAACTTCCATCCACCGAGAGCAGGCTGCGTGCCGATGCTCGACGTACCACATACATATCAATGCGTTGAATCCGCACTGCAACCCTATGAGGCTGGTGATTTATTATCCCCGTTCTACAGTTGAGAACACTGAGACACACAGAGGTCAAGCAATCTCCCTGGGGGTTTCCCAACTTACGAGTGACAGCTGGGATTCAGATCCCCTCGGTTGGCCCTCGAAGGCCACGAGCTCAACCACCACACTCTACGGTGTCTTCTGCCAACGTCGAGGCTGGATTTGGTTTATTTTCATTGGATCTTCCTTCCTTTCCCAAATGGGTCATCTGTACTTTCCCCTCCCCAGCAGTATCCCCGTGAGCAGAAAGAAGCACCCCAGCCTGGCAAGATTCCACTCTCAGGCTGGACAAGGAAACCCAGATCATCAGAAAGTTTAAGCCAAGTCCAGCCCCCCGAGCCCCCTCTCGCCCCCAGCAGGGAAGAACACACCCTTGGCCCTCCTGCCACCGCCCAGCCCTGACATCAGTGGAGCCCGTCAAAGCCACTGTCTTGGACACCCATTCAGTCGCTACCTGGTATCTTCCCTTGGAGCACTTGGGGGGGCAAAGGAGAGGGAACACGCCTGCAATGTAATTAACACTATAACAACTTGTTTCCCCCTTGGAGAATTACACCATTAGCTGCTTCAATTGTGCATGAAATATAAATCACATTACTCGGAGGCATCGTGTTGGAGCAGACGCGATGCTAAGTGACGAGGCTCTCCGCGGTGTGTCCCCCTCCCCAGCCGGCAGGTCAGAAGGAACATGAGCCCCGGGGCCTCCTAAAGCCAGCAGAGATGCCCGGGGCTCTCCCTGGCTGTTCCAGCCTCAGAGGACCCACAGCAGAGAATCTTTCCCAGGTGGTCCAGGAAGCCGGGTCTGGAGAGCCTCATCCCCAGCGCTTTTTCCCTTTCTGGAAGGGTGGGGAGCTATGGGCCAGCTTCTTTTCACCCCCAGCTCCCACATACAAGCAGAGAAAAGGGGCTGCCTTCCCTCCCACAGTGTGTGTGTGTGTGTTCAGGACGGCTGGAGGAGCCAGTCCAGAGTATTAACCTGTCAGGCCCAGTGGGAAGCGGGCGGGCACATCCGCTTGAGAAGGGACAGAGGTAACGCACGTGCTCGGGCTCCCCACCTGGGCCAGGCGCACACAACTCCCTACTTTCTTCCAGTGCCAACTAGCTGGGTACTGGCGTCCGCCGGCTCGGGACCCTCAATAAGGGCTGAGCTGATAAGCTGCTGAGAAACAGGATGTGGGGTTCTGGTCTGTCATCCTCCCTAGAGGATAGTGAGGGAACTTCTCAAACCCTGGCATCGGGAGATGGCTTCTTCGCTCTTTCAAAAAAGGCCCCGGGTCGATTTGTATCTGTTTCCATTTTGAGAGGGGGAGGTGACACTGGGTACAATTACCAATGGCCCGGTGCCTGGTCCCATGGGGACTTGTGGGGGGGGGGGCTGCCCCTGGGCGCCATCGGCAGCTGCTGGGAAGGCTCAGAGCCAGCCCCCTCTCACCAGAGCCCCTGTTAGGGCAGGAAGTTTGGAAACCCAGCCCGAAGCTGCAGGAGAAATTTGGGAAAATATCATGCAATTACCCTAATGACAGCTGTACAAATCACACAACCGCCCCTCAAATCCCCCGCCGCTGAGCGGAGCCAAAAACAGGAAGAGCCAAAACCCACATATGGATTCAGGGAGACCTCTGGAAGCTGTCCCTGCGGAGGGCCTGGGCTGGAGGAGGGGGGGCAGTAAGTGAGGGCTGGAAAGGCTGCAGGGGCTCTGGCTCTGTCTGGGCGGGAGGGGACCACAGCAGGACGGTCCCCTCTGGCAAGACGCACTGCAAGGAGCCCAGCCGGGGTGGGGCGGGGGAGGCCCTGTGCCTCGCACGCCCTCCCAGACCAGAGAGGTTCAGGAGACTGAACAGGGCCGACGGGGGATGGGGTGACAGCTCTCAGCTCCTGGTATTTCTCTGGTTTGGGAAATCTCCTCCATTCTGTAAATCCAAATATTTTCTTGGACTTTGGTCAAGATCCAGATCAAGCCTGTCCTCTTTTCTCACAGAGCCATCCCAGGCTCCCCCTCCCCCAACGCCCTGGTCAGAACATGGAGGGGCACTCGATTTTGCTCTGCAGCCCGCCTCTCGATTCCCCGTTCCCTTAGAACCATCTGCTGTGAGAATTCACAAAAGTGCCAGATGGGGGACAGAGAGGTTTCTGTTTCCGATGTCCCTCTCTCTCTCTCTCTCTCCCTCCTTCTCTCTCTCTCTCGCTCACTCGCTCGCTGTCCCATAGTTTTAAACACACACTAGGAGTTTCATTATAGATCCTCCTCAGTGCAGTGGAAAACGATTGCCCTTCAGTTGTCTGATTTCCTGGGGTAGAATTTTGTTCTTCCACTGTCTAGAATCCTACATAGGTATGAGTGCCTCCATTTTACAGAGCGGGAAAGTGAGGCTGGAGGGGCACAGCTGGCCAGCAGGTACTGGGCGTCTGTTAAGCACATGCACCAGGCTCTGGATTGGGCACCGGGGATGACGGATATGACGAAGTCATCATGTCTGAGCCCCAGGAGGGTGGAGGGCTTGCCGCTGAATGAGAGAGTGCGAGTCTGCCCTCCCCTGCCGTGTGCACTGAAGATGAAGACTCAGAGTCGGGCCGGGGGACGGGAGTGTGTGGGGAGCCTGTCCCTGGGGCCCTGCTCCCGGGGAGTCCTGCACAACTTGCGGACAAGCAAAGACAAGAGAAGGAAGACTCTGTTCTGCACCCGGGGCTGGAAGGGCTGTCCCTTGCCTGTAGACGAGGTGAGAGCTGGAGGGACAATAGAGACCGCGTCGTCTAGTGATGAGTCTGAAAAGATGACTGGTTTTCTCAAGGACAAGGTGGCTCCTGAGTAACCCGTGACAACAATACCTATTATTTTGTGAAAAGTCACCACTTTCCCTGCATTATCGCTGCTGGGGAACAGACGTCCCTGGGTTCCCATCCCAGCTCGATCCACCAGATCCCAGCTAGCTGTGTGACCTTGGGTGTCCCCGAACCTCCTCCCTCCTCTGGCTCTGTCTGTAGAATGGGGACGCAAGAGTTCTTCCCTCACTCGGGTGGAGTGGGGATTAAGGGCATTACCATCCGTACAGAATTTGGAACCCAGACTATTCCAAGCGTGGTCCGTGGACCAGCACCTTCGGCATCACCCAGGGCTCATTGGCGATGCAGGGTCTCGGACCTCATCCCAGACCTGCCCACCCGGAGGGGGTTCACGGGCATGCTAGCGGCGCTGGCTGGGAACAGTGCCTGGAGCATAGTAAGTGCTCTGTGGCTGTTGGCTGCGATTAGTGTTCTTATTTATTATCCCATCTAATCCCACAGCACACCCACAGGGCAGGAAGCCGAGGCTCAGACGAGAGAAGCCTGCTGCCCAGCACCCACAGACAGGAAGAGGCAGGACTCCCAGGGCAGAGAAAGCGAGCGGCCCGCTGGGCCCGGACGGAGGGCTTTTTGGTCCTCAAGTCAGGATGGCCCGGGAAAACAGGTGTGGTTGTGGTTATTTGCCTTAAGTGCAGAGAACTCCAAATCCCGGGGGCCCTGGCTGCTGAGGGGCACAGCATCATTGCCACATGCATTTTTAAAATTGTGGTTAAATACAAATGTCAGAAACCTTACCATTTAAAGTATACAGTTCAGTGGCAGTAAGTACATTCACAGTGTTCAGCAACCATCACCACTGTCTAGTTCCAGAACTTTTCCATGCCCCTGAGTGGAAACCCTGTACCCATTAGCAGTTACTCCCCATTTCCCGCCGCCACCATCACCTCCTCCCCACCGCCCCCCCACCCAGCCCTTGGCAACCGTTACTCTATTTTCTGTCTCTATAGATGGGTCTATTCTGGACATTTCATATCAATGGAATGAGACAATGTGTGGTCTTTTGTGTCTGGCTTCTTTCACTTTAACAACGCTCTCAAGATTCCTCCATGTTGTAGCCTGTGTCAGAATTTCATTCCTTTTTATGGCTCAATAATATTCTATTGCACGGATGGACCCCATTTTGTTTATCCATTCATCCGTTGATGGTGGACACTTGGGCTGTTGCCACCTTTTGGCTATTATGAAGAATGCTGCTCTCAACATTCATGTACATGTCTCTGCTCGAATCCTGGCTGTCAGCACTTTGCGGGTATCTCCCTAGCAGTGGAATTGCTGGGTCACACAGTAGTTCTATGTTCAGCTCGTTGAGGAACAACTTGTGTTTTTAAGCCCTTCTTTGTGCCAGGCACAGAAAAGACCTTTAAGATCCTGAGGGAAATGCTCCCTGGACCCTGCCCCTCTGGGCCCCAGTCCAGGGGTGAGTCGGTAGGCCTGCCCACTGAGGCCCAAGGTGCCCCCTGGGTCACTGGGGCCCAGGCTGGAGAGCCGCCATTTTGCTTTTCCACACTCCGCACCCTCCTTCAGGGAACTGGAGGAGCATTTCCTCTAGGATGTGCCAGCCCCAGAGACTTCTGGTGCTCCTGAAGGACCACTGGAGGAAACCAATGGGGGGCTAAAGAAACGGAGTGGAGAGCGCCCATGTGTGGTGCAGTCCTCATGCGTGGGGGGCCATCAGTGCCCCGAGGGAAGAGATGGAGGAGAGAAGGCAGTGAGGGGAGGTGAGAATCAGTTGTGGATCCGTCCTTGGGGAAGGAGGAGTAACCTCGAAGCAAAAGGGCGACAAGCACTCTTTGCTTTCAGGAGAAACGGCTGGGCCATACCTCGATGTAGCAGACCAGGGCCGGCCGCGCTGAAGTGCTAGGCAATGGAGGGCCCAGCGCAGGGCACTCAGTGCCTGGGTGGCCACCATTCAGAGGCTTCCTGTGTATTCCGGGCTACTGACTGGCCTGTGGCGATGCCCCAGCTTCTTTCCCAGTGACCTCTGGCTCCCCGAGGAACGATGCCTGGTGAAGGCTGTCGTAGGAGGCAGGAAGGCCGGCTAGGAGACTCCCCCCATCCCACCCTGCCCCAGGCTGCAGCAGGAAGCTGGGCTGTCCGCCTCACCCAAGACCCAGTGGGATGGGAACTGGGCTTTGTTGTTAGGAAGGAAGTGAGAGCAGAGAGCAGAAGGAGGAGGAGAAGGAGGAGGAGAGAGCTTTCCTTGGAGGAAATAATGATCAGAAGGGCTACAAGTCAGGACGAGGGGTGGTGGGCACACAGATACCACTGCTGGGGTTGTTGGGTAACGAAGAGGGGAGAGGGAAGGGGGAGGGGTCAGCGAAGGTTAGCCTCAAAGCTGTCTCAAATAATGTTTCCACTCCCTGACCCAGCCGAACAGGCTGTTTTTCCATAAACACTCTAGCCTTCGCTTCCACCAAGCACTGAACCCCAAAGTGGGGCCCTTATCTGCCCGCCCCTCTCACCAACCTGTCCCTGTTGCCATGGAAACTATCTGGGGTAAGGTGATCTCTCTCTACTTGCAACCTCCCTTGCTTTCAGCACCAATCAATCAAAGCCCCCAACCCCATCTCTCAGGGGGAGGTCCTAGGGGAGAGTGAGGAAGGAGGGAAATTAAACACAGGAAAAAGAACCACAGTAATGAAAAATGAACAAAGAGAGGGGGGTGATGTAATTCTGGCTGCTGATCAATTCCTTTTGTCCCCTCCGGCGGCCACACCCTGCCCGGGGTTAACTCCTAAAGGAGGAAGGGACTCTCCGTGGGGCTTTTCCAGAGCCTCCAGGCTGGACCCGGGGCAGGATTTCTGGCCATGGAGGCCTTCTGAGGATTTGCCTTCCAACTGTCCATGCCCCTCCTCTGAAGGAAGGTCATTGCAATGACGAATCAGCCTGGTCATGGGTAATTAGACACGGACTGGAGCTTACCTGCCAGAGTGAGCAAGGTCATAATGGGGTTGACCGTCGAGGATTTATTTCCCCGTGGCAGACTATTTTGCACAAATGGCTAAAACAATACTTTCCACCCGCCCTATGTGCTTTGCCGGAAACTTGCCTTGCCCCCCCCACGCAAAGGTGGAGTCTGTGTCCCCTCCTCTTGAACTTGAGCAGGCCTTCTGGCTGCCTCTACGAGTCGTGCACGGCAGAAGTCAGGTTACGCGGCTTCCAAGGCTGGGGCAGAAGAGGCAGCCCAGCTTCTGCCTGGCTCTCTCTGGGGCTAGGATCCTTGGAGCCCAGCCACCTGGTTCCAGCTCCCGGCCAGCAACAATGGCCATACCCGCCACGGGCAAAGCCAGCTTTCGGAGATGAAGCCAGCATTAGCCACCACGTGCCTGACACCAACAGCTAGAATCTCCCGGCTGAGCCCAGCCGGTCTGCGGCAACACGGGGATAGTGACAGTCACTGAGCTCCTTTAACAGCTCAGCTTCCCTGCCTCTAGAAACATAGAAGTTGAATCGTTTCTCCAGAGCAGGCTGATGGTCGGTGGGGCGCCAGGCACCCACAGCCGCAATCAGCCACCGCCCTGCTTGTTCAGATGCGGTGAGGGACCCGGGTGAAGAGTACCGTCTAGATGGCATCAGTTAGTTACAAAGCCAATGGGCTGCCTGTGTGTTCTCTCCAGATCCCCTTCTGCGACTCCGGATCCTCCCTGGGGGCTGGCTCCCCCGGAGGTAGCTGCCACCTTGCTTTCTGCTCACGGTCAAGCTTCCCGAAAGTCCTATACAACAGGGATCTCGAACCTTCCATTGCATCAGAACCCCCTGGGGGGTGGGGGCTTGTTACAAACAGATTCCTGGACTCCACCTTCAAATTTTCTGATTCAGTAGGTCTGGGGTGAGGCCCAAGAATCTGCTTGTCAGGAGTTCCCAGATGAGGCTGATGCTGCTGGTCTGTGGACCAGGTTTTTGGTGGCGCTGCTTTATACTATTACCCCCATCTCTATTACCCCCATGTTTCCTCTTCGGCCCTGATACGCTGTGATCTTTCCCTCCCCCATGGCTGTCAAACGGTGAAATCTAATGACTTCTGCTCATTCCGTACCCTCCGTTGACATCTATGCGTCATTAAACACCACTGACCACTTCTTCCCCCTCTGCCTCCTGCTACATCATCTCTCCTGGTGTCCAGGCCCATCTGGCTTCCAGCCTACTGGGCATCTCGAGCTGGGTATCCCGTAGTTATTCGGCGTGTCCGAAACCTCCTTCCACCTTCATCGGTAGACCCGCTTTACGTCCCTTATCCCTCTCGAAGCCTAGCTGTAAGTGTTTCTCGCACCCTCCTCTCTAGTCCAGTCTCTCCCCCGCCCCCGGCCAGGCCTTGTTCAGGTCCCCAGTAGCTCCTTGCTTGGCCCACTGGCCTGATTTTCTGGGTCTTTTCCTTGCCACCAGCCTGCTTCCCCGCCATTCCATCTGTTTACATCATTACCGGTTAGGTTTCTGATACAGAGATCGGATCACTTAACTCCCTGATTGAAACAGTGGCGTGACTCCCCGTACGAGTAGCAGACACTAGCGGTGTTCCCCTCTCCAGTCTGGGTCATTTGTGCGGACACCAGCTCCCAGCGTGCCTTTCCTCCTGACGGCCGGTGCCTCTTTGCGGAGGGCCTGCCCTGGGGCTGCCGGGGCCACGTGACCTGTGCCTCACGTGGACTGTCCAAAGTGCCCCGGGGGCGGCCTGGGACCAGCGACTGCAGGACTGGGCTAAAGTTGCCCTTGGAGGGACTCTGCTTAGTATGGACCCTGACCTTGGCTTTTGACCTACTCCCCTCCTAGCTCTTCCTGGTGACATCTCCTAATAAATCATTTTCACAAGAATTCTTGCCTCTGAGTCTGCTTCTGAGGACCTTGACCTGAGACAAGTACACAGGGGATAAAATGAAAACTCCTAAATCTGGAAATCAAGGCCCTTTGAAATCTGGTCCTAACAATGTTTCCGGATTCATCTTTCTTTGAGTTCCATCTGACACTACAGCCACATCAAGGACTTGCGTTCCCAGAGAGCACCATGTGCTTCCAGACTCCTGCAGCTCCGATCGGGTGTTACCCCTTTGGGGCATGTCAACCCAGCTAATCCTTCAAGGCCCAGCACACATGTGAAGCCTTTTGAAATCCCTCTTCTGTTGCCACTGCCCCTGTTCCTTTTGTCTTTGTATTTTGTGTATTTCCCTGCTACAATACTTACTGAGTTAACGCATGGAAGTCTGTTTCCCACATTCAAATGTGAGCTCCCTAAAGCATGACCAGCGTTTCATTAAGTTTGGTATCCTCGGCGCCCTGCAAAGTACCTGATCCTTAGTAGGTGCTTGTTATGGGCTGAGTTGTGGCCCCCAGGAAAGATGGGCTGAAGTTCTAAATCCCGGTACCCCGCAGTGCGACTTTATTTGGAGGGAGGGTCTTTACAGAGGTCATCGAGTTCAAGTGAGGTCATGAAGGTGGGCCCTAATCCAATAGGACTGGTGTCCTTATAAAAAGGGGAAATTGAGACACAGAGACATGCACACAGGGAGGACACAAAGGGAATGTGCAGGCAGAGAGTCGGGTGATGCCTCGTTAAGCCAAGGGACATCCAAGACTGCCAGCAAACCACCAGAAGCTAGAGGAGAGGCCTGGAACAGATGCTCCCTCACGGCCCTCAGAAGGAACCAACCCTGCCGACATCTTGATCTTGGACTCCTGGTCTCCAGAACCGTGAGACAGCACATTCCTGTTGTCGTCAGGCCCTCGATTCATGGTACCTTGTTACGGCAGCCCCAGGAACTAACATGGTGCTCGGCAAATGTTCGTTGAGTGAATGAATTTGATGTGACTTATTTAGCTATGAGACACATATTGTCACCACCGTCATTTTACAGAGGAGGAACTTGAGGCACAGAAAGGTGGAGTAACTCGTCCAAGGTTGCAGAGTGAGTGACAGAGTCAGAATTTGAAAGGCGAGCCCGACTTCAGAGCCTAAGGGCTTTGCCACTCTGCCACGCTGAATTATGGGAATTCTTGTACCAACTGTTGCGAATGAGGTTGTCAGGGCAGAGGTAGGTGGATGAGGAGCCTGGGACAGAGACGGTGAATGGCCGAGTTTCCCGCGGGTGGTATAAGGGGCAGAGATGGAAATTGACCTCTTTTCTCTGATTCCGAATCTAGCCCCCTCTCTACAAAGTAGAAGAGATGGGCCTTGAGATGCGTCTCATGATAAATACTCACATTTGAGAGTCATTGCCACGAGTCTGGGTACCAGCCAGTAAAAGTGGGGCGGAGAGCTGTTGTCAGGGAGACCTGGCTCCCGGGGAGGGAGGGACATGCCGTCGCTGGTTATGGGCTAACAGTGGTCGTGTAAATTTTCATTCTCAGTGAGTGTAACTTCCGTGACTGATGGTCATAGGTAGAATTGCTCGGGCTTTAGATTTGTGGACCTGATGCCCATAAACCACATTTTCATATAGAATACATGTCTGAGGAGAAGCGGGCATGTTTTAATCTCGTGAGTTACGGCGCTGCTTCCCTCTAGAACCTCTGAGCCAGCCTCCAATGAGTGAAGAGGTTGCTATAACAAGGAAAAACCCACCCAAAGCGTCCCAGCCTCCCTTCCCCACTCCTTTCTCAGAGACCAGCATTTATTTACTCTGTAGGAGGGGAGGATGTTCTAATCGGTTCTTAAGGGCTCTTACTGCCTCGGAGTGGCAAGAAGAGAAGAGATGTGCACACGCAATTTTGGCCTCTTCAGTCATGATTCCAATAGCTGTTGACAGCCGAGTGGTTCGGCAATGAATTTGGTTGCAAAGGACGGTAGTGGTGATGGTGGTGTGCGTGCATGTGTGTGTGTGTGTGCGGGCACGTGCGTGAGTGTGCCCGGGTGCATCTGACCTTCTTCACAACCAACTTGGCTCTGCTCACATGTATTTTTAATGCTGGGTAACTTTGGGGTTGACCAAGTGGGAGGAAAGAAAGCGTGCTTGTTGGAGAGCTTCCAGAAGGATGAGGCCTGCCTTAGATGGACAGAACATGTTGGCCGGCAAAGAGCACAAGTCACAAGCAAGTCTTATGCCAGAAGGGGGTGCTGTGAAGGCACCGCCGGGTGGTCTGAGGCTGGAACAGGTGCAAACGTTGGCAGGTGTTGATTTGGGGCTGGGGCTGGGGCTGTGGTGGGCTTGGAACGAGGTGAGAACCAAAGTGGAGCTGGGACAGACACAGGCGGACGGGCTCATGGCTGCCTGGCTGAGGACTGGGCCAGATGCCAGGAGATATGACACAAGAGGGCAGGGCAGAAGTCAGGCCTGGAAGCGGGAAGGTGATCAAGCAGCAGGGTTGTTGAAAGAAACAGGGAGCAGGCAAGTGGGGCCCCTAGTGCAGCTTTGTCTTCAAGGGGAGGCTAGGAAAGCGCTGAGCCAGGCAGAAAGACCCCCAGGGGTCTTCTCTCCCCGGAAGGATTGCTATTGTTGGGGGGAACTTTCCGTGGTTGTGCTACCCCGGTAGTCCGCCAGGCCTTCATCCTAAGGTCATCCCATTCTTCACTTGACTCCCAGGGCATCATCCTCTCCTGCTTTTGCTCCTCCCTCTGGCCACTCTTCTTCAGACTCCTGTAATAGTTCCTTCTTGCCCCCACCCCAATCCCTCACCTTCACAGTACCCAGGACTCACCCAGCACTCTTCTCTGTCTCCACCTCTTCCCCAGGTGACCTCATCCAGTCTCGTGGCCCTGAATCTCTCCCCGGGGACTGCCTGATTCCTGTCTGCCTCGTGGACATCTCCGCCGCGACAGCGAACAGCACATCAGACCGAGCCATCAGCCAGGGCTCAAGCCTTTCGGCCCCAGTCCCCCAGCTGCTCACGTCCCAAACCTCAGGCTCATCACGAACTCTGTTCTCTCAGCCACTCTTGCTGCCAATCCTGTCGTCGGCAGTATCCTAAAACACAGACCCAGAGTCCAGCCACTTCCCACCCTCTCCACAGCGGCCGCCCTGCTCCGGCCACTACCCGCTCTCACTGGATTATAGCAGTAGCTTTCCAAGTGACTGCCCTTAGAGCCTGTTCTTAATACGACACCTAAAATGCCCCTTTAGAACATGTCACACACATCACCGCACTGTTCACTACCTTCCAACGGCCCCCAATCTCACCCCAAGTAAAGCCAAAGCCTTCAAGTGGCCTCTGTGGCCCCACAGACCTCCCTCCCCACACCGCCCCACGACTTCCTTGCCTGCCCCCCTGCGGGCCAGACATGGCCTGTCTTCGGGCCCCTGCCTGGCTCTTCCTTTGTTTGGAGCACTCTCCCTCCTCCCCTTCGGGGCTTGACCCCAAAGTCACCTTCTTAGTGACACCTTCCCAGACCACTCTATTACTGCAACCCCATTGTTCCCCATGCTCGCTAGCCCCCTTCCTGTTTTATTTTTCTTCATAGCCCTTTACTAACTTGCTATATATTTTTATTCCCCTGCTAGAATGTAGGCTCTATGAAGGCAAAAATTTGGATTGTTTGGTTCACCATCGAATCCTTAATAGTTAGACTAGGGCCCGGAACAAATTAAGATGCATAATAAAAACCTGTCAAATGCACAAAATTAATTTATCTCCTTGGGTCTTAGTCTATGCTGTTAGTAACCAGTGTATTTTTCTTTCCCTCCCTCCTTTCCTCCCTCCCTTTTCCCCCTCTTCTTCCTCCTCCACCCCTGTGTTCTCTCTTGCTCACTCTCTTTCTTTCTTAACTGAATAATGCTTACTATACCTCAATTTCTGTAGAGCCTTACCGTTTTTACTACCCTCTGTCTCGGTGCATTTGGGCTGCGGCAATTCCACAGAAATATCATAGACGGTGTGGCTTATAATCAAGAGAAATTTATTTGTCACTGTTCTGGAGGATGGGAGCTCAAAATCAAGGCGCCACCAGATTTGGTGTCTGCTGGGTGCCCGCCTCCTCGCAGACGTCCTCACACAGCAGGAGGGCCAGGGAGCTCCCCGAGGTCTCTTTCATCAGGCACCAATCTTGCTCATGAGAGCTCCACCCTCATGACCGAACCACTTCCCAGAATCTGCACCTCAATCTTGGACTTCCCAGCCTCCAGAACCGTGAGAAATAGACATCGGTAGTTTGTAAGTCACCCAGTCCATGGTATTCTGTTACAGCCCCCTGAGTGGACTAAGACACACCCAACTGACAAGGGAGGGGACCAGGTTTATTGATGATACCGAGACACCCCTCTGTGACCCACACGGGGGTTGTTGGATTTTGCCAATAAATACAGGATGCCCCGTTACATTTGGATTTCAGCTAAATAATGGATCCATTTTTAGTATAAGTATGTCTTATGCCCTGTTGGGGGTATATTTATACTAAATAAAATTGATTGTTTATCTGAAAATCAAATTTAACTGGGTGTCCTGCATTTTCTCTGGCAACCTGAACCGTGGTTGGAAGTAAGGGTGAACTAATTAGGAAACTGGAAATGATTATGGAGGTCTGGACTGTGTGACTCTGGGCGGGATAAGGCAGATCTGTGAACCTTCAACCCTTAACCTATCTAATCTGGGAATGGCTTGCATCCCGTCGGCCCCTTGGGCAGCCTACACCACCGGGTGTGTGAGGACCGTGGGGGAGAAACACAGCCCAGAGAGGGGAAGGGGATGACCAGGACCCCGGGGTTGGTCCCCTGGGGTGAAAACCCTACCGGCCGTGCCGGCAGTGAGCCCTCGAAGTTTCCCAGGTGGCACCACAGGAGCTTGGGGGCCTACCCAGGGTGGGCACAGGACCCCCTGGTTCTGGGCGCCGAGCGCAGGCCTCCGCCAGGTCTGGGCACGATGTTATCAGCTCGGTGGGGGCAGCCTGCTCCCCGCTGGCAGGGACGAGACAGGGATGCACTCGCTCACACAGCTCGGCGGTGGAAGGTTCAGCATCCAGACCCAGGCGGTGTGACGGCTGAGCCGCTGCTCCCAGTCACTGTGACCCACACCCCAGAGCTGGCCCTGGAACTGGGAGACAGTGTGCATAAAGGACCCAGCAGAAGGTCAATGCCCAGGTGGGGTGCGGAGGTCCCGCTCTCCATCCTGGCACTGGTTTACCGTCCCCACCACTCCCATCAACCTGTGTGCCCTGAAACGAGCCGTCCCAGGAGCCACGCGGCCTGCCGAGGGGCCAGGCTGGTCAGTCCTCTCCTTGACGACACCCGGGCGGCCCCGGGCAGACTCTTCAGTCCCCTGTTCCGCCTCCCAGGCCTGCGGTCACCCCCGCCTCTCACTTGCGGACACAGACTTGGTCCCGGGACCAGAAATAGCTGAGGGGTCCCCCGGAAGACGAGGCACGTGAAGCCACACTCCAGGAGGGAGCAGATCAAAACGGCCTTGGGTCAGGGAAAAAGAACCCCTCTGCCTTTTGGGGCGTATCTGAGCTGACACGGGCTGCTGGGGTTGCTTTGGGTTTTCTTTTCTTGTCACAGTGGCTCGGCTGCTTGTGTGAGGCTGAATTCTGATGCCGGGCTGAGCGGCTGAAGTAGGGCCCCCCACCCTGATATTGCCTCTCCGTTTACAGCCAGCTGTGGCGAAGCCCTCACGTGGGGGTCCGGGGATCCCTGCTTTCTGGGCGCTCCCCTCTGGCCTCTGCCTTGCTCTCGCCTCAAGCTCCAGAGTGTTGCCAACCAGGGCAAGATGGCGAAAAAGGACAGGGTGGGCCCCTCTGCAGCAGACGCTGCTTTGACGCCCTCCTCTGTTCCCTGGTGGGTGCAGCCCGACTCCCAACTGCCAGTATCCGCCAGTCCCTCTTTCTAGAAACGGCACCCCGCCACGCTGCCCGTGTGCACGGAGGAACCGCCCCACCCTCACACACACCCTCGAGCAATGACTAGCCCGAGCTGGTGTAAAAATAGCCCAGCTCCGTGGTGGGGGCGGAGTTTCACGTGTAACTCGGAGGTGTGTTTCTCCATCAGTGTTACTCCAAGTGTGGTCCCTGGACCAGTGACAAGCTGCAAAACATTTATTACTCATCCGCTTCCAGATAAGTACTCCAAGGGAGCGTCAGCATTTAGGAACTTTGAGAGCAATTTGACATTGCCGGGACATTTGTATTGTCTTTTACAAAAGAAATCGACAATAGATTGACGACCACACCAAACAACCTGGGCCTTGACCCAGACACCTTGAGAAACACCGTCTCGCTCTCTCCCGGTTTCCCCAGTGGGACAGAGCGCCACTTGCCCACTGTTCTAGCTGGCCTGATAAGGCACCTGCTTTGGCTGCCTTCCCTCCCTTGTCTTCCTTCCCCACTCCCCGGCCAGTGTTTCTTGCATTTCCCACATAAACTACTTGCACTCATTCCCGTGTCTCGGGGTCGGCTCCTGGGGGCACCCGAACTCACACACCCCCTGCAGGCAGCGTATCCTGCGGCCCGCTCTGCCATCTGAGACGAGCCACTGGGGACTTCTCGACCCTTTCCCCAAGGAGTTAAGTAGCCTATTAAGGATGATAAAGTTATCTGCCTACCTCCGCATCGCTGCCCGTTTCCATGGCCTAAGGTCAAGGCCACGGCCCTCACTGCCCTTTGCTCCTCCGGGGTCACGCAGACCGGCCAAGGCTGATGGAAGACAGGCTTTCGGGCATTCGGCAGCCAAGAATTGCTGATATTCTGGCTAATATTGAATGCCCCCCACTTCACCTCCAAGACCGGCTCTTACAGGGCCAAGGCAGCTTCAAGGTAAAGGTCTGAAGCATTAATTTATAGGCCAGAATGGCAGGTCAGGAAAACCTGTTCTTTTTCTGAAGCCATGTCTGCATGCACGTGGAATGCTTTTGTTCAAATACAAAGCGCCCGGGCGCAGTCTTTCATGCCCCGAATCATTTCCATGTGGCTCAGGACCTCCCTGGACTTGAACGCTATTATCCCTCTGCCTGTTAGACCGCGCTCTATCTCGGGCTTCCTTCTTAGCTGTTTACGGATTTCTCCATCCGCCTGCTCTGGCTGAAAGAGGCCTGCCGCCCATAAAACCCTGAGCTTCTAAATCATTTTTCTCTCAATCGCTCTCTCTCTCTCTCATCCCCAGGACTCCCAGAGCCCAGAATTAAAACCATCTTGAGATCTAATTTTGCCTTTTCCATCTAGCAGCATAGTTCCCTTTGCCCTTTCGGTGCGCTTCTGCAGGCACTTTCCACATCGCTGTTGGCCATCAGTCCCTGCCGCCCGGCCCTGCTCCAGGCGCTCTGGTGTGCAAGGATTTTCTTTGACCAGCTCCACGAATAGCATCCTCCTGGCCTGGCCCAGGCTGGGGTCAGCAGTCCAGTTGCACAAACGTGAGCTCTGGCGCTTGCGAACACGTTCAGTTCTGGGCTTTGGCGTGGCTGGCATTAACGGACACCCATTTAGAAATCCCTAGACCGGGGCGCCTGGGGGGCCCAGTCGTTAAGCGTCTGCCTTCGGCTCGGGTCGTGATCCCAGGGTCCCGGGATGGAGCCCCGAGTCGGGCACCCTGCTCTGTGGGGAGTCTCCTTCTCTCTCTGCCCCTCCCCCTGCTTGTGCTCTCTCTCTCTCTCTCTCTGTCTCTCTCTCAAATAAATAAATAAAATCTTTCAAAAAAAAAGTCTAAAAAGAAATCCCTAGACCATGATCGTGGGTGAGCCTGGCACCATGCCAGGGACCGTGGTAGTGCCAAGGAGGGGAGCTGTTTCACCCGGGCGGCTGGACACTCAGCTGCGATAAGTGAGAGGTACGGGCAGGCAGGCTAGGAGGCGGGAAGAGGTCAGACTCAGCAACCGACCGCGTGGGTTCGAGCTCTGGCCGGCATCACAGGCTTTGATGCGTTAACATACATGAAATGTTCAATGCCTCGTAATATTAGCTATACTACTCCCCCATGCTGTGATATTAAGTAGAACCGACAGAGAGAAAATAGAGCTTCAAGTGGACTGCCATGATCAGAGAAGGCTTCCTGGAGGCGGGGGCCTGGATGAGGCCTGGAAGGACAGGTGAGAAGATCCGAATCGTTGTGGTCAGAGAGCAGACCGACAGACTGTCTTTTCCAGAGCTGGTGGCCAGCATCTCCTACAATGTGACCTTAGCACTGTTCTCATTGAGAGGTGGGGTCTATGGTCCCTCTCCTTGAATGTGGGGTTGGGGGCTTGCTTCACTCAATAGCAGGCGGTGGGATTGATGTTGACTTCCAAGGCTGGGTCGTGAAAGGCCACGCAGCTCCCGCCTTGCCCCTGGGTCACTTGCACTTGGCACCCCCAGCTGTGGTGTAGGCAGTCTGACCCCTCCGAGTCTGCCACGCCGGGAGGAAGCTGAAGCTCCAGGAACTTCCTCCAGTAGGTGGAAGTCACCCTTGGTCTTCCAGCCTTCTCCGCTGGGGTTTCAAACATCCTGGAGCAGAGACCAACCATTCCTGCTGGGGCCTGCCTGGATTCCCGAGCCACAGAATAACATCACGACACGATTGCTATCGTGGGATCAATTCGGCTTTGGGTTCATACCTCTACTCAGTCTGAGAGGCCAATAAGACATCAGAGGTCAGACCAGGCCCCGTCTTCCTTCTTTTTCCTCTCGAGCTCTCCCCTCTTCCGGCGACCACTCAAATGCTCTCATGCGTGGCAATGCCTGAGACAGTGAGCGTATATTGATGAGGAGACATTCACATTAGCAGGGCCCAGGCCCCAGGACAACCGGTCCCCAAGGGCCCCTTACGTAACTACAACGCTAAGCTCATTTGTTCAGCACCTCTTGCTGCATGACAAGATATCCCCAAACTTAGTGACTTAAGACAACAGTGTATTATTTGCTCACAATTCTGTAAGTCGAGCAAGGCTTGGTCAGAATAGCTCATTTCTGCTCCACCTGGCAGCAGCAAGAGCTCCTCAAGCAGGTGGAATCCTGAAAAAGAAAAGGCTTCACTTGGTTCAGATGCCTGGGGCTTGGCTCCTCGATTTTCCTACACAGGGCCTCCTCACGTGGTTAGCTCGAGCTTGCCCACAGCATGCTGGCCTGTGGGGTAGCTGGGTTTCCCCCATGGCAGCTGACCTCCCCCAGAGCGCAAAAGTCAAAGCTGCTAGGCTTTCTCCCTGGGAATGGTTCCCTGTTGCTTCTGTTTCTGCCCTCTGAGTCTTCTCTCCTTTTCCATCCTAAGTATTTATGTTTACATCCGAGGAGCGCCATCGGTCTGCTTCTCCCCTTGAGGAGGCCGAAGGCTAGGAGGCCTCTTTTTATTTATAACCATCTCTGTCCTTTTCGTCCAAGCCAATGTAATTCCATTCACAACTTAGTGGGCTTCCTCTGTATCGAGTTTAAAGATGTGCTCCGTGAGGCAAAAGCCACATCCACAGATTTCTCTGAGACGGGCCCTTCTCTATTTTAGGTGGCAAGCCGGGGCTATAAGGCAACGTGCTTAAGCTTCTTAGAAAACGTTCTGTCTACATGAGAGTGTCTACAAGGCACTGCATTAAATCTTTCGAGAATTCAACAAAGGGTCTTATGGCTGTACCCTCGATCTGATCTTACCCGGAGGCCACATTTTACTGGTAGCCTCAATGCCAATCACTACATTGAGACTCTTTTGCCAGAAAAGACCAGGGATGAAACACCATTTTTTTTTTTTTATCTGAACCCAGCAAGTTCGGGCTCCTTGACATTTTGTCTGCTTGAAAACCGGTAGTTTTTTTCTTTAGATCTTTCTGATTTTTCGTTCTTTCCATCCGTTGCTCAGATCATTAGCGACCGTGATAGCAGAGCGTTTGGACAAAGCAGAAAGGAGCATGCCCCTTCAGCACAAGGGCGTAGCCGTGTGGAGTTAGGAACTTTTAAATCAACACGTATTAAATTGTGGTACATGGGCCATATGCTTCAGCATCATTGAGATGCTTTTTACAAATGCACATCTCCAGGCCTCTGGTCAGAAAGGGCTATGAGGCAGGAATCTACACTTTAGGGGCCTTCTCATGTCCACGACATATAAAAACACTGCCTTATGTCAGGCTCTGGAGGCATCCATTCTTCACCCCCTTGTGTCCAGGTCCCAGTCCTGGACCCGATCTCTCCGCTTCTTCTTTTGCCCCCTATGTGGATCTGGGTCTGGGCAACAAATGGATGACCTGCTCAGATAGGGTGTACACTTAATAAAGGGACTGGTTACAATGCTGTGGGCAGGGTTTAAAGACACCAACCAAGCACAGGGCAGTGCCTACGGCCAAGTAGCAGCGGGGAGCTGTCATCGTGACGAGGAAGGGCAGTTAGAAGTGACCTGAACTTGGAGAACCTCAATGTCGTTTGGCCTCTTCTCTAAAGAGATCCTTTAGTGTCTCTGGGCCATCCAGTGGGAAGACCCCATGTTGGGGGGGGAGGAGGTTCTGGGCTGTGGACTGAGACCCTACTCGGTGGGACCAGATGGGGATGAGGCATCTCCCTCCTTAACAGGTGGCCCCCGGAGACTCTAAGGAGAGAGACGGCCGATAGTCCTCAGTCTCTCTTGCCCGCTGCCTTTTCAGGATTTGCCTGTCTTTGGCGGCCCTGGAGGCCCTCCTCTCTAAGCAGGAAGAGGAGCCAATAAATAAATTCACACTAAGGTGCCAGAGAGTGATAACAGTTAATCCCTTCCAAGGGCAATTGCTCATGGAAAAAGGACGATTTAGCTCAAAAGAAAGAGTGTCTCCTGGAAGAACACCACTGTTTGGCACTGGCATGGGAGTAAATTACGGGCCGGGGCTCCGGAAACTCTTCAGATCAGCCCCCCTTCTGCTTTTCTGTGAGTCCCACGGTAAGCATGTTCCCCAAGAGGTTTTCAAATGCTTCTACTTGTGGAAGCTCCATGAGGGAAGGGCCTTTTTTGTCTCTTTTGTTCATCCATGTATTCCCAAAGGCTGACACCCAATAGTGCTCTCTACGTGTTCGATGAATGAATGAATGAATGAACGAATGAATGAACGGATGCTCGCCTCCGGAACGGGCCCCTGTCTACGGTGACAAACGCCCAGGGCCCTGCCCCTCCCCTTCAGGCTTCCCTGTGGCCTGCCTGGAATTGAGCTGAAAAATGATTTTTCATACACGTCGCCCTCATTATAACATCATCCCTCAGAGCGAAGCTCTCTGACCACCCTGAAGACCTGTATTTAATGTGATGAAAGGTGATTTAATGGAGTTTGAGGAGAGCGGAGCAGAAAGCGGACAGCCACTTCACAACCGCGGAGCACGCTGTCCCTCCGAGGGGAAGGAAAAAAAGAAAAAGAAACGGGGGGAGGGGAATCCAACACCCTCCCCCAGAAGACAGTGGAATAAGACGTTTTGGTCAGCTCCCTAGGAAGGCCGAAATGCAAGGCAGATAAGCCCAGAGCCCTCCCCTCCCCGGAGCAGATAACTAACTTACCATTTATTTACCTTGGAGCTGATTATGTCCTGGGTTGAGGCAGGCAGGGAGATTTTATTGACATTTGGTCTCCCTTCACACATTTTGCGACAGCCAGACATCAGGGACTGAGCTGCAGGATATTAAAGGATTTGGAAAAGTTATCAAGGAATGGGACATATTTATCAAAGCCACAGTGATATTAGAAAGCCGGGCAGCTTCTACACCTGGGTCTGTTACTTGATTAAAAAAATAATAATGATTCATCCTCTGCCTGCCTTTTGCACCTGGGTGAATGCTGAGCAGTTGTGCAGGACCACCCTTGGCCAGGGATTTGCACAAAAAGACCCTCTTTGGGTTTGCCGGAAAACCGCGTGCGCCTGCGCCCACGCCCATGCACTGCAGGTGTGCTTAGGTCCTGAGTTCAGCTGGAAGCTCCTATCGGGGTGCTCCCTGGCTTCCCCTGGGCCGGGCCAGTATCCTCTGAGCATCTTTTATCGCCCACAGAGGACTATCAAGAGTTGGTTGAGGGCGCCTGGGTGGCTCAGTCCGTGAAGCGTCTGCCTTTGGCTCAGGTCATGATCCCAGGGTCCTGGGATCGAGCCCGGCATTGGGGGCTTCTCCCTCTGCCTCTGCCCCCAACCCCACCCCCCCGCTTGTGCTCTCTCTCTTTCTCTCTCAAATAAATAAATAAAATCTTAAAAAAAATTTTTGGTTGAGTGGCTGCTGGGTTGCTGTAAAAGGGGCTATGGGAAGGGTCCGTAGCTGCTCCAAGCACTGCGTCTCTGGGGAATAGCGATTATGTAATGCAGAAAACTCTCCACCTTCTAACCACCCGCAAAGAAGAATATACCACGAGTCACCTCTATTTAGCTCTCCCCCAAATTTTTCCACATGAATTATTCAGTGTATGACTGTTTCAATATGTCTGTCTTTTAAAAAAAATGCTGGATGAACTTAAGCAGCAAGAGGAAGTGTCTGCATTGCAAACGTGATACCTACCTGCATATTTATCTTCAAGGGAAAGTCTTTAATGCATTCACTCAGGTGGAAATGTCATTAATAGCGACGACTGACCAACGACCACCAGGATCCAGGGGGTTAATCCGGGTTTTGCCATCTGATTCTAATCCATCAAGCCTGGCTATAAATCGCTTATATGTCTGGGTGATAAAAAGCAAATATAAATTTTCAAAAAATTTAACCTTGCATGGTATATAAAGAGAATACATAATATTCTCAGGCATAAATATGTCTCAAGACAAACTCATTGCGTATACCCAGAATACATAATGCATCTTACCGAGACATATTTTTCCCCTAGCAAGAAAAAGTCAGAATTCTACAGTAAACGGTGTACTCTCTGCAAGGCTGAGACAAGAGCTGTGATCCTGACTTGGGGCTCTCCGCATGTGGGATCTCTGAGGACTCTCAGTGCCTTTCCAGGATGACATGAAGTCCAGCTGAGGAGGAGGAAGTCTGATTGAAGCAGGGAGATGGGAGATCTGGGGACCTTGGCCAGACCGCTTCATGGGGTGGGCCTCCAGCTTCTGCATCCAGAAACAGAGGAGGCTGATCCAGAAACTGATTTCCAAGGCAGTGTTTCTCAAACGTTAGTGGGCATGCGCGACCCCTGGGGGCTTGTTAAAAATGCAGATTCCGAATGGGTAGGTCTGGGGTGGGACCTGGGATTCTGCATTGCTAACAGGTCGGCAGGTGAGGCTGATGCTGCCGGTCTGAGCACCACAGTGCGAGTAGCCAGGGTCGAGGCTCCTTTCTGGATCTGCTGATTTAGGGCAGTGACGCTCGCCCTTGGCTGCAAGTTGCCACCACCGGGGAGCTTTAAAAAGTGTCATCACCCAGACCGCATCCCAGACCAATCACATCCGAATCTTTGGGGGTCCGACCCAGGCAACAATGGTATTTCAAGATCCCCTGGTGATTCCAAGGAGCAGCCAAGGGTGAGCAGAGCTGGTGGAAGGCTCCACACGACTCCACGCATGCAGCCAGTTCTCTTGAGGTTGGTCACCCACGTAGGCTCGCTTGTGACAATCCAGTCAGTAGAGGACATGCAGTTCACTGACATGGTGGTCAGCACTGTGCAACTGAGTCATAGGCTCACGGCCCCCTGCCTGAACAGGTGAGGAGCCTGCCTCTCCAGGACACCAAGGCTGATGGGTAACGGGCTGTACCACGGACTTGTACCGGGTAACGGGCTGAGACCGGTGGGATGTTTTTCTTCGTAATGCCTCTTTACTAAAGGTCAGATTAGTGGTTGCAGACGCAGATCCCTATCTGGGCCCAGGTGGGCAGCACAAGTCATAAATCAGAGCAAGCTGTTTGCATATTTAAATACGCAGGTGTGTTTTTCCCTTCCTCAAAGAATTCCGCTCCTTCACATTTTTCTTAAAACTCGAGGGCATCTTTTCCTTCATTTTCCTTTTTGATAGAGATGTGGGCATGAGAGAAAGATCTATCTACTCTAAGAAATTCAACAGGGCAGGTGCAGGGGCGAAGTCGGGCTTAGGCAGGGCGTGAGGTTTGTACATATACACAGTACTTTTCTTACTTTTGCAAATATGCGTACAACCGTGAAAATATATTGCTATCTATGCCTGAGGCGGTGGGTGGGGCAAGTGAGGACCCTGCGGTTCAGCTTCGTTACTTCTGAGGGTATGCGCTCCTTGCATGAGCCGAGGATAAAAGGCAGCGCGGGTGGAGTCCTTGCAGACAGATGAGACCCTCTTTTTTTGTGACCTTGAACTCACTGCTCACAGTGCGGTCCACAGACCAGCAGCAGCGGCCTCACTCGGGAGCAGGTTTACACACGCACAACCTCGGCCCCACCTCAGACCTCTGGAATCAGGATCCGTCCCCGCAGCGGCGAGGGAGAGTTTGAGGCAACACCACCAGCCGCTTAAAGAACACAGTGCGTTCATGAGTTCATTCATTTTTTTCACACCTTTACACATTCATTCAACAAATATTCTCTGAGTGCCTCCTCCAGACCAGGAACTGTGACCTCCTTGTGAAATGGAATTAGGAAAGAGGCATGCGGTGGTGATGAGCCACCTGGCTTTCCCACCTGCAGCGGGATGGCGAGTACATGACATTTGGCTGGGACAGGCACCTACTCGTTCCCACCGCAAAAAGCTAGATGGGTGTGTGTGGGGGGGATTCCTGAAAGTGCCTGGGGCCGTATGTGGGGCTGGAGTCAGGGTGGGGGAGGAGACAGCCCCGAAGTTCATTAACACTGGACAAGGACAGCTATCCTCTTTTGAGGTGATGGGTAATGATGCCTCTTAGGGGTGCATGAGAATGCAGTGAGAACGGGCACCGGGTGTGAAGAAAATGAGCCCCCACAGTAAACGGGAGCTGCTGCTTCTGGGGCTGCTGAGGTCATATCAGTCCTTTACGCATTAGTATGAATTAGATCTTACAGTAAGGCTTTGATCAGGGTTGGGGGGAAGGGCCAACTTTCTGTTGCCACGGTTTTGAAAGGGGCTGGTCCAAAGAGCAGAGTGTGTGGTGCCCTTCTCGGATGTGAGGAAGGAATAGCAATGCACGGAAATTTCAAGGACTAAAGGCTCCGCCTGTTACCTCCGGGCGAAGGCCAGCCCCTGGCGCCTTTGCTCCTAGCTGCCTCTGTGTTTATCCAATGAAACATCAAACTTGTGTCCTCTCATTAACCCTTTGTTTCTTCTTTGTTCCTGATTTAGAACCCCCACACTCTGATTATTTTGAGAGCCGTGAGAAGTCAGAAGTCACTTGTGTTTACAGAGAGGCCGGGCCACCTTCAAAGGCAGGAGGGGAGGGTTAACAGCACCCTGCTCTCTCCCTGGGCCCCAGGCCCCGCCTCTTCCAATACATGCCGGGGCACTTGGCTCCACAGAAGGAAAAACACAAAGCAGAGAAATCTTTTCTTTCTCTTCGATGTTTGCTTTCTCAGTTTCCCCTGTGACCTGTGTGAGTTAAGAAAAAGTACACATACATACGTGCACACATATACACACACACAGAGTTTTCTGTTTCTCCCTGCAAAGTGGGGAGAACCAGGCGCCCGTCAATGTAAGTCAGCCCATAGCCCCTGAAGCAGGCTGGGGATGAGGCCTGGGGCTGCCGTCAGAAAGCCGGGTGCCCTTCGGAGGATAATTCCAACCAGATCCCAGTCTCCCCGCTGCTTGGAAGAGCTACAGCCACGGTATTTTCTCATTTCTGTGACTGGAAGGTTCTGCTTTGGTTCCAGGGAGTGAGGGAGCTTCGAGGTTCCATATCCACCAGGCCTTTCCCCAAACCAGGGTGCTGAGGCCCGGGGAGTGGAGAGGCTTTTCCAAGGCGCCAAGCAGAAGTGTCATGGGGGATCCTTCTGACCCTCGCGGGGCCCTTCCCACAGAACTGAGCTTGGTGTCACCCCCATGGCCCTTTGAAGTCTCACTAATCGAAGCCACTATGAGCATGTTGGTGGCAAGGGAAAGCAACCGCAGTGGTCAGGGTGTGTGAGTCTGCACTTCTTGGAGTGGAAAGTGGGGTCAAATTTCTGTTCTGGTTTATGTTGAGTTCCCCTAGGTATTAGTGCCCAGACTCTTCTGCCTTTTTGTTGTTGTTGTTGTTGTTGTTCAGAGAAATAGTATCGCTTGCAGGCTCTGCTTAAATTATGGCCATGCTTGGAACACATCTGTGTGGTTGGATGTGACCAGAAGGTTCTATCACTTCCCTTCATTGTGATGTGTCTACATTGTATCAGGGCAGGCTGCAGAAATAATAGTCCTGTAGCTCTGAGACTCGGTGAAATACACACACACACGCGCTTTTCTGTACAGGGTGCTCGTGCCGACTCCCTCCCATACCAACACACGGCCCACGTGAACTATGACATCACAGCCACGACCCCGCTGTGTGCTCTCCTCCCACCCACGCACACAAGCGTCTTTTGTGCAGGGAAGGCCGTCTCCTTTACATTTGAGGGTCTAGATCACAATATAGGTCTCGGAAACGGAATCTAATAAAAACCTACCTAGCACACAGGCGTTCGGTTACCTGCAGAATTTTCTGGGAGCTTACTACACCCCCGGCGCTCTTGTAAGCGTTTTCCATGTCAGAACCCCTCTCAACTGAGCTGTTTCCTGATGCACTGTAGCTCTGTGATCTTGGAAAGGTAACTTCAAGCCCTGTGCCTCAGTTTCCCCGTTTGTAAAATGAGAGTAATAATACCCACCTTTTGAGAGCGTGCGTGTGTGTGTGTGGGGGGGTGGTTTGTGTGTAATAACAAGCTGCTGTGGCTAAGAACACACCCAAAGTGTGCCCAGTCTAGGGAAGGATCACAGCCAATGTTAGTTCTTTCCCCTCTTTTGGATGAATTACGAATGTTTAGAAGTATGTTGCCGAGGTTATATGGTGAATTTCCCATCTTATTATCATGATGACTAGCTATGTGTCTCTTCTATGTTTCTTTACTCATTCATTCATTCATTCAGACAGCCAGCCAATATTTATGGAGTGCCTACTAAGGGACCGTCATTATTTTAAGTGCTGAGGATACTGCAGTTAACAAAACCAACAAATATTTTGGCCCTCGTGGAGTTTATAAAGTGACCTAATTATAACACAACCAAGATGATATGACTCTTAACACAAAGCAAGCAGTCTTCATAGATTCGTAAAGGTTGTAAGAATGTGTCAGTCTTAATACATCTAGAAAGATGCTAAAGTCTGTTCAATTCTCTATGCTATGATTCCTGTTTTCAAGGTATATCTGTTAGAAATCTTTTGGTTGTAAGTGACAGAAAATTCAACTCAAACTGACTTAAACCAAAATAGAATTTATTGGTTCATGTAAGTGGAAAAGAAAAAGAAAAAACATTGGACAGAAAGGTGGACTTCAGGCAAAGTTTGATCCAGTAGTACAAGTCATGCTACCAAAGACCTGGATTCTCTTCATCTGTCTTCTCTGAATTATGTCATGTTGGCTCCAACCCCACATGATGTCTCCTATTTGTGCACGACTCCCCTCATGATAATAGTATGTTACCCAGCACCAGATTTTAAGTATCTTCACATCACACTTCCCAGGAGGCTTTCTCAGAAGCCCCACCAAATTTCTCCTCACAACTCATTGACCCTGTCTCTGGAGGTGGAGGGGAGGTCCATCCCCACAGATGAAGCTGACTGAAAATGAGGGAAGGATCTCCAAAGGAAAAATCAGGGTCCTTTTGCTGTATGGGTAGAAAAAAGCATGCTGG
This sequence comes from Phoca vitulina, assembly GCF_004348235.1. Lineage (NCBI taxonomy): Eukaryota > Metazoa > Chordata > Mammalia > Carnivora > Phocidae > Phoca > Phoca vitulina. The sequence goes on along the minus strand of NW_022589738.1, from coordinate 12,568,684 downwards.
GGAGACAAGCAGAGCTGGACAGTCCCACAAGAATCCTAAGCACAAGGCTAGGCTACCTACAGAACAGGAGGATCAAAGGTGATTATTAAAAGGAGCAATTCCATTTTTAACATATATATATATTTAAAAGCACTGAAGTCATAAGGGGAAAAATGGGAATGTTGTTTTCATTGCAATTTCATTGTTTTATAGTTGAGCATTACTTTTATTCTAGATAACACATAGGATGGTGCTGGGCACCATAATCTTTTGAGTGCTTGGGGGTCCCTAAAATCTTAATGCAACCCTGTGGGCAATCAACAAAACTCACCTCCTCCAGGCAAAACCCTGATTTCTAGTGTACTGTTCCATGTTCTTTGATGGCAGGCTCACTGGAAAGGGGTAGGGATTAATGAAGTGGTCTTTGGTCGTATTCATCAGGTTCTTATGAGTCTGGTTAGTGTGGGTCTGCCCTGCAGAGGCTGATTATCCTTGAGAGAACTAAAAAGATTGATTTCTGAACCAGCCATGATGAGGCCTAGGCCTCCATCAAGGCGATCTCAGGCAGAGACAGATCCTGACAGAGCTGTCTCCCTCCTCTCTCCTCAGCAGCTTCTTGGTGACCACAACACTTGTAGTTAACTCACTCATAAGGAGGCTCAGTAGAAGAAAGTCTGGAAGGAAATATAGCCAACCCTTAGCAGTGGTTATTTTTGGGAGATGAGATATGGGCAGCTTTCATTCATTTATCCCTCCATTCTTTTATTCCCCAGACATTTATTCATGGTCTATGTTGCGCCAGGCATCATCCTAGCCACTGAAGGTTGAGGAGAGTACACAGCAGAACCCGCCCCTCCCCCACCTCCATAGAGCTCACATTTGAGAGGAGGAAGACAGGTAATAAACTCAGTAAATAAAATCTCATATGGCAGATGGCGATAAGGCTAGGAAGGAAAGGAGATCAAGGGAAATGGATGGGGAGTTAGGGGAGGGGTGACATTGCAGGGAAGACCTCACTGAGAAGGTGGCACTTGAATAAAGCCATGAAGAAAGCTCGGGAGTGGGCCACATGGCTATCTGAAGGAAGAGTGCTCCAGGCAGGGGAGATGGCCAGTGCAAAGGCCCTGAGGCAGGCGGTGCCAGGCATGTTCCAGGAACAGCACAGGGGCCAGGCCAGTGTGGCTGGGGCAGACCTGTGGCAGGGGGAGAGGAGAGTGATAGATGAGGTCAGAGAGGCATGGGAGGGTGGGGCAGACTGTATGGGCTGTGCAGGCCATTGTGAGGATGTCGGCTTCAGAGCCCAGATGGGGAGTATCAGAGAGTTACGAGCAAGGAGTGCCCAGATTTGGCTTAGGGCTTCAAGAATCCCTCCGGTCGCTCCGCTGAGAATGGAATACAGAGGCGGCAAGGGCAGGAGCGGGGAGAGTGATCAGGAGGCTGTTGTGAAAACAGATGGTCGGAGCAAGGCACCAGTGGTGGAGGTGGTCAGTGGGGGTCAGGTTCCCGATCGGTTTCCTTCTTTTTTCTCTATTGTCTGAGTTGCCTCAGTGACCATGTAGGAAAAAAAGAACAATCAGAGCTAGCTGCATTTATTCAGGTACGGTGGAGTGCATGGTGGGTCGTCATCAACATGGACATGGCGCTATCCCGGAACCCTGGTCCTGGGGCACCGGGAGCAGCCCTGTTACCTGCCGCAACCGGGCCCCACACCCCCCACCTCGCCTCTCTGAGGGCAGATAGGAGGGCTTCATGCCATGCATGGACCTCCAGGCATCACATCCAGCCCTCCCGCTGGCCTCCAGGTGGCAGGGACCCATTCCCCCAATGAGAGTGTCACTGGGGGCTGGTCAGCCTCGAGCAGAGATGGGGACTGGGTCTCTCATAGCACCTTGTCCTTCAGCTTTCTCAGAGGAAAGGATGGGGCCAGGAGGAGGTGACGTGGTGACAACTGGGACCTAGTCCCACAGGTCATATGACCCTGGGGAATGCTGACCAGTCGGAACTGACCAGTAAAGGCTGGGCCCTGTCCATGTCTCTGTCCCTTTGCCTGTGGGCGCTGGGGAACTGTCTAGTGACCATCCTCACAGAAGTTGGTCTGCCATCCCCTTGCAAAGTCAAGTCCGCCCACCCACCTCTTTGCTGGGGGTGACCAGCCAGAGCTGTGTTCTCCTCTATGGGAATCACTGGTCACAAGGGTAAATAGAATGAAAACTTCAGCTCCTCAGGCTCACTAGCCACATATCAACTGTTCAGTAGGGACATGTGGCTGGGGGCCACCATTTTAGACAGCACAGCTCGGGAACATTTCCATGATTGTAGAAAGTTCTGTTGGACAGCGCTGAGTCAGAGGCCCCACTTGACGTTCCCTCGATGATGTTCACAGAGAACTGGGCCCCCGGCAGAAAGGCCTGTGGGGCGGGCTAGTGTGTCATCATAGAATCCTCTTCACTGCCAGTTCATGGCTCCCCATCCTCCCTGCACCACTCAAATGTCGCCTGCTCAGTCAATGAGTCACTCCAGCCCTGGGCTCCTTCCCCACACACCACGTGCAAACAAGATCATTTTCCACACTTAGAAATGCATATCATCACGTCCGTTGCAGTCTGCCTCACGTGACCATCAGTCTCCTGAGGGCAGGGGCTGCGTCTTATTCAGCTGGATGTCCCCAAAGCTGGCGCAAACCTGGCAGGTCGTGGGCCCTCCATAGACATCTGTGGCATTCCGGGTTGTAGTGCCCGCTCTCTCTCCAACCACACGGCTGTGTGTCTTTGGCGCCGGTCACTTAACCTCTCTGGGCTCCAGCTGTAGCATCCTGAAAATGTGGGCACCTGGGCATCCTACTGGGGCATGCAGCCAAAACCATGCAGAAGACTGGCAGAAATGTCTTTGGGTGTGATGTTGTGATAAAAAGGAGGCAGATCCCAGTAATAGACATGTGACCTTGAGCGGTGCACCCACCAGCTCTGAGCCTTTCAGTTGTCACCTGCCACCGGGAAATAAGGGGGATTATTGGGATCATCGTGCTGGGCGCAAGGCCTGGAATCTCACAGGGGCTAATACTCGATAAAACCCAAGCTAATTGCAAATATATCTTCAGTGTCTCCGGAATCCCCTGGGCTGGCGGTTCTGGGACAGCGCGGGGTTGGGTGTGGAGCTGGGATTCCCTCCCCGTGCGGGGCAGGCCGCCTCCGTGAGCACCTGGCGATAGCGATGAGCATAATTCATCCTGCTCACGGTTAATGGCTGGTGACATTTTGCTTCGGCTCTGCGGGCAGCAGGGGGATTTTAAAATGCCCGATGGATGTCGCGCGCCGCAGAAACACACACCAGAACGGCAGCAGGACGCGAGGATGGGTGTGAAGTCTTGGGAGCGAGACGCGGGGCGCTCAGCGGCCCCCCAGGTGACTGTGTGTGACAGTGGCCAGAGGGGCTCATCGCCAATTCGCCACGGACAGGAGTATTTCGTGGGAACTTGGGGATTAAAATTCCACGTGCCTGGAATTGATATTCTATGCTCGTGTTATAATTCACTTCGCAAGGGAGAGGACGCAGCTCTCCGAATTCTTGGGGGCCAGTCAAGTAAACCACGTATCCCAGGGATCAGGGGCATTTCTGTGCTTATAAATCGCACCTGGCAGTGGGTGGGGTGAGAGTGTGGAGGAGGAGGGAGGATGGGGGCGGGAGGGCCGGGGAGGAAGCCTCAGAGTCCACCCCCCACTCCAGCCCGGATGACAAGTTCAGTGGAGGCCCAGGTGCCACACAGATCATCGGCCCAGGGTGACTTTGCTGATGGGAGCAACACAAAGAAGGCGGCCTAGGCACTGGGGTTGACCAAAGTGGCCCTTATCAGAAATAACTAAAGTCAGTCGGGCCATTTATGTAAGCACCACTAGCAGCTGGGTCCCTCCTCACCCCTGCAGCATCTCCTACATCTGGAAAGAAACAATGGAGATACTTGGAGGGTTTTCTGCCCCCACACCTGCTCCTGAGTGGCTGTCTCTGCCTGTTTTGTTTGTTCTGCCGCGAGGAAAGCAATGCAGACGAGAAAGACCTAGAACGTACCAGGCGTTTCCAGGAGGGGCAGAGTCAGTTTGGGCTGCCGTCAGCCCAGGGCCCCCCGGTCTACCCCCTTTCCTCACAGGCCCTCCCAGACACCTCTTTCCCTCAGCGGGGGCGAGAAACCCTGGCAGCAGCTCCGGGCTGGTGGGAGGCCTGTGTCCCTGGCAGGATGGGGCGACCTTCCCTGGCAGAGCTCCTTCCAGCAAATTTGCGCCTCTCACCTCTAGGACGGCAGCTCCGGCACGGGGCCCAGACTAAGCGAAATATCTTCCTTGGTGTCAGCCCGCTCCCTCCCGGGTCACAGTTCATGTCCCAGAATCAGCTGGACGGCCGGGCCCGACGGAAGACGCCACTTCTTAGGCCGGCCTGGGGATCACGGCCTGAGCACAGAATTAGCTCTCAGCCCCCCCGGGAGAGCAGCCCCCACTCCGGCTAAGGAAGCAGAGGTAATAACTAATAACCTTCCCTCCGCCCCGCCTTCCCCTAACCTTGTCGTGAACCGTGCTTGTTTTGTTCAAAGAAGTGCTCGCGCAACCAGTCTCACTTTAATGAAAAGCAGACCCTCGCTCACCGTTGCCCCTCCTTGGGCAAGAGAGATAAAAACCTAACGGCATGTCAGATCCTTGATGGCAAACCCGCCAGGAAGACAAAATTATCAGGGTAGAGCGGAGGCAGTGGACCGTATCTGCTTTTGTACCGTAAAATAACATAACCCGGTGACCCCCTCGTTTGCTGAAGGGGCTCCCGGCTGGAAACACCGAGACCCTCTTGCAAAAAAAATGTTCCCACTGCCTGCCTGTCCGCAGCTCTGCTCCAGAGCTTGCCGCCTTTGGCTCCTGGTGCCCTCCCCTCGGGCATGGCGGTCCTCATTTCAGTATCCAAGGCACAAGCCCTTGATGACAACACATTTATCACTATACAAGTTGTGAGACTCTGACAAGAAAAGGTCCAAGGAAGGCTTGCTGTGTGCGCACGCACCTGCATGCCCCCCCCCACACGTGCGCGTGCGTGTGCGGGCACACATGCCCTCCTCTATGATGAGTGACAGTCCCCGAACCATCTCCATCTGACAACGAAGTCAAAACGTCCCTTACCTACCTACCAGGCCACTGCAGGATTCTCTTGACAATTCAAGAATGATATTTAATTGCATCCAAGAGGTATTTTGAAACAACTTCAGAAACTGAAGAATGGTGAGAGGCTGTTAAGAACAACCCTCTTGTCAGACAAGCATAATGATCCTAGAGAACTTTCTCAAGTTGTGGGGCTGGCTGCCCATGGCTATTTCTTCCCTTCCTTCCTCTCTCCTTCTCCCTTCCCACCTCCTGCTGTTTACAAACATTTACTGAGCACATACCATGAGCTAAGGCCCAAGATGCGTTCTGGAGAAGCCTCCCTGAGCAAGACAGCAATGGTCTCTGCCCAATTTCTAGCTACCTGTGTTGGCAGAAGCTGCTTCTTGCCCCCCAACATCTAATATCCCTTTCTTCCCCAATAATAAAACCCCTGATTTTTAGCTGGGTGCACGAATCTCCAGGATAAAAATGACATATCCCAGCCTCCCTTGCAGCTAGATGTGACCATGTCCAAAGTTCTAGTTAGTGGGATGTCAGCAGAAGCATTGTGGGGAGTTTCCATGGAGTGTTATCAAAGCAAGGGAAGCACAGCATTTCGTCCATCATCCTTCTTCTGGGATGGAACAAGGGTATGATGACTGGGGTTCAAGCAGCCATATCACACCATGAGGCAGAAGTCACGTACAGAAATTGGTAGCAGAGCAAGATACGAAGAGCCTGAGATGGTAGAACTCCTTTGGAAAACTGGCAGTTTCTTATACAATTAAACACATACCTGCATTACACTCAGCGATCTCACCCCTAAATATTTAGCCAAGAGAAATGAAGACCTATGTCCACACAAAGACTTGCAGAGAAATGTTCATGACAGTTTTTTTTTTTTTTTCATAATAGCCCCAAACTGGGAAACAATCCCAATTTCCATCAACGGGTGATTATATAAGTTGTAATGTATTCATACAATGGGATACTGCTCAGGAATACAAAGAACCAAACTACTGATACACATGAGAGCTTGGCAGGACCCTCAAAATAGTATGCTGAATGAAAGACACCAGGCCCAAAGGAATACATACTGTATCATTCCATTTATAGAGAACTCTAGAACAGGCAAAAGTACTCCCTCCATGGTGACAGGTGTCTGAACAGTGGTTGCCTATGAGGGGTGGGAGTCAGCCAGAAGGGGGCACGAAGAAACTTTCCGAGGTGATGGAAATGTCCTGTATCTTGGTGGGGCTGTTGATTACCTGACGTACACATTTGTCAAAACTCATCAAACTCCACACCTTCAGGATCTGTGTGTTCCACCCACATGCAAATTATACGCTAATACGAACAATCATCCGATGATAACGACAGCCTCGAGCCCCTTGACTTTGCGAGGCCACCCTTTTAGCCCCGAGCCTTATTTACATGAGAAAGCAGCTTCAAGCAGTCTGACTTGGCATTTTGTGTCACTTCCCTACCCCAGTCACCGATCATGCATGCGATCGTGCGGCTGACTCTGCTCCGCACTGCGAGGGCAGCGCGGGAGCCGCTCCTAGGAGTCGGGGCGCGGGTGGGATTTGACTCAGGGTTCGTCTGCGTGCCGCCATCGGGAAGAGTCTCTACCTGCTCCTTGTTCCAGGGTTTCCCAGGTCTGAACTCAGCCGCTCTCCTTCCCTCCCCTCACACCTAAGAGCCCCCTGGGTGCGCAGGATCCCACCTCGTGGGGTTCACGTTGGCCAGCTGATGGTTCTCGAATGCTTGTGCCAGGACGATTCTTAGCATGCTGCCAATCCCTAGGAGGCTCTGAGGATGCATGTGGCACTGTGGCTCTTACCAATGTCATTAACATCATTATTATGGCGGGGATGCGGCTTATGCAGTGTGCCGATCAAGGGGAGGGTTGGGGGCCTTTTCCGTAGCCCAGGGCCCATGCGGCTTTCCATTTGGAACAGGGGTGACCTCGGGGAAACATATAGGACGGGCTGGCATCTCTGGAAGGTTCAGTAGGCAGCTGCCTTCCTGGAAGGATTTTAGGTCCATCCTCAGTCCTCCTCTTCCACCCTGCTCAGCTCTGCCTCCCTGCCCCGCCCAGCGGCCCCCTCATCGGCAACCACAATTTTTACAATTAGAGATTCATTCCTTTGACTCTATGTTTTCCACTGACACTAAAAGGCAAGTCCTCCCTGCTGTCTTTCCTACAACTGTATTTTCTCTCTTTTTCCATTTTCCCATTTATAGGAAGGAAGCGCAATACATAAAAGGCAGCGCGAGAGGTTATTAGGGTAGAGGGATGAACATCGAGAAAAGGGAGGTGGGGTGAGGTCCGTGAGGACAAAACAGTGATAAGAAAGATGAATGCTTCCTGTGCTTCCAGCGCGTCCTGGGGGTTGGCGCACGTTCTATTCTCAGGGTAGCTCTGTTCTGGAAGTTTTATCTCAAACCCTCAGTGCTTACTATGCACCGGGCAACGACAAGAGCTGTACAAAACCTGACTCATGTAATTCTCATAACAATTGCGTCAGGTGAGGATATAGTATCCACACTTGTTACAGCAGGAAACTGAGGCCCAGAGAGGTTAAGTGACGCTCTAAGGTGGGGAGCGGGACTGGGATCCCAACTCCGGCCGCCTCGCCACAGAGGCTGTGCTCATGAGAACTCTTCTGTGACCATAAGCTAACGGGTGATCCTACCTGTCCAGATACCTTGCTTTTTCATTCAAACAACATGGCCTTCAAAGAGGTACTTGGAGAACGATCTGGAGGATCTAAGTTTCCTTCCCCCGTGAGATGTCTTCAGCTTCAGGGCGCCACCTGCGTATTCCCAGGATTTCATTTCCCTCCCCAGATATTTTCCCAAAGCAAAACAACGTGGTATCTGTTTTCTTTAAAAAAAAAAAAAAAAAGTCTAAAAGCAAAACACAAGAACAACAACAAAATTCCGGACCAGTTGATGTCGTGCCATCTTTGTAAGTCAGAAACACTGGGGCCCAGGACGCAGCACTGCGGGCCTCTGAGACACCTTTCCTGGGATTTTAGGGTGAGAGTCCTTGCATGGCAAGGGGGGGATCCCCCAAACAACAGTTCAGTCATTGTTCATCAGAGCCATAGGCAAAGGAAGGAGGAGATACAAGCCTGAGAAGTGTACAGGACAAAGACCTGAGAGTTTTTGGTGAAAGGAATGCCAGTTGCCCTGTGGTGGCTGTGGAAGATGCTAGAAGTTGTTGCCTCCAGCGCTGGCACGTCTACAGACCTGGGCAGTTGGGAGCTTGCCGAGGAGGGGTGGGGGGAGGTTTGGAAAGGCACCTGGAGTCTTTTTTATTTCCCCCAGAGAAATGAAAAACACATGTGTAATGAAGGGGAAACCTGCCATTCTTTGGAGAATTTTCTACTCGTACCTGAGCGGAATGGAAATCTGTGAACTTTGTTCCTGCCTCCATGTCCTCAGGCTAAAGACTCTGGTGTTTCATTGTTCATGGAGGCCACAGGAAGGGATGGTCCTGCTTTGGACACATGAAGGCAAAGAGGACCAGGCCTCCCACTGGCTTGGGTGGGGCGAGACAGATGCAAAAGGAGGCACTCTTCTAGAAGGTGCAGGGAAGAGGTAGGGTTCAGACTGAAATCAGCTCATGCTCTGGGGCTGGGGGTATAATGACAACCTGAATGGGGCTCTTGATCTCTGTCCTGGAGGCCTAGCCTTTCCTCGGCGTCAGGATTGGGGTCGCTCCAGGCCGGCGTCCCACTGGAGCCTTCCCTGAAACATCACTACCCACCTGTAGCCATACCAGCTTGGCCTAGAGTCTCTCAAAACTTGCTGGCACAGAATCTCACACCTCCCTACAACCTTGTAACCCCTTAACACCCGACCCCCATCTGTGAGGCCCCCATGGGTGTCACCACTGTCAGAGTCCAGGGGACAATTTTATCCCTTTTTATAGCTGGTTCCACCACCCAGTGCCTGCCCAGTCCAGTGCATAGATCCCCAGTGGCCCGGGTCTGGCCTGCCCCATGCTAGGGAGCCCTCTTTTTGACTAATTGGGGTTCTTGATGGACTGAAGTCAGGGATGAACGGGCATTTATGTGCGCCCAACCTTGTGCTACAATGCAGCACACACCTCATCTGACGGGTTCACCAGATCATCCTCCGGGGCAGATACCATAATTTGTGTTAAAAAAGCCTGAACACCTGGGACTCAGAGTAGTTAGGTGACTTGCACATCATCCCTAGCAACCTTTCCTAAAATGACTTCTGTCAGAAAGCGTCTTTTTCTACATCTCCCAATTGAAGGTTCAGAACAGACCTATAACATATACAGGAAAGGCTCTGACAACTGACTTGCTTAAGGAAATTGACACCCCCTCCCCAACATCTGAAACCTCAACTCTTTTTCATTTTTTTAAAGATTTATTTATTTATTTGAGAGAGAGCGAGATGGGAAAGGGGCAGAGGGAGAGAGAGAGGAAGAGAATCTCAAGCAGTCTCCCTGTTGAGCACAGAGCCTGACACAGGGCTCGATCCCACAACCCTGAGATCATGACCTGAGCTGAAACCAAAAGTCAGACGCTCAACCCATTGAGCCACCCAGGCGCCCCTCTTTTTCACTTAAAAAAAAAATTTCCCCAACTTATTTGACCATAGAACATTTTCCCCATGCAACTTGCAGTAAATTAAATTATTGTGCAACAAATTCCACTCCTTCTCTCTAAACTGTCATGGAAAGAGTAAACTTCCTTGTCCCCATTGAAGAAAGGCTTGGCCACGTGGCTTGCTTTGGCCAATGGAATGAGGATGGAGGTGACAGTGTGCCAATTTCAAGCTTAGACTTTAAGGTACATCGCATGTTTCCATTTGCCTTTTGTGTGAGAAGAACACGCCCCAGGGGGCTGCCGGCCCTCCATACAGGACCCCGGAATAAGACACGTGGAGCAGAGCTACCCCAGCCAACCAGCAGCTGCATGAGTGACAAATCAATCCTAATCATTGTAGGCCCCTGGGTTTGGGGGTTGTTTGTTACACAGCATCATTATCGGTGGCAACAGCTGCCTGATACAATATTCCTGCTTACTATGTCATAGAACCCTAGCACTCAGTGGAACTTCTTTGGGAAATGCTGAGTCATAGTCAGTAAATGGCCAGGCCAGGGTCACAGTCAAGGCTTCTAATGCCAAAGCTTGCTTGCCCCACCATACCGAGATGAGGGAGATGAGCAACAGTTGCTTCCAGGATTGGAAGGCTACCCGGAGATGGCATGCTTTGGGCATTTCTTACTGCGAGGGAAGTACAGGGGGCGGGGCAGGTGAGGGTTGCTGAGTCTCCAGGCTGGCACTTCGAGGCAGGTTTGGAGCCCTCGGGCAGGGGCACCGGGGGCAGGAAACCCACACGTGCTGCTGTAGTCTATCCCAGGCCAAGTCCTTGGAGGCACTGGATTGCAGAGGTTATTATCTCAGACTTGGTTAGGACTGCTTTCAAGTTCTTGCCTTTCTTAAACCTGCAGAAGCCACATTATTTCCAAGGTCCTTGTCAGTAGCCTAAATTCATACCAATTTGCTGAGTCGGTGCAAAGTGCAGAATTGATGGTACAGGAAGACATTAAACAACCTGCAACCCTTTAGACCATGTCAACAGATCATCCGTGGCCTCAATTGCTGGAGCATTCCATTAAATCCTTGCGGTTTCTCCCCAAAGAGTAGGAATGCCTTTCTATCATTTAAAAACAGATGAAAGCCTGGCAGGATTTTCACTTCAGCTGGGACAGCAGTTTCACCTGAGCTAAACTCTAGAGAGGGTCAGTTAATCTTCATTCAAGAAATAGATCTTGAGCACCCTTGGGTTGGGGGGGAGCTGCGATCCACCACAGGGTCCGCAGGGACCCAGCCCAGAGGGGAGAGAGGTGGGCCCGGGACCACCACAGCGCGATGTACTGCGGGTGCCGGGGAGTCTGAGAATTCTTCAGAACCAGGAAACGAACGGTCAGGGGCTGTCCATATGGGGAGGCCACTGTGAAGTCCCCTCCGGTCTGCCAACTAGTAGCTACAGGGCTGCCCTCACAGTTAGGCCAGTGCAATGGGCACAGAACGGATGTGGTTTGTCATCTGGGGCGGGAAGCTCCGCCCAGGAGCTGTGATGGGCCATGAGCTCCGAAATGCCAACCTAAGGTGAGAAGGAACATGCCCTGGGAGGCAGCCCCGGAATGTGATCGGGAATGAGGAGATGCTAAATTAATAAATCTAATCCCTTGTCTTAAGCTCTGTTTGGAAAAAATGAAAAGAAGAGGAAGAGGAAGGAGAAGCAGAAGCAGCAGCAGCTAGTCAGCTATGGAAACTTCCAGAAAAATGAGACCTGGAAGCAGAGGCTGGAGGGGATCACTGAGCAGCTCCAGGTGAGAGGTCCTGGCTCAGGATCCTTGAGCATGCGGGTTTCCCCTGCCCAGTGGCCAAGAGCAGGGCTCCAGGACCAAGCACCCAGGGCACACCTTTAAGGAGGCACTCACAGCCAGGGTCATGGATGTGCAGCTTCTGAACTTGGCAGTGAGCGGGCCCCAGGTGCCTCCCTTGCTTCTTCCGAGTCCCAGCCCTGGCAGAGAGGCTAAAGGCACCAGCTCCAGACTTGGGAGGTATGTTTTGAATCTCAGCTCAGCCCCTTGTTGGCTCTGATGATCTTGAGCCAGTTCCTTAAGGCTCTAAGCTCCAGTTTCTCCATCTGTAAAATAGGGGTGCGGTTCCAATCTCAGACAGGGATAACGGAGGGTGATGCTTGCAGAGTACTAAGCATCGAGCCTTCAGCTCAGTCACACCTCGGAGATATGGCAGCTTCAGTTCCAGACCACTGCAATAAAGCCAATACCACGATAAAACGAGTCGGACGAACTTTCTGGTTTCTCAGTGCGTATAAGGGTTATGTTTACTCTATCCCATAGTCCGGTAAGTGTGCAACGGCAGTGTGTCTAATAAAAACGATGCACATACCTTAAGTGAAAAATACTTTATCACTAAAGAATGTTAACCATCATCTGAGCTTTCAGGGAGTCCTAATCACCAACCACAGATCACCGTAACACATATAACAATAATGACAAAGTTTGAAATATTGCTAGAATGACCAAAACGTGACCCAGAGACCGGAAGTGAGCAAACGCTGTTGGGAAAGTGGCGCCGACAGACTTGCTTGACACAAGGTTGCCATGAACTTCCCATTCGTATTTATTTTATTTTTTTGAACTTCCAATTTTGAAAAAAAACAAAAACAACACAGTATCTGAAGCACAACAAAGGGCAGCACAATAGAACGTCGGAGGCCTGTCCACGGTTCTGACTTGCTAAGCAAGGTGTCCCCTCTGCTAGGGGACAGTCTTCACCCAGGCTTCTCCGAGAGATGTTTTGTAAGGTCACTGTAATGGCTGCCCAGGCTCCTGATCAGGACCGCAGGACTGACCCCCCCAGATGCTGAGGGAGCCCCTGGTAGAAAGGCCTCCGCCATCCGCCCCTGCGGGGACCTGCCTCAGCTCCCTTCCCAGGGAAGCCTGCATGCAATGACCGATCGTCTAGGGGTGCACAGGCCCAAGGCCCTCACCCCATCTTGGGATAATCCCGAGAGGCCCCCTCAGCTCCAAAGCCCCAGGGTCGGCTGAGGCCTCTCGGTCGTTCCTCCTTGGCCCAGTCCGGCTTCCCTCACTCCCCAACAGCGCTCACTCCAAGAATTCCCCTCCATGTACTTCCGGCATGTCACAGGCCAACTTTTCTCAGGGTCAGCTGCCACTCTGGACCAATTCGCAGAGCCCAGTGACCATTTAAAAAAAACGGTCGCTCCTATGGTTCTGGCGGGTGGGGCAGTAGACAAGCAAAGGAGAGTTTGGAACCCTTGTAGACAGCATTGCCATATTTTTGGTCGTCCAGCATCTGAAGCCCCTTTCTCTGAATCTAGGTAGGAGGTAGAGCCCCCTGTCACTCGAGCAGCTAAAAATGCTTGACATCCCCTTGAGGGGGGAAGGCCACCCTCAACCAATGACAGGTGAGGATTGGTGGATCCAAACTCCGATGGGCTCACCCCTCAGGTGGGCCAACCCCAAGAGGGTCTACACCGCCTCCCAGAGGTGCCTGGGAAGAAAGAGCCCTAGTTGTCCACAGTGGTGACCTGCTTCCTTCTGTGTCCTTTATTGGCTTTTGCCTTTTCCTAGCTCAGTATCTCACTTCCCTACTGGTACTCCTGGGATCACTTTCCAAAGAAACTACTTGCATTTAAGTCCTTATCGCAGAATTATCTCCTGGAGAAACCCAAACTAAGACGATCGCCTTTCCAACATGCCTTGTGGTAGGTCATGTGCACTCAGGCTCAGCCAGTCAGAAACACCTGCCATAGATTGGAATCTGGAGCCAGGGGCAGCAGGGAATTCTTTCTGGCAGCCGCCGCCGTGGCTGAACATCATTTCCAGCAGACGCCAGAGATGAAAGGACTTGAGTGTCATTTGTTGGCAGAAGAAGCTGGTGCTCTCTCTGGCTTTGGTGTGGCTCCCCGGCTGCCCTCTGATTTTACCTGCTTTCCAAGACTAGTTCAGAAATTTTACTGGCAACTTGGTGGATGCGCCATATAGTATGGCTCCAGCAATTCCTTTAATGCTCCCATTGAGCCAGTCTTCCTTCTAAAGACCAAGCCACTGTCCGCTAATGTGGCTGCCCATGTCATTTGCTCATAAGCAGAGAATGTGATAGTCAGGCTAGTGGGAATGTTTGGCATCACTCTGCATTACTCTGATTAGTCATCCTGGTTTGTAGATTTAAGTCTCCGTTGAGCTGGAAGAGCCAGCCAATCCATTCTCAGGGGGCCGAAGGCATCCGGTTTCAGGCTGCCAGATTGAAGGTCTGACTGCTGCCAGCGGTGGATTCACCAAAACGCCACCTCAGAGGAGGGCAGGCAGACACCAATCCTCCACGTCCCTTGAATCCAGGCTCCTTCTATTTGAAAGAGCGGCACGAAGATTTCCACCTGTCACGGAATCAGACTCACATGTAAGCTTCCTTTTTCAGAGCAAGACTGCAAATGCAGGGAGCTGGGGAAGGTGCCAGTAGAAAGATCTTTCTGCGGATGCTCTGTGCCGAACAGAGTAAGGACAGAAGGCTAAATGTGCAACTTTGAGCTACCACTAAACCTCCTTCGTGCAGTGGAGAGGAAAAAAATATTTTCTTACTCTTCTGCCTTCTCCCTTGTCTTGATAAAATTAACGTTGCTAAGTGCCAGTCTCCTCTGAATGTGTGCAGAAAAAACATCAGAATAGAATAGAGTAGAATAATAGAATAGAACAGAGTAGAATAAGAACAGAATACAGTAAGAATAGAATAGGGTAGGCTAGGCTAGGTTAGGATAAAATAGGAGTATGGTAGGATAGGTTAGGCTAGGCTAGGCTAGGCTAGGCTAGGAAGGATAGGGGTATGGTAGGATAGGATAAGATAAGATAGAATAGAATAGAGTTGAATAGGAGTATGGTAGGATAAGATAGGTTAGGTTAGGATAGAATAGAATAGAATAGAAAAGAATAGAATATATTAGAAGTATGGTAGGATAGGATAGAATAGGGGTATGGTAGAATAAGATAGGATGGGATGGGATGGGATGGGATAGAATAGAATAGAATAAAAGTATGGTAGGATAGAGTAGAATAGAGTAGGAGTATGGCAGGATAGGATAGGATAGGATAAAATAGGATGGGATTGGATGGGATGGGATGGGATAGGATAGGATGGGATAGGATGGGAGAGAAGAGAAGAAAAGAGAAGAGAAGAGAAGGGAAGTATGGAACGATAGGATAGGATAGGATGAAATAGAATAGAATAGAATAGAATAGAATAGAATAGAATAGAAGTGCGGTAGGATAGGATAGGATAAGATAGGATAGAATAGAAGTATGGTAAGATAGGATAGAATAGAGTAGAATAGGAGTAAGATAGGATAGGATAGGATTGGATAGGTGTATGGTAGGTTAGGCTAGGATAGGGTAGAATAGAATAGAGTAGAATAGGAGCATGGCAAGATAGGATGAGTTAGGTTAGGTTAGAATAGAATAGAATAGAATAGAATAGAATAGAATAGAATAGAATAGAATAGAAGTATGGTAGGATAGGATAGGATAGGGGTATGATAGAATAGGATAGGATGGGATGGGATGGGATGGCATGGGATAGGATAGGATAGGATAGGATAGGATAGGACAGGATGGGATAGGATGGGAGAGAAGAGAAGAGAAGAGAAGTATGGATGGATAGGATAGGATAGGATAGGATAGAACTGAGTCCACTACAGGCAAACAAAAGCATTTTACTTAGTGGTTCCTGAATCTGTCTTCCCTTTCTCCCATGAAACAAATGTCTTGCAGCTTCACCACCAGCAAAGAGGGTGACAACAAGCAAAAAGAAAGTTCCTTTGCTACCTCAGACTGCTTGTGAATGGTGAGTCAGAAAGGCCGCGGCGGGCTGAAGCTCCATTTACACACTGACACACTCCTGTCTTGTTAATATTTGCATTGAACAAGCCATTTTCTGTGCTGACATTTTGCATCTAGTTAAATGCCAGCAAATCCAGAGAGATGTGACTTTGACCTGTGGTTCTGCCCTTACGGACAAGCATCGGATGCTGTGGTACTTTCATTTTAATTTCTTATATTCCACATTTTGGATTCTTTCATCTCTGATTTTTTTAAAACTGGATGTAATGCGTCAGACTTAACATTATCTCTGCTGAATATTTAATTGGGAAATGTTGTTAAAAAGACATTTGGCTTAAATGATCTAACTGTATGCATAGATATTTCTTTTCTGACAGTAAAGTGGCTTTGAATGATTTTTGGTATTATGAGGGAATTAAGAAAAATTTGCCTTAAATTGTTCAATGCTGGGTTTGTGTGTGTGTGCGTGTGTGTGTTTTGTTTTGTTTTTTGAGTTTGTGGTTTTGCTGAAGGCAAAGAAGAGAGTGCTGCTGAGGATTCCTTTAAAGAGTCTAGGCAGGGGGGTGGTGTAGTAATGGACTCAGGGGCTCTGGAGGAACACAGTATTCGAACCTGGTGCCCTCTACTCCCTACAGCTCCGAGATGAGCAAAAGAGGCATAGAGTTCGAGGCCTTTCTGTCTCTCCAGGCTGCTCCAGGGCTGGGAAGTGGGGATGCAGGGGGGAGACTCTCCATGAAGGCCCACCCTTTTTTTCTCTGTTTCCTCCCACGAGCCCTGCCCGGTGGCTCTGAGACTGCACCGTCTGGCCAGAGCTGAAGGGCAGGAGGCTTTGATAGCTGGCAGAAGAGAGGTCCCTTCTTAGCACCTTGAAATCGGGACCCAGGGAGCTTAGTCGAAGGGGTGATGAATGGCTGGTCTCTGTCAAGCAGAAGTGCAGACGGGGGCCTGTGGCCTGGTGAGCTAGAAGACCCTGACCCCGGCTTCTGTCCTCCCAGCTCTTGGCTGCCATTCCTCCGGAGCCCTGCCCGGGCTACGTGTCCTAGGGCCTCTGAACTACCTCAGCTTCCTCAGCTGAAGCCTCTTTTTTTGGTTTTCTTAAAGATTTTATTTATTTATTTGACAGAGAGAGAGAGAGAGGGGGTGGGCACAAGCAAGGGGAGCGGCAGGCAGAGGGAGAGGAAGAAGCAGACTCCCAGCCTGATGTGGGGCTCGATCCCATGACCCTGGGATCATAACTTGAGCCCAGGGCAGACGCTTAACCAACTGAGCTACCCAGGCACCCCAGCTGAAGCCTCTTTAGGTAGCTCTGGGGGGCTTCGGTTTTCTGAAATCAGTCTTGGATTAAACTGGTGGTCCTCCCCAATTTCTCTAAAGTGGGTCCTGCTTCCTCAGCAAATTCCATTTAAAAATAAGGGCTATGTCTTCATCAAAAGAAGATATGGATTGGCGATAGGTCGAGTTGCATGGAGTTTGGTTCATGAAACTTCAGAATTAGGGTCAGGCCATAGCATTCAGATTTTTGGAATCTGAATAATAAGGAAATTGTTCTTCCAATCTTCTTTCTCCCCCCCCCCCCTTTTCTTGGTTCTGAAGAATTTCTCTGAGGCTTACATTCTCCTAGCTCCACACTCATAGCTAGCTCGCCTTCCTCCCCCATTCGTTCGGTCTCCCAACGACCCTTAAGTGCCTACCCCGCCGCTGGTGTTTTCTCAGGCGCTGCGGGCTCAGACCCTGTCCCTCAGCCTGCACTTTCAACTCTCAACCACATACTCAACTTTGCCTCAAACTCTGGGCTCTCTAGAGAGGTGTGCGAGTGCAAACCTGCCCCGTAAACCTCTCCCTCCCACAGCTGTCAGCCTGTGTGAGCGGCTGCCTCAAAATGTAGGAGTTATGCAGGTGCGTGTCTTGGGGGTGGGGCGGGATTCACCTGGAGGGAAGCGTTGTGGCGTTTTTCCTGCCCTTCCCACATTTCCCTTCCGACCACCGCCCCCCCCCCCACCAGCCAAATCGGCGTCTTCAGGAGGACTGTTGTCACCTGTGCAGAGAGAACCTGCCAGAAGGGGTGGCTGGCGACCCTCCTCAGACGTGTGATCTGAGCTGATGAGTCTTGTGTGCTGCCCACCGCAGTGCCCTGCAATTCCTGGGAGGGCCTGACCTGGCTCTCGGAGGTGGGGGGCCCAGGAGAGCGGAGACCAGCCCCTGCTTCCTGCCTGGAGAATCTGGAAGCATGAGGGGTAGCTGGAATCACCCATGATGGCAGCTGAGGGAGAGAGGGTAAGAGGGGTAGCAAGACTTGGCTCCCAGAACTTGGAGTGGCGAGGGTGTGAGCCTCTGGGGCGACCGAGGGGGTCCTGCAGAAGGTAAGCTACGTCCTGGGGAGGGGGCGGCAGCAAGAGGCCATGGGGTGAGCCACGGTGGGCAGGAATTGAGGGGTGCCACGTGAGGTGAGCTGAGGGTGTGGCACAGCGCAGTGCTCAGGGCCTGGCAGGGCCTCCCAAGGCCTCATAAATATGCCCCACGAGAGGGCATCATCTCGGCCCTTTTGGAGAGAGCCCATCATGGGATTATGGGAGGGCTGGTCAGGTATGACTGTTTTCTTCTCCCCCATTTCTTCCCTGCAGACGCCAGTGTGTCAGGGAAGGAAGGAAGGAAGGAAGGAAGGAAGGAAGGAAGGAAGGAAGGAAGGAAAGAAGGAAAGAAGGAAAGAAGGAAGGGAGGAAGGGAGGGAGGGAAGGAGGGAGGGAGGGAGGGAAGGAGGGAGGGAGGGAGGTGGGGAGGAAGGGAGGGAGGGTCCAGAAACAGCCAAGGGGATGGACTAGTGGAAGGATAAAATGGGTCCCCAGTGGGAGTCCCCGAGTCTCAGGCCAAGCCTGAGAGGATCTGTCTGGGCAATTTAACCCCCAAAGGTACTGGGAAGTGTGAGAGTTGATAAAGATGTCAAGGGATAGAGAGGGGGGAGCTGACGGTCACAGGTGTGAAGGCAGGTGTTGGAGAAATATTCTGTTTCTTATTACCCCCACCCCTTAGCTTCAGTCAGTGTATTAGGCTAATTTTACACACGTCTACTAACCAGCTCCACACACACCGACTTTCGAGGAAAAGGCATTATTATCTTCATGTCATGAGGACACCGAAGCTCAGAAAATTTAGGGTCCCTGCTCCAAATATTTGAATTCAAATCATTTCCTTTTTGGTCAACTCCCTAATTCTTGAATTCTTTATGTTATAAAATAGGAAATGCCCAGGCTTCGGGGGGCGGTGCGGAGTCTAGGGAGGCTCTGAGCAGGGGTGGGGGGGAGGGGCAGCAGGTACCCCTGTGGCAGGGGGGATGCAGGCTGGGGGACAGTCTTACCTGCCTTCGCCTGTGATGGACGCGGTGCCCCATGCCCGGGGGGGCTTTCAGCCGTGCGAGAGGTGTGATAGGGAGGGCCTGTGCGGAATCCCCCGCACCCCTGAAAGCCCACCCTTCTTCTTTCTATTTAGGCGTCTCTGTGATCTGTTATGATGCACCAGGGCACATGTGTACACACACACACACACACACACATGCACACACACATGCGTGCAAGCTGATTTTCGCAGGAGTCGGGACCACAGTTTCATTAATACACAGGCACATCTCCTCTATGAGTCAAAGTGGCATACTGGGCTCAGAAGGAAGTATATTTTCTTCCCTGAGCGAGCTGAGCGGTTTCCCCCTAGGAAATGATTCAGAACAATGCTTCCTTCCCAAATCAGAACATCCTTGAAGGGAAAACTTCAGCCCCAACATCTGTTTTCTTGACACGGGGACAAGTGAGCAGCCCCCTCACCCGTCCTTGGCTCCTCTGTGTCATAGTACATGCTGGGTGTGGCTGCAGGGCTCCCGGCCCCAGGAGGACAGGGGCTCTGCCATCCGGGTGTTCTCCCTCCCTTGTTCTTCTTATGACTACTTAAGGACTTGGATGCTCTGAAGCTCCCTCCCAAAAGAACTCCTCCTCCTTAAAGACATCCAGGAGGAAAGTTCTGAAGATGGTTGCGTATGGTAAAGGAACACAAGCATTTGCAAAAATGATCTTCTGCAGTGATGAACCAGGGCCAAAGAGCTGTGAACCAGGGGCAGAGGGTTGGGCCCGCACTTCTGGGTGGGCACGGGGGAAAGAAAGAGAAAGAACTGGACAGGGCAGTGGGGAGGAGGAGGAAAAAAGCAGATGTCTCCCGGAAATGATCAGAAAAAGGCTGAAATGGTGGATGGAACAGAAAGGTCCCGAGCCAAGCATGGGGAGGTGACAGGCCACTGTCAGGCCAAGGGGGCTAGACTCCATAGCCGAGTGTGGAACACTAAATGTGGACATGACAGAGTTGTCAGTCAAAACAAAACAAAACAAAACAAAAGGTATGTATCCATTGTCTCCTAGTTGGCTACACTTTGCACAAGCAGTCAGCGTGGTTGTTCTGGAACAGCTCTCTCTCCTGGCCTGGAACATAAACACAGCCATAAAGGGCCCAGGGCCCGGCTGGCCAGGGGCCTCTGCCTGGGGAGAGCAGACCACCCACGTCGTTTGGGAAACCACGTTAGGCTTGTCCAGGAGGCCTTTTGATGTGTCTATTATACCAAACATAGTGTTTTGAGGTCCTGAATGTTTATTTTGTTGGCTGTCATGTAAAAGACAGACAGCAGGACAGAGAAAAACTGTTTTAACTCAAGTAATAGCATCTGACTAGAAATGAAATCAACTCAGGGTGATTGACAAGAGTTGATCAGGTCTCCCCATTCTCCTGCGAACTACTGGAAGAAAGAGAAAGAGAGAGGGAGAGAAGGAGAAGGGGACAGGGGGAAGAGGGAGAGCAGAAGGGATGGAAGAAGAGACAGAAAGAAGGAGAGAGAAGAAGGAGAGGAAGGAGGGAGAGAGAAAGTGATGTGAGGAAAGTTAACACGGATTCTTTTTGATGTGTATTAACCACATCATAGGAAGTTCGGTATTTTTTTTAGAGCGAGCAGGGGAGGGGCAGAGGGAGAGAGAGAGAGAGAGAATCTTAAGTAGGCTCCACATCCAGTGTGTGAACCCAATGGGGGGCTTGGTCTCACGACTCCAACCCCGAGATCATAACCCAAGTTGAAATCAAGAGTCGGACACCCAACCGACTGAGCCACCCAGGTGCCCCCACTATAGGAAGTTTTTTATGCCTTTCCCAGTTTGTGTTGGGTATGTGGCCCTATTGGTCTAGTATTGTATTCTCCCACTTCTGATAAAGACATGGTACCAAGAGAAATATTTTCCTAACTAAAATAAAAACAAAAGCAAGAAAAAAAAAAACCAAACCAGTGTAGCAGTGCTGATAAATGGGCACTGATATCCAATCTCAGTGCTGGGGGCAATAGGGATGGGTGGGGACTGCGGCTCCCTGGGCTCCCCAGTGCACAGCGGCTTGTGCAAAGGAGGCGGCCACCGTTAAGCTCCAGCTGTTGTTGCCTTAAGGGAATGCCAGGCCTAGATTGCCAGATCTGACTTTTTAAGAGATGCTAGAAATTCAGTTTCATATGGCATCTCCAACTTCTAAAATATTGGATCAATTTTTTAAAACCCATTTCAGACTACACTCTCACTGGGGGCTTCTGGGTTGTCACCTGCGCTCTAAAAGGACAACTGAAAGATCAGAAGTGAAATGTGCCATTCATTCTTCCCCTCAAATGCTCCACTTTCCCCCCCAGATGCTGACATCAGTAGCAGAGAGAGGGTGGTTTAGACTTTAGGGTAATCAGGGCCTCAAGTTAAAGGCAATGAGCAGAGTTGTTGATGTTGTTGTTTTTAACATTGTAGCAGTTTTACAATATGTCCCCCAGATTCTTTGGCACTCTTTCCATTGAGAGTTGGAGTCTGTGTCCTCTCCCCTTGAATCTGGGTGGGCTCTGTGACCCCTTTGACCAGTCGATCCCAGAGAAAGTGATACTTATGTGACTTCTAGGCTGGGTTAGCAAAGGTCAGGCAGCTTTCCACCTAATTCCTTTGGAATATCTCTTCTTGAATCTTTGTTCTTGGAATGTTCAGCTTCTGGGGCTCCCTCTTAGGATACTCTTGGACTTTAGTCGCCATACCAAGAGAAGCCCAGAGGCCACGTGGAGACACTCAGGTGGACAGTCTCAGCTGCGCTCCCACCAACTACCAGCCCCGTGCGTGCGCCATCTTGGACATCCAGCCCAGTTGAGCCTCTGGACGACTCCAGCCCCAGCTGCTATCTGGCTGCAATGGCCCCAAGTGAGAACCATCCAGCTGAGTCCAGCCAACCCACAGAACCCAAGAGATTGTAATAATTGTCCTTTCAATGCACCATGTCCTAGAGTGGTTTGTTACCCAGTGACAGTAGCTGGAACAAGCATCCACTCGGTACAGGCATGTGGGGTTAAAATGAGACCCCGCTAACACTGCAGACTCACTTAGTGTTCAACTCCTTGGTGTGTGTTGTCGGTGCCCCAATTCTCATGGAGCTGGAGGGAGGAGGGAGGCGCTCCGCAGCCTTAAGCCTCAGTGAACTGGGAGGGCTGCCAAGCCAACTGTGGGAGCCCAGCTCGCAGCAGCCTCCACGTGAGGCAATTAAAATGTGAAATTTAACCTTTAAGAAAAGAGCCCGACTTTACCTTTGCATCTTGGAGATTTGGGATGCAGAAGACCTGTCAAATCCCTTCCTCTGCCCGGCCCTCGTCACATTTCTGTCTTATGTTTGGACACAGGACTCAGACTGTGTACACACGGGGATCGGGGTCTGGCGCCAAGAACACAGAGCAGCTTAGCACTGCTGTTTCTCCTCTTAGGAAAAAAAAGATGACAGGGAAAAGAAAGAAAAGAAAATTAGACAGGAGAGATGAAAGGATGGAAGAGAGACGAAGGAAGGAGGGAGGGAGGGAAGAAGGGAGAGGGAGGGGAGGAAGGAAGGAAGAAGGGGAGAGAAGAAGAAAATAGAAGAGAAAAGAAGGGGGAGAGCAAGGGAGGGGGAAGGGAGGGAGGAGCAAAAGGGGAAGGAGAGAGGAAAGCCACTGGTAAGGTAGAGCTGTGGGTTTTTATTTCCTGCTTTACCGAGTGAGGTACCCCTTCATCAGAAGCAGATGTACCGAATCCCATCAAAGTCTACCTAGGCAGGAAGCATCGGTTTAATTTACCCAGGTCACGGCAAATATGTTGTCATTCAGCATGTGGAACTGTTTGAACTTACAAGGAGTAACCCAGCAACAGCCATCACCCCACGTGTCCGCTGCGGTCTGATTCTACCAACGCAACGGGAATGGAGGCTCATGATTTCACAAGGTGACAAAAAATTGGATTCTGATGTTTCCCCTCCACCTGAGAACGAGCGGGGAGGCCAGCTGAATACACAAATTCCTTGGGCCCGTGGGCACTGCACGAAAGCCCCGCTCCACTGTGGCCGGGCCCCTGCCTTCCTCTGGACTGAGGCCAGCGGCCAAGGCCGGGGCCGTGCCGCCAGCCCCGCAGCAGGCTTTTGTCACCGAGAACTACACCCCTTTGCCGGGCTGATAGGATTTACGGTGACAAGGGCCAGGAGCAAAGCAACACGCAGGTATGAGCTCGTCAATCCAGACCCCACTACTCAGAAATTTGGATTTTTTTTTTTTTTTGGTCACTGAGAACCAGAACGGATGTTAATCTTGGTGCTATCCTTGAAAAAAAGTCGTTCAGAGTGATACAACAATAATATGTAACAGTTACTGCATTCGGACTCCGAACAAGGGACCATCTGGAGCGCTTTATGTGGATGTCTCATCTAATCTTCCAAGCCACTCCGTGAGGAAGGCCTTATGATCTCTCCACTTTACAGGCGATGATTTTGAGGCACAGAGAGGTTAAGGCTTGCCCGAGGTCACACAGCTAGAGCACCGATTCAAACACCGAGCCGTCTGATACCCGAGCCGTGGTCTCAATCACAGGTTGGAAAGGCAGCTCCCGGCTCAGGCAAGAACTCAAATTGCTTCTAAGAACTCAAAAATCATTTCAACAGTCCCCATTTCTGTTCTTAAAAAAGGAAAATGACCCAGCCGATGATTCCTATCCATACATTAAACCTGAGCTGTCCCTGGACCATCCCGTTAGCCTTTACTTCATGCCCACGGAATGAATAAAACTTCATCTGGCTCCAGAAGACCCTTGGATTCAGGCTCTCCACCCTTTGAGACCGGCATTCCCATTATTATTCAGTCACTGAGGTTTTCCTTGCAGGCCAGGAGACTAGACTAATCACAGCTGCGTTGGAGGAGATGGCTGGGGACGGGATGTTTTAAAGCGCCATCTAGATTGGCAATCAGGGGCCAGCCCGTGTCATCAGCTGCCGCCTTCCAGGGCAGAGCAGCCATGGGCTGAGAGCCCTCGACTTCCACTTCTGTTGATGGGCACAGTTGGTGGCCTCTGGGGGTTGGCTGGAACCCAACAGCCAAGGAGAAATTCTTGGAGCTGTAGGCAGCCGAATCATCTGGCGGGCAAGGAGCCGAAGGAGAATGCGGGAAAGAGCGGAGGAATTTGGGGTCCCCTATTTGGCACGGGACAGAGCCGTTCCTGGGTTACACAATGTCCCTGGGCCTGAGTTCGGGGGCAGGTGTGGAGGGAGGAAGACGGCCGCCTCGCCAGCTCGGGGAACAGATGGTGGGGACCCTCCACGTGAGCAGCCGGCCTGCCAGCTGAGGCTAAAACATCCTGGCTCCCAACCCTCGCCGGGCAGGCTGAGGCTACCTGGGATTTCAACCCAAATCCCCACCCTCCACTATACGAAAAGGCAGAGAGCTGCCGCGTTCCCCACAAACAAAACAGAACAAACAAGAAACACTTTCAGATGGGGGACCAGGAGCAAATTTGTTGGCAAGCTGCAAAAGGGTCCCCTCAAACCTCTTGACTTTGGGTGAAAAAAAAGTCTAGGTTTCCAGAACCATATGGTATCGGGGATCACCTCGTTTGGCATCTGGTGTGGCCAACTCGATTCTTCTCGAGAAAATTAAAAGTTGTTTTTCTGGGAAACCTCTTCATTTTAAGCTGGTTCCATTATAAAATTTTTAAGAAGCCACGTGGACCAAACAAAACGCACCTCAGAACCTCAGCTGGCTCGTGGGCTTCCAGTGTGCGACCTTTGGAGAACCCTTGCCTCTTGTGGAGGTGGGGAAACTGAGCCAGAGAGGTAGAGAGGCTGTCACCCCAAGGAGCAGCAGATGGCTTGCAAGCCCCGGGCCTGCTGCAGATACTCTAAGTGCCCCGCCATCTCTCCATCCACCTTCCGGAGTCCAATGGCTCCCTGCGTCCCCAAGAGTTAGGATCTGTGGCTCTGTGCCCAAGAATTCTTTCAACACTGCAAAGGCCTCTTGGTCCGTGCGAGCTGAAAGTACTGAGGAGCAACACCTCCCGGGAGCAGGCCTCAAGAAGTGACTCTGGGGGGTTGGTGTATAAATGCCCCCACTCCCTGGCCCCTTGGGTGGGATAAGGCTTGGAGGCCTGTGTTCAACACTTTCCCCGGAGATCCCGCAGGATATTGCAATGCAGTTGTCTATGTACCACGGAGGCTGGATGAATAATGCAACTGTCCCTGGCTGTCTTCCCCTTCTTGTCTTGCTGCCCCCCGCCTCCACCGCGGTTTCCTGTTATTTCCCAAAGAAGCTAGTCATGTTGGAATCCCTGTGTCAGGGTCTGCTTGGGGGAGAACCTAAACTCAGCCCAGGTCTGAATGGCTGGGATGCGTCCAAAGAAGAGAGAGCCTCTCCCTGGGGTGCCTTCCGACACAAACGGTACAATTATGGGGGTGGGACTTTTCTCCCCATCAGATCGAGGTACCCCAAGACCAGTGCAAGAACTCTGGGCCAAATTAGGGGGTGCCTGTCAGTTCCAGGGTGGGGAAAGGGGAAGAAAACAGTAGAGACTGTCTACACCTCTCCACAGCCCAGGGAAAGGCTATTCCTGGAAGAGGTTCAACTGCACTCAGAAAAATAGAACATTCCAGCCCTACCCAGCACAAAATAATTACTGGGACCATGTTTCTGAATATCACCTAAATGCAAAAAAATGAGCATGGTGTTTCTATTTAATAATAATTTTATTAAAAGTAAAGTTCAGTGATGTGATGAAGCAGGGGAATAATCTTCCCGTATCTCTCTTTTTTTCCTTCCCTCCCCACCATGCCCCACCGCGGGGCCGAGAAGCCGCACGGCACCAGCACCAGCACTGAGGCCATCATTTAACTCGCTCTTGTCCATGAGGATGACAAAGGCAGGTCCTCATTGTGAATTTTCCCACTGCGCTTCTGGCTCAAGGAGGAACAGATAAAATGTTTGGAGGGGGTCTTAACCTTTGCTGTGCCCTGGGCCCCTCTGACACTTGGGGAAATCTACAGACCTTTTCTCAGAATGATAGCATTAAGTATATAAAATAAAATACAGAAAATCACAAAGGAAACCTGTTACGTTGAAATACAGTTATAAAAATATGAAAAAAACCCAGATATGTGATAAATGCACATTTATTAGGCATTAAATATGATCTAGTGGTGGGTCTAATAACTACCATAATTTCCAAGTAGTGCTGAGCATATTTCAAGATACCTGTAACAACCATAATGTGATATAAAAATATCTATGATTTCTCTTGGTGATAAACTCATAGATGCTACTAATGTACCTGTGCAGTTGCTAAATTGCAGTCAGAGGTTAGTGAAAATAAATACGAGATTTTTTCCAATCCAAATTGACAGACCCCCCCCACTTAGGGGTCCAATGACCTAATATTAACCCTCCTCCCCAGATACGAGGCATAGGGTGGAAAAAGCCATTCCTTTTCTGCCCTTCTGGTTTCTAGGGGAGATGTCAGGCGTTCTTCTTTGTGGAAAATTGCTCAATTGTCCCTGCAGCCACATTCTTAGCAGCCATTTATTGAACACCTACTGTGTTCCAGGCACTTTATTTACTTAAAAAAATCTATTTAGGACTCCAGGTACCGGGAGGTGGTTAATCATACTCCCTGGTTCAGAGCACATAATGAATCCAGGGCCAGGTAAGGCCCGCTTGCGTCTCTTTCCCTCCCCGCCTCCCCCATCATCTGCAACCCACACCTTCACCCCTTTCCCTAGCACAGGTACGTCCTCTGTGCCTGGGATGGGTCCTTATATAGGCACCTCTCCAGAGAAAACAGGCATTGCCTTTCTGCCAGTGGGTTTGAAGTTTACGTGACCGGTATCATGCTATACACCTTGTTCATTTTCTTTCTTTCTTTTCTTCAAGATTTTATTTATTTATTTGAGTTGGGGGGGGGGAAGCACAAGTGGGGGAGGGGCAGAGGGAGAGGGGCAAGCAGATTCTCCGCTGAGCGTGGAGCCCTACGCAGGGCTCGTTCCCCCGGACCCTGAGATCACGACCTGAGCCGAAGTCAAGAGTCGGACGCTTCACTGACTGAGCCACCCAGGTGCCCCACCTGGTTCATTTTCTGACCTTTTTGCACTCCACACACTGTCACGAAAAGCTACCGCCGCTATTGTGTGTTGATGGAAAGTGTTCCTTCTTTCTGCTGCATGACATTTCCTAACGCCTACCTCTGCCTTATTTTTCTTACCCGTTCCCCGAAGGCTGGGCACCCAGGTTGTGTCCAACTCTTCTCCGAGTCCTCTCCAACAGCGGCTCAACAGTGGACGTTTTTATAAAGATGTCCTTCTGGACCTGTACATGGGACAGTTCCTCTGGGCTTGGCACCTGACAGGGAGGTCACCAGATCACAGGGCCTTTGCCAACTAAACTGCAAAATCAGAGTGCTCTGCAGAAAAGCTGCTGAGGTTTACACACCCACCCGCCTGAGGAGATGCCCCTCTTTTCACATCTTCAGCAACACCTGGTAGATTCACCTCTCTCAGGTTGGGCCACGTGGAAGGTTCTAAGAGATCGGGCTCTTTACACACTGTAGCACATATTTTAGGTGCCCCAAGTCCCGTCTTCTTGGAGCACCTCTGCTTTCTGCCCCAGCGGTGACAGATAGGCCTGTGTGAGTTTCAGGCTCCCGCCGCAATAGGGTCTCATTTCAAACATGCAGCACGCATCTCAACATTTTTTTTCTTTTTGCCTCAGGGCCTTTGTAAGGCATGGGAACCCGCTCGGCCTGGAAGCCAAGTCCAGAAATGTGGGGGCTGAGAATTCTACTGAGGGCGAATGCTCAACTCGACTCCTAGAGAATAAAACCCTGGCGTCCTCTGTTGCCAGCAGATAAATCGAGGAGGCATTCTGTATTTCTCAGCGGTCCTGATGGAATCCAGCCCCCAACTGCCTACACTGAAGACCTCAACAGTCAGTTCTGACTGTGGCTTTTCCTCCTTCCCTTGTTTTTCTTTCCGTCTCTCTGCCGCCTCACTCTTGCTCCCTGAGCTCACCTCCCAGATCAGCTACACACACCCAATCTAAGACACAGACGTCGTCGTTCTGAATCTGTACAGCAAACCCTGTGAGGTAGGCGTTCTTCCCATTTTCCAGAGAGGAAGTAGGCTCACAAAGAGCAGTGACTTGGCCAAGGTCACACAGCAGGTGGCTGACTGCACTGGAATGCAATCATTCAAGTATGCTCCGCCTTTGTGCCCTGTGCTTTGGAGGACGCCAAGGACAGCAGAGCTTGAGGAATAATCTTGCTGGGGAAATAAAGCAATACGTGTGAAGCAGCCAGAGACAAGCCTACGTTCTTTGTTCATTTATTCCTTCATTCAGCAGGGACTTACTGGGCAGCTACACTGCTCAGTATTGGGGATATAGTAGTAAACGAATAAACACAATGAGTACCCTCAGGAAGCTTGCATTCTAGCAGGAGATATAGATAAATATTTAGAATACTAATTGCAGCTTCATTAATTGTGCATTTTTTTCTGTTACTTCCCATCAGCCCAGATTGCATTTGGCTAGATGGAACAGAAACCAGATTCCAGTGGCCTAAGGACAAAGGCCTTTATCTTTCTTCTATAAGAAGTCTTCAGATAGAGCTGGTGCATTTGCTCCAGGAAATCATCAGCGTTAGAGACTGCTTCTCACTCCTTGTTCTGCCAACCTCACATAGCCACAAGATGGCTACTCCACCTGCTATTATGCTCTTAAATTATGACCATGTCCCAGGCAGGATGATAGGAGATGAGCCAACGCCATAAATCAGAGGGTTCATGCCTGACAAGTCTTTCCCCTCAAAACAAAACAAAACAAAATGAAATGAAATGAAATGAAACAAAAAACAAAAGGACAACTTTCCCGAGAGTCCTACTTAGTAACTTCCACCTACATCTCCTCTTCGGCCGAAACTGGGTCCTTCACTTGTGTATAGCTGCAAGGGAGTCTGGGAGCAAGCAGTTTAACTAGGTACATCATCACCCCAAACAAAATTGGGATTCTGTGGGTGTCAGTGTTATGATAATGTAGCAGATTCCACGGGTACCCCACTTACATCCCCTTAGCATTTACCTCTCTTGTGCATGTCAGCTCACTTCCCTACTACATGCACCCGTGTCGCAACCCCTGTGGGCTTTCTCTGGCTGCTGTCATTTACTATACCTGAGCACGCAGCAGGCCCAGAGGGCTGCAGAATCGGTGTCTCCTCCCCACAGCAGCCCTCCATCAGTGACGGTCAGGACTTGGTGGATAAATACCCCAACTCCCTCGCACCTCAGGTAGAATGTATTCAGGGTAAGATGTATTTTCTCTATCATCTCCCAGAGCTTCCAAGTGAGATTAGTTTCAGTTGCTCATAGTGATAACTGGCTTGATAATGTACCCTTTACTGGCTGCCTTCCCTTCCCTGTCTCATTTCTGTTGTCGGTTAACTTTAGGGACCAACTTGGCTAGGCCATGGTGCCCAGTTTTTGGTCCAACACTAGTCTAAGTGTTGCTGTAAAGGTATTTTTTTAGATGTGCTTAATATTTAAATCAGTGGTCTTTGAGTAAAGCAGAGTACCCTCCATAGTGTGAGGGGGGCAGGGAGGCCCATTAATCAGCTACTGGCCTTAATAAAGACTGACCTCCCTGCAAGCAATAAGGAATTTTATTTCCACACAGCCTTTGGACTCGAGCTACAACGTCAGCTCTTCCTTGGACCTCCAGCTGGCCAGCCTGCCCTGCACATTCCAGACTTGCCAGCCTCCACAATCATGTGAGCCAATTCTTTAAAATAAATTGGTCTCTCTCACTACATACACATGTATGCAACACACACACACACACACACACACACACACACACATGCACACACCAATTGGTTCTGTTTCTCTGGAGAACCCCGATAATATACTTCCTCATTCCCTTACTGATCTTTCCCAAATAAACCACTTACATTCAAATTCCTGTCTTAGGATCTGCTTCTGGGGGGACCCAAACTAAGTCAGGCCATTTGCCAACCCATGGACTTGAGGTTCATATCTATTATCAGTGCAGATCATGGGAGAAGAGAATCCACACCAATACTTTGGGTAGTCACTGAGGGCCGCAACTTGGTTCCCAGCGATGGCATGGCCATCGGAACTCACTGTTTCCTCTACCCTAATGCTTCCCACCAGACCTCTACCATTAATGCAACTCAACAACTAACTTCCAGTTTCTGAATGTCTTCATTTATATTTTGAAGATAAAAACTCCAGCTCACGTGTGTTCATCATATGTTTGCCCCTGGGCAAATCAGCTATGGCCAGGAAAGCAGAGTCATGTGGAAAAAACATGGCCGCTGAGTGTGTTGGAAGCAAACCCTGTGTGTGAGGTGGGCAGTCTTCAGAGAATAGGGACTGGGCCGTCACAATAATAAGCATCCACCATGGCAGTGTTGAAGCTTTCTGCCAATTCTAAAACATGGAATTATTGACAATTACAGGGATAAAGAACATGAATGAGGCTATACAAATGGGGTTATTTCTGGATAAATCCACATCCATAGAAATGTGAAAGGATAACTCACTGTGAGGATGAACTTGTTGTCAGCAAAGATGAGATTACTGCAGCTTTCCTTCAAGGGAGGAGCCTCCACGCAGCCGGGCTTCCTGCAGGTGAAGAGGATTCAGCATATGGAAATGGAATGGAAGGCAAAGACTATTCCCTTGGCACGTAGGGAAAATACTCTCAATACATCTTAGTTGGGCCATAAGATTAAGGCATTTTGGGGGTCTGGACCTCTATACCTCTACTGTGTCATGATACAATGTAGCCAGAACATCTAGATCCCCTCACACACAAAATCATGCAGGTGTGGTCTTTCTCCTCTGCCTTCCGTGGGATGTTGTACCCTTTTGATGGCGCTCCTCATACTGTGAGTCTGTAATAAGGTCAGTAACTTATTTGAATGGTGTAGCAGGTTAAATATCTTTAGACTTTCTTTTATGGCTCTATCAGTGTCTCTCCCAGCATTCCATCTGCCAGCGTGGCCCCAAGGAAGTGGAGAGGCGTGTGCCTTCTTGAGAAGGAAGAGGTTTTGTTATGAGATCAGTTCCTTCCAGACAGGAAGAGAAATATCTGCCCCTTCCAGCCCAGATGGAGGAAGGGGCAAGGATTGGAGAGGGAGGGAGGGAAAACACACAGTTAGACTCTTGCCTCCCCACTCTGGGCTCAGATCCCGGAGGTGAAGGAGAATATCAGTGACAGTGGGACTTTTGTGGTCCCCGTTTGGAACTCAAGTGTGGCGACTGCCAGGCAGAGTGGCCCCGAGGCACCTGTTTGGAACCATATATGTAGCCCAGACTAAAAATGGCAGTGCAGTCTGATCAGGTGGCATTCTGATGATCTTCTGCTATATAACAGAGAACACCTAGTGACTTAGTGGCTTAAAATAGTGCCATTAATTTTGTTCACAAATCTGCAATCAAGGCAGGGCATGGTGGGGACAGCTTTTCTGTTCCATGAAGCATCAGCTGGGAGAGCTTGAAAACTGGGGTCTGGAATCATGAAGGCTCACTCACTCACATATCTGCCACTTGGTGCTGGTTATTGGCTGGGAGCTCAGTGGGGGATGTCATCCCTACACATGGCCTCTCCATGGGAGCTGGACTTCCTCACAACATGGTGGCAGAACTCCAAGGGTGAGCCTCTGACCAGGGCCAGGCTGGTTCTTTTAGGTCCTCGGAAGTCATACAGCATCACTTTTGCCCATAATCATTGGCCTTCCCAGATTCAAGGGGAGAGAACACGGGCCCCATCTCCTGAAGAATGAGTGTGAACTTCATATTGCAAAAAGGTCACACGGGAGGGGATACACTGGTGTTGTTGCCTTTGAAAAACAGAGTTGACCGCAGGCTGACAGAGAGAAAAACGCAATGAAGCTAGCATTTGGAGCCATCCTCGACTCCCTGGTGTTGTGTAAGGTGGCGCCATGTTCCACAGGTCCCAATGGGACCACAGGGGACAGCTGAGAGGCAGTCTGGGGAACTCCTCAGGGAGAGTTGCTGCCACTTGATCAGGGGGCTGAATGGGTGTCATGGTCACACCTCAAAGTGTCTGCAGCACCATCAAGAACCAAGGTCGGGCCGGTCTTCCATGGCGTGGGTGACTGGGTTTCCTGGGAGCTGAGGAAGGCCAACGATACCGAGTTAGCGTGGGTGTGGGAGTTAGGGAGATGCAAGAGAAACAGCAGGAAGCTCAGGACTGGGGCTGGGCGTTGCTGACAGAACACCCAAGCCAAATGCTGCAGACAGGGAGACTGGGGAATCTGTCCCTGCAAAACAGGCAAGAGGAACAGTCCCAACAGCCGTGGGGACAACAGATAGGGAGGAAGTAGGGGAAGGATTCTGGTGAGAAGAAGAACTGAAGTAGTTCTCAGGGTTGAGTGGCTGAGGAGCCAGTTCCCTTTGGGGGAGGCCAGGAATGGCCTTCGCATGAGAAGCAGAGCGCTGGTGTGTTGTTAGCGTGCCCCGTCTCCCCCCGCTCCCCCCGACGTGGCCTTCCTCAATTCTCTCACACAGAAAATCCCTGTGAGGCAGGTGTGATTATCCCCATCTTACAGGAAAGGGGAAGGAAGCTCAGAGAGGGGAAGAAATTTGCCCTGGGTCATTTACTAAAGGGCCGGGCCAGACTGTACTCTTTGTCTCTGAGCCCTATCCGGCAGAACTTTCTCTGATGACAGAAATGCTCTCTCCGTGCTGTCCGGCCCAGCAGCCACTAGTCACGTGTGGCTATTGAGCCCTTCAAATGTGGCTGGTGAGGCTGAGGAAGAGAATTGTTTTTTAAAGATTTTATTTATTTATAGAGAGAGAGAGGGCGTGAGTGGGGGGGAGGGGCAGAGGGAGAGGAGGAGAGAGATCAATGTTGGAGGAGGCTGGGGAATAGCAGGGAGGGGTTTGCAGGGAGTTCAGGGCACACCTTTAGGTGAGAACAGACTTTTCCAGATTTATGTCTTAGAACTCTCCCTCTAGAGGCGCCTTGGTGGCTCAGCCGGTTGAGTGTCCCACTCTTGATTTCCGCTCGGGTCATGATCTCAGGGTTGTGAGATCGAGGCCCGTGTGGGGCTCCACATTCAGCACGGAGTCTGCTTGTTCCTCTCCCTCCCCACCCCCGACTGCTCTCTCTC
Source organism: Phoca vitulina (assembly GCF_004348235.1). Classification (NCBI taxonomy): domain Eukaryota; kingdom Metazoa; phylum Chordata; class Mammalia; order Carnivora; family Phocidae; genus Phoca; species Phoca vitulina. The sequence continues at coordinate 12,535,637 of NW_022589738.1, read as the reverse complement.
TCTCTAAAATAAATAAATAAAATCTTTAAAAAAAAAAGAAATCTCCCTCTACCTGCTGGGTTAGAGAACTGGGTAGCTGAATGGAGGGAGCGCGAGAGGAAGTGGGGGTCTGATTCTGTAGTCAAAGCAAGCAGCCAGCTGGGAGAGCAGAGATGGCACGAAGTGGGCAGATTCTTAACGTATTTTGGAGGAAATGGGCTTGAGAATTGCCCACTGGGGGTGGTGAGGGGAGGGAAGGGGCGAAGCAGGGACACCAGCCTAAGTCAGGGAGTGCCAGGGAAGGGGGTGGGTCACAGGATGATCGCACGCTCCCAGGGGGATGGTGGGAGCAGTAATTAGTTCATATTTGTCTGCATATTCTCCAATAAAAGAGGCTTTATAATCCTCAAATGAAGCATGAAATTTTGAGCTGCAAGAGGCCATGTAGTGTAAATGCAGGCGGGAATGGTTGGGATGGGTGTACCGGGGTCATTAGTCAATTACAAGGAGCCTGAACGTCCCCGGTCAGAGTCTCTCAGAGAGTGGGCACATCTGGTGGTCACAGAGTCTTTCAATGACCAACCTTGCACTCCAGCTGAGATAGGTTCTTTTATTTCAACCTTAAAATGAAAGCCCTTTTTGTGAAGATGGTACAGTACCCGCCATCAGGTTAATTTCTTCAAAAAGGAAGGAAGAACAAAAGGACGGACTGAAGGGGTCTTCAGAATCATTAAAACTTCATTTAAACCTCAGGCACCTTCGGCCTTATTCCGAGATGTTCTCCCAGCTGTGTGTGCACCGGGGGCAGGGGTGGGGGGGTGAGAGGGGGTGGGTGAGATGGGGGAGTGCAGGAAGGCCCCGGGGCAGGGTGGGGGCAGCAACAAATCCTTCCCGGGAAACAATTCTAGTGAACCAAGATGAGATGGAAAAGTTCATCTTCTGGACATTTGATGTTGGCCCCTCTCTTTTATCTGAACATTCTTTCTCGGTTGCTCAGACAAAGCGTTAAAAATGATATTAAAATGCTAGTTAGGAAACATCAGCCCCAACAAACCCTGTTCATCAAAATGTTAGTGCTCTCTCCGGGGGCCCTGCGTTCGGTTTGTCAACAAGCTGAAGCCGTTGAGCTGGGGCTCCGTGAGGCCCAGGAGCATGATTTAATTAATATCCTACCCATAATACCTTGCTGGGTTTATGCAAACAAAGCCCTGTCACTCCTCACCTTAGGATTTACCCTCTCCTTGAAGCAAGCATTTATTTACACACAGTTTGACCTCATGACGGTGTTCAGCAGATGTGGGTCTTACTTATTTGCATTGTTTTGTGACAGTTGCAAAATTCATTAGTGGCTCAGGGAGAAATCCTCTGTGGACTGCCCCAAAGATAGGTGAAGTAAGAGGGTTCGCACTAATTAATCCTCCCTCTTCAGCAATGCTGGGTATTAATGATAACATAGTGCCCCTTTCAGAAACTGCCTGTATCAGTTCAAAATTTTGTGGTTGCAAGTGACAGAGACGGACTCCTGGCTCCCTGGGGCAAAAGGGGGTGTTCTGGCATGAGATTGGGAGCTTAGATCAATGAAGGCGGGCAGGAACCCAGCTGGGCAGCCGGCACTGTCGAGGCCAGGACGAGACACCACGGCTGGGGCAAATCGATCTCCCCCGGGTCCTCTTTCGGCTTCGCGTCCCCCTGCTCCCCATTCCAGGTCCTTCCAGAAGATTCGGTCACCTGATCACCTTTTAATGGATTAGGGTGGTCAAGGAGAGTGCTCAGTGGCTTCCACAGGGAGTGGGCAGGCCCCTTGATTACTACCCCCCACCCCCCACATAACCAGGAAGAGCAAACTCCCCCAAGCAAAATAGTGGGCTGCAGAAGAGGAAAGAGGTGCAGGTGGCCAGAGTGTGACAAATGTCTCACATACTGCTTGTTATCTCTGGATCAATGCCAGTTCCCAAGGCCCACAGGCATCAAAGGTTTGGCTGCAAGATGTATCTAAGGAAAAATGAGGGGAACTGGGATTATTCCATTCCACCAAGACTCGGGTCGGGCTGGGGTCCATGGTGTGTAAGCCCCCCTGTCTCTCTGGGAAGGTAAAAAAAAGCCTTATCGGGCTGGAGACCTGTGCTTGTTCCTCAGACCGAGTTCATCATAAGGCGTGTGGCGTGGGGACTGCCATCCCGTCTCACACAGATGAGAAAGATGGGGCTCTGTTCCCACGCTTTTCGCTCTGTGGCCAGTGACTTCTCTGGGAGGAACTTGCACTTGACAAGTACTTGCCCGGAAAATAACGGCCAGCTTGTTTTCATCTATGCTGAAAGGTAAAATCGAAGAGATGGGCTTTATGACAGACACGCTGATCGGGCAACCCAATGATAAAATGACCTCATACATCCAACACACTTTTACTGCGTAGCTACGATGTGCAGTCTAGACATCAGCGGACAGAGTGTTTTATGCGCAGCGTTGGAGAGCTAGGCGGGCAGAAGGAGAGCCTTCCCAGGTCCCCGGGTTGCCGGAGCAGGCACCCCTTCCTCCTCTGCAGTGGCTGATCCCCCAGCACAGTGTGGGGCTGGGTGGAGGGGCTTGTCTATTGGTGGGGGCAGCGATTACAGGAAAGACTCATCAGACAAGGGCCCTTCGACTGAAGGACAAGGCTGAGGACAGGGCTAAGGGAGCTCGAGCACTTTGAAATCCCTGAGGCAGAAAGGGCAGGGCTGGGCAAGCCCGGAGCGCACGCTGTCTCCTTTCCACATGGGAAGACTTTCTGGAAGGAAATAAGGTTTTAGGAGCTTTTGAGAGCGGAGGAGTGAGACGACATAGCAGATAGACTGGTGGGAACGTGACAGTTCCCTCAGACTCCTTGTCAGCTGCCAGGGCTTCCAGACCCCCCGGCACGAAGACTTCCAAATGTGTATCTCACGGCCAGAGCCGACTCGTCCCGGAACCCACCTGTTCACCTTGGGGCTCACGATTCTCAGCCCCATCCCGTTCCTTTTCCACCCATACTTACCATCGTGGAGGAGGGCAAGTCTCTCCACCCACTTGCTCACCACCTCCCTCCCTCCAAGGTGGAACCCAGCACTCAGTGTTGATGACCCCCCTTGCCACACACACTCGGGACATGTGGGGTCTGTCCATTGCTTTCCCCTCGCTCAGCCACCGCACGGGACAAAGCCCCCTTCGGCTCTCCCAGGGACTGACTAGAGTCCCTCCCCACTGGTATTCTGGTTCCCCCAACTGGTGCAAGCAGTGAGACTGAATTTTGAAGACTTTTCAGGTCACACGTGGTGTTCTAGCCCGGGACCCCTCACCAACCACTGTCCCTTCGCTCTGTGCGCTCCAGACCCGCGGGTCTCCCTGAACTTTCTCTAATGCGTGTAACAAGCTCTCAGTTGCCTTGAGGCCCATCTCAGGTTGGCTTCTCCAGGAAGCAGTCTCAGATAAGGAGTCAGGAGTGCCGAAGGCTTACTGGGAGGAGCGCCCCTGAAAGGAGAAGGGCAGGGGGAGCTGGCAGGTGGCAACGCAGATCCCACCGGGAGCCCTGAGCAAAGAGTGTGCACTCAGGGAGCCCCGCGTTGGGCAGAAAAGCCCAGCCTTGAGCACCAGCACCCTTGTTCGGCTGTGGGTCAGGGCTACCCTGAGAGGAATATGAGCTCAGCTCAAAAGCTGAGGCCAACCCGGAGGAAGCCGACAGCTGGAGACGAGCAGCTAAGCGCGAATCCTGTACTCGGGCAGGGAGTCCTTTTTGGAAGGGGGATCTGAACAGGGCTTCTCCATGTCTGCTGCAGAAAGTCAATGCACACTTATCCTCTCACCCACTCCTCTCTAGTTAACATCTGTCCCTCCAAAAGACTGTCAGCCCCACGACACTGTGTGCCCAGAGCCTGGAACACTGCCCGGCACGCATAGCACGTACTCAACCGATAGTTGTCAAAAACGAGTAAGGAAGAAAGGCGGGCAAAGAAGGAGGGGTGAGGGCAGCGAGGGAGAAGGGAGGGAAGTTTGGGGGGAAGGGGGTAGGAGAAAGACTGCAGAGAGGGGGAAGGAGCAGAAGTGTGGGTCACTGAAAGAAGACTGAAGCTCACGAGGGCAATCCTTGACCGTCCCTTTCCCTCCCCTCCACACCTGCCCTGAACTCTCATGATCTTCAACCTCTGGGCCTTTGCACATGTTCTTCTCTCTGCCTGGAACAGACTAACCCATGCCTTCTGTCCACTCATCGTTCAGCTATCAACTTAATCTCACTTTAGCAGGGAGGCCTGCCCCTGAACCCCTTTATCTGTTAGGACAGATTTCATTTGCAAGTAACAGAAGCTCAACATAACAGCGAACAAGGTCAAGGGGTGTTTCTCACTCACGCAAAGGCCCAGAGGTAGGCGGGGCAGGGTACGTTTGGCCCTGCTCCTCCAAGAAATCCTCAGGGGACCCAGGCTCCTTCTATCTTATTTTATCTTGCGTGGTCTGCACTCTCGAGGGCACTTCATGGTCCAAGATGGCTGGTCTGGCTCTAGCTATGGCATTCATATCCCAGCCAGCAGGAAAAATGAGGGGGCCAAGAAGGGCATGCCTCCTCCCTGTAAGGGCACTTCCTAGATGTTGTGTACACCATTTGCACTTGTGTCTATCGGCCAAAACTTAGTAGTCATGGCTAGCTGCAAGGAACCCTGGAAAATCTCTTTATCCTGGGTAGCCACGTGGTTAGGTAAAATTGGGATTTCGACTATTAAGAAAGGAAAGGTATCGGGCCACAACCTTTAGGAATCTCGGCCAGAACCCCAGTCTACGAGAGGTTCTCCTCTTGTTTGTTTCTATAGCTTCCCTGTCCCTCCTTCAAGAATTCATTCCGGCAGTACTTGCTCGGTCTATTTTCACTGCTAGACTTTTGAGTTCCATGATGGCTGTGATCTGACTGGTTTTGTTCTTCCCTTTGTTTCCAAAGCCTAGGCACACAATAATAGTAAATGGATATTTGTTGAATGAATGAAAAATACCTCTCATATGGACTCCCATTGCACTGGGGACACACTTAACGTTACCACAACTGCTGGACTGCAGTGTGTGTGTGCACACATGAATTCGTGTGTGTGTGTGTGTTGGTGTGTGTGTGCGTGTGTGTGTGTATATTGAGGGAGATGGCTGGGAAACATCACCTTGGGCTATGTCCCCACAGGGAGTATCTATTCTAATCTTCCCGGAATAGGTTTTGCATGGTAGTATTTTTTTTTGAATGGGGATTTGTATTAAAAAAGAATGCACGCTTATCATTTAAAAATTAATAATGCAGATATTTTGCTGTAAAAACTGCAGCTCTCTGGGGGTAGATTCGATTACTGGACCCAATTCTTCACCCCTTCTGTATCCCTCCCTCCCCTTTGCTCCGTCCCTTGACTTTGGGGCTTAGCCATGTGACCTGCTTTGGCCAATGAGATGCTGGCCAAGATGAAGGCAGCATCACCTTGGAATGTGCTTGTGTGGTCGCCCTTTTTCTCCTGTGTCTCTGACATCACGGTAAGAAGAGCTTCCCCCCTGAACTGGCAGCCCCTTCTGTTGGCCCATGACTCGCAGACCTGAACCCAGCCCAAAGCAGGGCTTCCCTGCGGAGTCCAGGCCAGATCAGTCAACCCGTGTATAAGTGAGTAAGAATTGTTTTAAGTCACTGAGGTTCGGGGTTCTTCCAGCAATAGGTGACAAATACACTCCCCTTCCCTTCCCTCTCTAGCCGCACTTCTACTCCCTAAAGGTAATTGTGTTTATGTTTTCTCGGATCTTTCCTCAGCTCGTGCACATGTATTTCTGTGTCCAGAATCACCTCTGTGACAAAACTGTGAACGTCTCAAAAGCTGGGACAGGGTCTTATTCATTTTCGCTATTTCCTCTTAGAACAGTGATTAAAAATACAGGAGAGCAGGAAGGGAGGTTTTGGCATGTGCCATTTCTAGTCGGTGATGTACCAGCTAGCTGACCTTGGCTAAGCTGCGTGACCCTGCTGGGCCTCACTCTTCTTCACTGTCAAGTGGGAATATTACAATCGACCTGACATGGTTGGAGAGAGGATTCTAAACACTCCTTGTCTTGTCACTGTCCTTTGCATTGAGCTCATCTGACTTCACAGCTGAGTTTCACGGGAGGACAAGCAGCTTGTCCTTTGGCTGTCAGCTGGAAGAGTGCAAAATGTGTATTGGTCCGTCGATTAGGAGCCCTCGGTTCTGAGGGCCACCTCAGGTCATGGGGCAAACCACTCATTGCCTGAACCCAACACCGGACCCATGAGCCACGGTGAGGCCATTATCCCCATTTTGCAGAAGAGGAAACTGAGGCACGGAAGGATTTTTTTTTTTTTTTTAATGACTCACCAAAGAACACAACGCCAATTCTGACAGAGACAAGACTAGACTCTTAACCTAGTGCTTTCCTACTATACCACACTGCCTCCCAGACTGTCAGGAAAATGATGTAATCTGACCCAAGAATTCTCCTCTGGAAGCTTCCCTCAGCCTGTCTATCTGAAGATAAAAGCAACCGCAAATTCAGTTTACATCTTCTTTTACTCCCTAGCCTGTTGGAGCCAAGGCTGAATGGTGCCAATTTGCCTATGGTGGTTTTTATGATGTGGGCTGGGATCACTGGGGACTGTTCTGAAACCATCAAATTCATTTCAATTAGAAGTGTAACTTAATGTCCAATTTTCAAACCAGATTCCCTAGGTAAAAGAAGGCCATTTTGTTTGCTGAGCCGCCTCAATCCAATGAACAATATTTCAGCTTACCAATTCTGCCCAGTTGCGCGCCCTGGACGGGGCACCTTCTCCACGTTACTAGGAAGTGCAACTCGATCAAAAGAGGGGTGGGAGAGTCAGCATGGAAAATGGGGGGATGCGTGAAATTTGAACCAACGTAGATCAATTCCAGAACGTTGCCCAGGGATTCCTAAAAAGAACCCAGGGAAAAATAAACACATCTCATCCTTATTAACACTCCAAGCCCTTAAATGAGTCCTGATGTTAATCCCTACGAGATGCCTAAATGCCTATTTCCAATTGCTGCCCCACTTGTCTTATAAAACAACTTGTACTTCTTTTTATTCTCCCCATGTTCAAAAATAAAGGAAATTCCTTTTGCAGTCGAGGGCCAAGGAACAACCCAGGCCTGGCTCTGATTACTGAAAGCCGGAGAATTTTGAGTGAAAGCTACAGCCGGCTGCCAGCCTTGTTATTAGCAATAAGCATCAAGCCGTTCTCGGGAGAGCAGGGGCCTTTTGAGAATGTCAGACGGCAGCCTGCCCCTCCCCTCAGGAGCACCTGCAGTCACGGCTGGAGGGGCAAGCCTGTCCAGAACTCCATTTCCCCTTGGCTAAATCAGCAGCCGTAATCAACAGAAAAATAACCCCTTATATTTATGTAATATCTACCTACGAGCAACTCAAATTGCCATGCTCCTGTTTAAGATTCTACAGTGGCTCCCCATTGCCCCTTGGAGTGAGTCCAAATGCCTGGGCTCATTGTTCCGGATCTTATGACAACAGACCCTACCTTGGTGATGCAGGAGCTTTTCTCTTTCCTTTCCTTTCTGGTTTTTAACAGCTCTCCAGGCCAGGCGTTCTTCTGCAGCCCGAGGCTGATTACGGAGAGAGGGGAAAGATCTCCAGAGCTGCAAGGCCTGGTTCAAACCCCAGCTCTGCCCCAGTTGCAGATCTGGGAGACCAAGTTCCTCACTCTACCCAGGACTCGGGTCCTTTCTCAGATGCATTCAGGGTGGATGATCTAATCCGGCATTGCCTCTGAGGACCTGAAGTCTTACCATTTTCCTGTCCATAGTCTTGGCACTGGTTCTGTTCCCTTCTGGCCTCCATCCTAGAGGCTGAAGGACCTAGGAGGCTCACTTCCCGGCCTCTCTTTCAGTTGGCAGTGGCCACGTGCTGCAGTGCTGGCCGATCAGACACCGGGAGGGCTGCCGCTGGGGCAGAGAGCTGGGGCACCCCAGATGCATGCCCTCAGCCGCCCCCCCGCCGCCCCCCGCGATTTCAACCTTGGCTGCCGCAGTGAAACAGTGGACCATGTCGTGTTGTTTGGACTCACTTCGCCAAGACAACAACCGACTTTAAGTGGGCACCATGCATCACCCTGCTCTCTGTTTCAGGGCTTCTCAGACACTGTAGGCTCACTGGGCCTGCACACAAGCAAAGCCTGGAGGTGTGCGGTTCATGCCCTTGGGGTCGACCTTCAACCAGTGGACAGGGCCCGGTGGGCAGATGCTCCAGCCACTTGTCCTTCAGGGGTACAATTCTGGGAGTCATTGTGTACACTTCTCTGGAGGTCCAGGTGGAACAGAGCCTCTGTTGCCCAAGACGGTGCCCTCCTTGGAGCACCTTTATATTACCTTTTTTCCTTTCCTCTCTCACTCTCCTTGCTTCCTTTTCTGCCTTTTAGTTGACAAATAAACAATGTGCACTCAAGTCTTTGTTTCAGGATCTGCTTTCGGAGGAACCCAAACTAAAATAGTTGGCATCACCTTCCCTCTTTCTCCTATCTTGAATGCAGATACAGATGTGAAGGCTGGAGCTAAGCAGCTATTTTAGGACCAAAATGAGGGACAGGCTAAGAAAGTGGCAGAGATTTCATCTCTGACATCTTTGGGTGACTGAATCAACATGAGCAACTGCCAACTTGTAGATTTCTTGTGATACGAGACTCTGATTTCTGTAAGCTGTTGCTACTTGGACACTTTCTTATTTGCAATGGAACACAATTCTGATATATTAACTGTGCTCCAATGAGCTACTGCAATCAGTTTAATCTCTGTGTCATACCTGGAGCACCTTCTTCCCTCCTTTCTGTTGCTCTAACTTGTCTTTTTCTTTCGTGACCCAGATGAGGACTCACCTCCTAACTCATTCCCTCAATAAAACCATGGTCTTTGAGCATCTATAAAATTCTTTGATAACTTTGTATTTGTAGAACAGAATGCAATTTCATGTCCACCACTAACCCTGGGGTTCTTCCACATCATGACGTCTTAGGCCAATCCCACCTAAACTGACAGGCAGGGCCTGCCTTCTCTAGTGCTTCTACAACCTTCCACACCCGGTTAAAGAGGCTTGTGTAAATGCAGAGGAGTCACATGACAAACACATGTTACCTAAGCAAATTAAACTGTGGCTCTGCGCATGTGTGAGAGAGAGGGTGAACGATCTAAGTGGTGTGCGTGGCTCCACACTGATCGCCTGGGGTGTGGCAGAAGCTTCTCGTGGTCATCTTTGCTTTCTGAGTCTCCCTCTCTTCTGATGTGACAGTCTTTTTCCACTGAATAGGACTCTCATATGAAAAGTGACAGTGCAAACCACCTGGTTTATCTGGTAGACCATGAAAGAAGGAGGGATCCATTCCAGCAGCGTGGGGATGGCGGCTGTGTCAAACTTCTAGAAAGATCGTGAGCTTTTCTCCAATACGTTGCCTCTGGGAGGGATTTTGACCCCCTGTGATCTTACCGACTGACTTAAGAACCTGGAACCCCGTGCAAGGCCTGACCTCGCTTCTCTCACACCCTCTCCTTTTTTATTATAGTCCCTCTCTGGGCTACAGCCTCCACTCCCCACCTTGGCCCCTTCTCCGAAACCCAGATCCACACCACAAGGGCTCTGCTCCTCCTCCCACATGGCCCCAGCTGTTGGGACTACATATGGAGAGACTTGCTCGGCCGCTCCCATGGCCTGCCTTGGCCACCCAGTGAAGAACCACATAATCCCCTGGGTCTCCCTCTACAGGGTGGCTCAGACTGATTGGTCTTTGTGTTTGTTTCCCAGTCCTGCCTGAGACCGGGCCGTCAAAACCTCTCATCAGGGCTATGGAAATGGTTCCTTGGCCCCCATTACGTCATCCTATACAGACCCTGCCAACAAGTTGCCTTTCTAAAGGGCAACCCTGAGCAAAACATTCCCTTGCTGGTGATCTTCTAGTGACTTCCCTTCTCCCACAGACTAAAACTCGGATTGCCTCTTCGTTCTGCCTTATTTTATTTTCTAGCTAAAGTGAACACTTGACTATTGGGAGAATATACCTGACGCTTGCAGGCGTCTCCATGCGGCTCATGCTGTCCCCCCGTCCCCAACGGAATGCCTTCAAATGCCACATCCGGCCCTGAAGACTTCCCAGATGCCTTCAGTCAAATTGACACTGCTCTTCCCTCTTCCTCCAGAGCACTATGCTGGTCTACCCTAGCATTCGTTGGCCCTGCCCTTGTGCTGTATTCATTTATGTCTGTGGACTCTCTTCTGCTACGGTGTATCCCACCGCAGGAAACACTGACCCCTGTGCGTATAATGCTGTGATAATAATGTAGTTAACCGCTATTGTGCTCTCGCTATGGGCCAGGCACTGTGCTCATCTTGCTCCCAGCACTGACTTACCGACTTTTCACAACGGCCCTGTGAAGTAGTCGGATGTCCCCAGTTTTCCGATGAGGAAACAGACCCAAGGAGGGCGATCCACGGCCCCAAGTTCCCACAGCTTAGGGAATCACGGAGCTGACATTCCAACCTTGGTCTCTGTCCCTGCAAGGCCCGACTGCAAGAACTAACCTCTTCTGTGACTCAGCTTACCAGGAATCAGACTCTCTGGGGCCTTGCACCTGCCCGTTACCTTCCCTTGTAAACTGGACCCTGTGGCTTCGTGGCTCTGAGCTTCAAAATCCACATTCACAAGAGGGGACTCAAAATCACTCCAGTCCTCTTCCCCTGAAGCGTCTTTTGTGGAGATGGCATGTGTGAGAACATGTAAAAGCCCTTTGTCAGCACGAGCGCAGGAGGTGCGGGGCCTTGTGACACCAACAGGTGGCTGGCGAGCAAGGAGCAAAGGTGGTGTGGTGGTGGGAGCGTGAGGCCCACACTGAGTGGCGTCGCCCAGGCCTCGATGAGTCCGAGTCACCGAGTGAGTCCAAAATCCGAATTTTCAGTGGGAAGAAGGTGAAGGATTATTACCTCAGCCTATTACTTTTGAGTATATTTTCCTTTGCACAAGAGTGCTATATCATACAAATCTGTCTAAATAAATTTCAAAGTGCTCTTTTAACAACTATACAATAAAAATTCTAAGCGGTATTGTTTCAATGGTGGCACATTTTTTTCTGATGGGTACATAAAATATTGGTAGGTCTTAGAACTGATGGATGGCAGATTCAGTGAAATACGCTGCCCCCGGAGAAGAACGTAAGGGGCGTGAGAACGTGTCATGGGGCCCCTGACCCTATAGCGGGCATCAGGGAGGGCTTCCTTGAGGAGGTGACCTAAAGTTGAGGCCCATGCAAGGAGAGGAAGCCGGGAAAGGGCCTTTCGATGTTCCTGGGGAGAAGAAAAGGAAAATACAGTCCCCATTCCCTCCTACTCGCACAGGATTTCTCTACCGGCGGCTCCAGGGTAGGCCTGACTCCCTTAGCGGCGCATCAAGGCCAATTGTGCTGCCTTCAGTGATGTCCCTGCCCCTTAACCTGGGGATGAACGACACTGACCGAGGCAAGGGAAACCCAGCTTTTAGGGGCAGGCAGGGAAAAAAGTCAACAGCTGTTCTCCAGCATCTATGCTCTTAATTCGGTGCCCGGTTCTGACACTGGTTTTTCGGGTCTGCAGCCTTCCCTTGGTTTGGCGCTCCATGTCTGGGTGCTCAGCTCCTGGAACGGCATCATGAGGAGCAGCCTTGCAACAAGGGGGAGGGATTGCTGATCTTGGGTGCGTGCAGAAAGGAGTCAACCAGTGCCTTTGGAGGCCTCTCGGAAGTGAACTTCAAACCAGGAACAAAATGGGGATGAAATCAACAAAGCGGCATCTTTGGCGATACACAGAAGCCCGCGGGTTAACCGAGAAGCAGCCAGACGGAGCGGGGATGATGGCCATATGACGGCTCTACCCCTGCTCCCTTCTTCCTCAGCCCTGGAAGCTGGGGCTAATTGATCATGGGACTCTCCTCCGCTGTGCCCAGATCTGGGCTCAGAGTCCTTCTTAGCACACCGGTGCCAGGCAGCCCCCTTCCATCAGTTGTGGATCTGGCCCAGATGCGGAGGGAAGGAGCACTGGATGCACAGCCAGGAGGCCTGGCCGCTATATCTAGCTCTGTTTCTAGCCAGCCATGGGGCCAGAGACGAGTCATTTGATCTCCCCAAGCCTCGCTTTTCGAATCTGTAAAAGGAGGGAGTCCAATGCTCCCTCAGTGCTCTTCTGGTGCTCATATTCTGAAAAGCAAATAGCAGTGGCCCTGGAAATTAATGCAAATACTCCATGCTGGGGGCGCTTAGAAATCACATCAGCATTTTGAAGGTCTACCGCGTGCTCAGTACGGTTGCTAAATATTCTGTAAGGAAACAGAGAAATGTAAACCTGAACGTTCAAGAGTTTGCAGTCGAGTCTGGGAGGTTGACCCTTGTGTATATGAAAGCATTGGACCAATGAGAAACCGGCACAGAGAGAGCCAGTGGGAACTCAGAGGCAGAGCTGAACTTGGGGTGGAGGGAATGGTATCAGTCATCTACTGGCACAATAACTTTGGGTAACGCTCCACCCCCCCCCCAAATTCTTGGTGGCATATAACACTAAACATCTATTTCATTCCTAGGGCTGCACGTTTTACCGATTCTGGGCTGGCCTGGCCTGATCTCATGCATCTGCAGCCAGCTGTGGGTCAGCTGGACGGTTCTGCTGGCTTTGGCACATGAGTGCGAGGGCCTGCTTGTTGTCGGCTGAACCAGAACGGCTTGGCCTGGTAGGACTGGGGTGACTTGGCTCTCCTCCCTATGTGTTTCTTCCTCTAGCTGGCTGGCCCAGGCGTGTTCTCATGACGGTCGTTTGGGTACCGGAGCACAAAAGGAAACACACAAATGTTTGCTCCATCACTCTGCAAACTTCCCAGCGGAAGAAGGAGGCTATGGGCACAGTGTGCTTTGATACCTTAGAAGATGGGTTGCCCTTGGGCTGAGGGACTATTTGCTCCAAACCAAACTCATGATGCTGTGGCCTGGGGAGAAGGATTGCATACAGCTCCCTCAAAGATTCCATCATGACTGAGTTATCAGCTGTGCATCTTGCAAAATGCACCCCCTTGCCTTGATTTCCCTTGCTCCCCTGCCTCCCTTCTCTTTTCCCCTCACTTCTGTTCTCCTGGGTCACCTCCCTCAGAAAGGATCAGCAAGTAAGTTGGCCTCAGCCTGTTTTAGCCTCAGGGACCCCAGCTACAGCACCAACTAAACCTTCCTTCTATGGTTTGACTTTTCGAGTACATGAATGCAGGGAAGGGGACCCCAGATTTACCAGGAGATTTTATTCCACAGACCCTCCCTCACCTCAGACACACACGCTTTTGTAAAATGGCACTTGGGGTAACAAACAGGTGTCCATGAAGCCAGATTAGGAAGGAACACTCACCATGTGGTATATATACACAATGGAATATTACTCAGCCATCAAAAATGTGAAATCTTGCCATTTGCAATGACGTGGATGGAACTAGACGGTATTTTGCTGAGGACCAGATTGTAGGGTAATATGAAGATTTTCCTTGGCACCTCCTTACCTCTTTTCATAAGGAGCCCACCCCACCTTCCTTACCAAAGAGGCCCTTTTCATCTTATGCTCTAAATTCAGGCAGAAGATAAGCCTAAAAAGAGCAATACAATAACCCAGGGTTAAAGTGATAACTCATCATAACCTGAGGTATAAATACCACTCAGGGTGTTTTCATTTCCATAGGGGACCCTTGAAAATTAGAAGGTCATTTCCATAAGGAACTAAATATCTAATGGTGAAATTTTAAGCACCTTATCAATTGGCAGGTAAAATACTTCGAGGTGAGCTTTTCCTCAAGTACTCTGCAGAGCTAAGTCCCAACTGTGCCCCTTGGTGAGGTGAGCCAGAAATGGTTGTCTCACCAGGAAACTGAGTCTCAGAGATGTAATGTAACTTGCCCACTGTCTCTCAGCTGACGAGTAGCAGAGTTAGGAATAGCCTTACCCCTTCTGCTACTACCCTGGAGTGAAATGAAGGAGATCAAAATAGGAAAGGTCCATCTTGTCGTACTGTGAACTCATGAGAAGGTTAGCAAATGGAGGTCAAGGACAGTGGGCCCAGGGGACTGTTCAGTTTAAGACCATCCCCGAGAGTGGTTCTAGCACAGCTGTCTCCCTGTCTGGGCCAAGGGCACGATTCCAAAGGACGGGGCCTCAGGTGGCGACATCCTGAGAGTCTTCCCAGCCCAGGTGGCAGCCCAAAGGCTCTGGCCAGAGCTGCAGCTGGAGTGGGGCTTTCGAGAAACAAAAGGCCTGCTCCGGAGTTAGCGGGCCCACAGCATGCGGGCCATGCAGAGCCAAGAGTGGGGCAGAATGCTGTAGAGCGAGCCACCATTTTCCTCCACCAAGGTGCTGGGCAGCCCAGGGAAAAGCCCTTGGCTTCTCTCAGAGTCGGTTTCTCAGAACGAATAGAGGCAAGACTTTCCTTACCTACCCCAAAGGGTTGTCCTGAGGTGCCACAGGGAAAAGTCTCTAAATTTAAGTGCCACAGAAATACAAGATGATGATGGAAAAGCCAAAGTCCGTGCGGAGCGCACGGTGGCTTGACGGAAGAGGCCTGCAAGTCTTCTCTGGCTGCTGTGACAGATGACCACAAACTTGGGGGCTCAGACGGCACACATGCATTCTCTTCCAGTTCTGGAGGTCCCAAGTCTGAGATCAGTCCCATGAGGCTTAAGTTAAGGTGCCGACAAGGCTGGTTCCTTCTGGTGGCTTTGAGGGGTGGATGTGTTTCCTTCCCTTTTCTAGCTTCTAGAAGCCACCTGCATTCCTTGACCCGTGGCCTTCCCTTGCGTGGACTTTTCCTTTCCAACCTCTTGCCTCCACTCTCACATCTCCTGCTACAGACTCCGATCTCCCGCCTCCCTTGTATGAGCCCTTGCAATAGCATTGGGCCCACCTGGACAACCCAGGACGCCCTTCCCGTCTAACGATACTAAACTTCATCCCACCTGCCAAGTCCCTTGTGCTGTATCAGGTGACATATTCACATGTCTGGGGATCAGGCTGGGGGCATCTTTGGGTGCGGGGGGGGGGGGGGGTCCTTATTCCACCTATCGCGAGGCCTGCTCTTCCCATTCTAACAGAGCTCCTGCCTGCACCAGCCCCAGAGTGTTTCCTAGCACACCCTGCCTGTAGCCCGACCAGACGCCTTCGATGCTTAACATTTTTGTGCACGGGGGCCGACTTCCAACCACCAGCCAGCACCTGCATCTTTGCCTGAGGGCTTTTGGCCCCTGGAGCCTGCTCTGCCCGCGCAGACGGCTGGAGGGAGGAGCCAGGGAACCCATGTCCCCCACGCCCTTCCCTCCCGACCTTGGAAGCAGGCCTTAGCCAGTGCCTCACAGGATCTAGCTGATAAATACCCCAGTTCTCTTGCCCCTGGGTTGGGATAACGGAGGAGTGTGCCCCCCTGCCGCCTACAGGCCCCCAGAGGAACTGCTCTCCAGTTGCCCACCCTGGTAACAACCTTGGTAACACTCCTTCGTTGGCTGCCTTCCCTGTCCTGTCTCTCCCACCGGATGTTTTCTTGAATTGTCTCCCAGGCAAACTATTTGCCCTCAAATCCTTGCCTCTAAATTGTGACTATTTCTCACAAGCCTTGTGCATGCAGCTCTCCTGCCCGCAATGCCCCTTTCCTTTCCTCGCCCATCTGCTCATCTTTCTAAACCCTCTACCTCAGGGAGGTCGTCCCCAGCGCGTCTGTGCCTGTCAGTCACGCCTCTTCCTGCCCATCCCAAGTGGTCCCAACAGTTGTCAGCTCTATGAAAGAATCGGGGGAGACAGCTCAGCATAAAGGCTAAGACAATGGATTCTGAAGCTAGGCTCTATGGCGTTATGTGGATCCATAACCTCCTCCACCCCTCGCTAGCTCAGTAATAGTGAGCAACCAGGTGACTTAACCTCTTTGGGCCTCAACATGGGGCTGGTAATCGCACCCACCTCGTGGGCTCGCTGTGAGAAACAGAACGGCGCTCGGCACGCCGCAAACACCTGATTAGCGGTGGCTGTCACTGGTCGCTTTCACAAGTTAGTATACGGTGCACAGGTCTCTCTCATACCCTTCTCAGATCAATAGAACGGGGCCCAGTCTGTGCCGATCTCTGTTTATACCTGGTGCCTGGAGCAGCGAACTGATGTCTGATCCTTTTTAAAATGAATATTATACACAAAAGAGAGAAGGAGAAATCATAAGGGGCTGAGAAAGGGTAGGAGCAGGAAGAAACCCCCGTGGGGAGAGACCACAGGCTTCCTCGTGGTCCAGGCTGGAGCTCGTGGGCTCACTGCGAGGGCAGGCTGAGTGGGGCCAGCCTAGGAAGCCCTGGGCAGCTCTGAGAACCAATTCAGCCTCTGAGTCTGCGAGAGGCAGAGATGCCCCGCCAGCTCCCCCTCTGAGCGAAGGTCTCGCTGCCCAGCTGAGAGGAATGTTGTCAGCAGACTGCCTCCAGCTCTCAGCTCCTTCCCGGAGCATCCCAGCTGCTGCTAAGAGCTGTCTAGCCCCAAGTCAGGCCTTTGCCCGAGGTGGGCTTCGTCCTGAGACTGAGCAGTGGGGGAGTGTAAAGGGCCAGACATTTCTGTCCGACAGGAGTCTTTCCAGGGGCAAGCCTTGCCCAGAGCACCCCACTGGGTTGCCTCAGCCTCAGTCAGGTGCGCAGGGCAGCCGGGCCCCCACTCCTGCTTCCTTCCCTTCTCTTTCACAGGTGCTGATCTCCACCAAACATTATGCCCCACAGACCCTACCTCTGCTTCCAGAGAGCACAGCCTGTGATGGGAACAAGGACTTGACCGACTTCCAAGTTCAAATTAATGCTTGAGGCTCTCTTTGGAAGTTCAGGGACCCAGAACCACCTTATTGTTTTCCTATCCGGCAGTTCAACCCTTCGGTGATGTTAAGTGTCCTGACTCGAGCCTGGGAATGTTCTGAGCGCACTGTCCTGCGGCCCAGACAAATGAGAGCTGTTTATCTTTCAACTTCACTTAGAACAGTCAATAAAAAAAAAAAAACCTCATTAATTCAGACTGTTCTTATTTGGAATTTGTGATGATCCAGAGAGTGGCCTGGCGGGTGTTTGTTTACTTTTGCATTATCAGGGAAAAGAGAGCTTGCCAAGCAAATGGGGAATGTAAGCAGATTGGAAGGGAAACATTTCAACAATTTTCCAGAGGGAAAAGCCCCTTCTCTTACTTTAAAAAGCACCAGTTTACAGGCAAAAGATCCATGGTGACGTTCTGATCAGTTTATGTCAAAATACTTTTTAAAGCAACCCATTGCTGGTCTAGCTGGCGTCATTCTATGAACTGAAATTTGTTTCTTTTTTTTTTTTTAAAGATTTTATTTATTTAATTCTCAGAGAGAGAGAGAGACTGAGAGAGAGAGAGAGAGAGAGCGCATAAGCAGAGAGAGCGGCAGAGGCAGAGGGAGAAGCAGACTTCCCGCTGAGCAGGGAGCCTGATGCGGGGCTCGATCCCAGGACCCCGGGATCATGACCTGAGCTGAAAGCAGATGCTTAACCAACTGAGCCGCCCAGGTGCCCCCTGAAATTCGATTTGACGTTTACCAAGCTCCTATTGCCTGCAGAGCATGGGGAAGGTCCTGTGGGATATACCAAGATGAAAACAACGCAATCTCTACTCACAAGGAGTTTACAATTGTAGTGGATACTACCACTGCATTAAAAAAGGTTGTTTTGCATTTCTTCTCAGCTGTTGAAAAGTGCTTCCTAAACACCGAGCTCTGGCCTCAAAGCTGGAATATCTTAGTTACACAGTAAGCACTTGTTGAACCCCAGAACCCCAGTTCGGACTGACCTCCCGAGCTACTGGTCACCCACCACCCAGCGCCTGCAGAATCTGGTCCCTAGAGTCCCAGCAAGTTATCATGTCCCCTACTGTGGCACTGTGGGATGCCCCATCCAGCTCGCTCCCTCCCCCAAGCTTGCACACATCACAGAGGAAATCCTCGCCCACAACAATCGGCTGTGATCTCAACCTTTTTGAAGAAAGACCCTGTTGAAAATGACAGTCGTGACCTTGGCTCTGCGCCCTTCGCAGGGACAGAGCTGGCTGGGATTCTGGCCTGAGGCGCAGCCTGCAGGCATCCAGAACTTCCAGACAATTACCATGCGCCTGGAATTGCTCTCACTCCTGATTGCTATTGGTTAATTAAAGAAATCTAGGCTCCAGACTGTATTACCCACCCATATGTCACCTCCGATGTAACTAACGAGTTCTCAGCAGAACAGGGCTGTGTGTGCACGAGCGTGCGTGCGCATGCGGCCACGTTGTTAAATTTTGATGCATGATGCTTCTCTCCACAAAGAAGGGTTCCCTTTCTCCCCTGTGACTCTTCAGCTGCGGTGCCGATGCTTACTCTCTGCAAATTTTCTAGTGTCACCCACGACGTTTTCGCCTTCGTCGTGCACCTTGACTTCTTTTGCACTCAGTAACTCCTGAGCCTCAAACACTCCCTAAACTCTTTAACTGTTACCAGTCTAGGGAGCTAGTCCTTCTCCCCTTCTGGCAAAGCAGACTATTAAATGGCTGGTCTAGGAGACTCATCTTATCAGAACTGATTTTCTTCTATTTAATTTATTTCAGTAAGAAGCTGGCACCAACTCAGGTGCTCTGGGACAGGAAACAAAGATAGGGCCCTGCACTCAAGGTATGGTCTTTTTGGAGAAATAATATAAGATTCCTATAACATTTACAGAAGAATCTATTTCATTTATGCATCCAACAAATATGTATTAAACATTGTGGTAGTTTGGGTAAGGGCTAAGGTGCTGTAATCAAAAGCCCCCCTCCCCCCCGCCCAGCGCCACGACTTACAAAACAGAAGAATTCATTTGTCTCTCCTGTAACATTTCTAAGGTCGGTGGTCCGGGTTTATAGGTTTATTGGCTCCATGTAGTTCCTTAGGAATTCCAGATCCTTTGCGCTTAGGCTCTGCCACTCACTAGGGTGCAGCAGTCGTGCGTGAGGTCACACTCTGGTCAGAGCGTGTTCGTGTCCTAGCTGGTGGGAAGGTGAAAGGAAAATTTCAGGGTAGGCAGCTTTTTTTTTTTTTTTAAGATTTATTTATTTATTTTAGAGAGAGAGAAAGAGAGAGGGCGAGGGGCAGAGGAGAAGGAGAGAGAAACTTAAGCAGTCTCCTCGCTCAGCATGGAGCCAGACATGGGGCTCGATCTCACGATCGCGAGATCACGACCTGAGCCGAAACCAAGAGTCGGACACTTAACCGATGGCACCACCCAGGGACCCCAGGGCAAGCAGCTTTTCAAAGCAAGTGAAGCAGAGTTGTGCCCGCACCTTCCTGTCCCATTCCACTGGGGAAAAGCTAGCGGCATGGCTGCATCTGGTTGTAAAGGAGGCTGGAAATACTGTCTTCACCTGCCTATGCGTCCAAGGAGGAAAGGGAGAATGGATTTGGAAGAGCAACCAAGTGTCCCCCCAGCATCCGCTGTATGCCAGAGACTCCCAGATCCCATGCTTACAGCAGCGATCAGGAAGACACGCTTGCTGACCTCAGAGAGCTTAGATTCCGGGGACGGCAAACACGAAGTAACTCCTAATGTTATTGTGAAACGGGAGGAAATCTGGGTCCGAGAACGGGGCCTGCTGGACTTTAAAGCTATGTCTTTCCGAACATCCTTTTGCTTAATACTGGCCAAAGCCTTCGCACAACTCCGACAAGATGTGGGTTTTGTTAGCACCACCCTGCCTGCTTTAGCTTAGTTTCCTGGGCAGGATGCCCTCGCACCCTTGGCTTCAGTCATGATTCACCGCTGGTTTCCTGAAGGCAGACAATCCTTTCATCCTCCTCTGCCGTTACCCAAGCTCTTCCCTCTGACTGGGACGCCCTCCCATGAACAAGGCCGGGTACCCTCTCACCAGCCCCCTACCCCTTTAACGGCCCAGATGGCCTTGACGTCCAAGCAGTTAGACCTGCGGCTTCCCCTCTCCTCCCGTCATACTCGGCGCGGTCCTCAGCGAGGCACGGGTCTCCGTGTGAGGTGGTGGACAGCACGCACAGCCTTAGTGATCTGGCGGATCTGAGTCTGAATCCCAGCGCCGCTCACTTCCTCGCTATGGAACTCAAGGGGAGTTTGTCCAGGCAAGGACTCCACTTGGGGATCCCAGGCTCTGTGACCCGATTCTGTTCATTCATACTGACATATGAATTACTTTCACACTCTCTCTTTCAGGGGGCCTTTCTATGTTTTAAAGGACCATAGGAAGATAGAACGGTTTAATTCAAAGAAATGACTTGCCAGGGAAACTTTAGACTAGCTATTGCGGAGCAAGAGAACCCAGGTTCTCGCAAATTCCAGCAATGAGCCAGCTACTCCTTCCAGCTTTGGCTGAGCTCCGTTCTTACCCACAGGGACCAACATCCATCTCTCTCAAAAGATCCTGTTCTCTTCCCCACCAGGGAAGGGCCTAACTGCTTGGTGCCTTGCTCCCAGAGGGTAGAAATACATCCGCATAATTAACTTGCATAGAGCTTCCAAGCACCGGGGCCTGGCGGAAGGACAGCTGCGGGTGGAGTGACAAGACCTGGGTGTCCCGCTCTCTCTGTCCCTTGCCAGTTGTGTGACTCGGGCTAAGGCACCCCCGGTCTCTGATCTTCAGTTCACTCCTCTGCAAACTTCAGTGAACTGAACTCATTAGGACAACCGGTACTGGGCTTCCTCTCCTCTCCCTTGATGACTCTGGCCAAGGCCGGGAAGCTCCAGCCGTGACTCTCGCTTTTCTGTCCTGTCCACGACCAGCCCCGCCTCCATGCCCGTCCCCTGCCGGCGGGCCCACTCCTCCTCTCCTACACATCTTTGTTCAGGCCCGCGGCAGCCCTCCTGATTATTATTCAGTCCAGACACCTCTGTCATTCTGGCATTTTCATTGATTTAAATTAAGAGTCAGACTAATAATTAATGCAAACTCTCCCCCCACGCTCACCCCCTGACTGATGGATTCTCGGTGTCAAAACATTAACCTTTAGGTTTGGGACCGTGATGCATTCAAACCCCTAAGTACCCGATAAGCAAGCAAACTATAGAACTATTCCCTAAACCGGCTCTTCCTATCTCGCCAGCCCTTATTTGTCTATGCAAATAGATATTTATCTTGGGAGCGAAAACAACCTATATTCAAAAAGACACAGACACAGAGAACCAAACCCAGCCATCACGGCTAAGGTGAGGTTGGAAAGCTAGTTAGCAGTTCCTCTGCCTCCCCTGACTTGGGCTCGAAGACCCTCAACTGGATGCCTGGAAGAATCCCCATGAGGCCGTCTGGGGACACAAGCAGGAACTCCGCCAGACCCAGGGAGCGGGACCAGATTCTTCCGAAGGCGCGAGAAGTGTTCCAGCTACCTACCGCGGCTGGGTGACCAACTGCCCTGATCGCTAAAAACGGCTTAAACATCAGGACTCACGTACTGGGCTCACGATTCCCCAGTCTGAGCAGAGCTGGCTGGGGAAGGCCCACCCCCACTTCCTGCAGTGTCCCCTGGGGTGGCTTGACCGGGGCTACAAGATCCACCCGCAAGAGGGCTCACGCCGGTGGCTGGCCAGTTGGTCCGGGCTCAGGGCTGGGAGCTCAGCAGGGACCGTGGTGTGGAGCACGGCCCCTCCCTACGGCCTGGGTTCCTCCCAGCATGGAGTTAGGTCCCGAGAGGGGGTGTACGAGAGGGCAAGCCCCAACGTGCGAACGATTATTAAGCTTCTGCTTACTTCATGCTTGCTCATGTCACAGAGCCAATCCCCAAGTCAGCGTGGCGGGGGGTGAGGGGAGGGGGCTCCATAAAAAAGATAATCCCGTGGGGCCTGGTTCATTGGGGCAGGGGAAGGTGGGGCGGACGCATGCATAGTTCACCACCGACGGTAACGGAGGGGGACACATGAAAGTCATTTTCTTTAAACACAACAACTGCCCACCTTATAATTCAAATATTTTTTAGCAACCGCTGTCCAATCATCTCTCTTAATAATAATAATGATGATAATAATAATAATAAAAGGCGGGGTGGTTTCATTCTTCCTCATTTTCTCACTTATAGCACTCAGGAGTCCAGTGGCTCTGGGGTCCTCGAAGTCCATCCTTTTGATTCCAATGTGCCATGACCCCTTAACCCAGCAGGCTCTGTTCTTTCTCTCAAGTTCCCCGTCGGCTCCTACATAGGGCCATCTTCCTCCAGCTGCGGCCTCGAGATACGGAGATTAAATTTGCTAGATATTTGAATTACAAACAGAAGCTCCTAAATGGATGGATTCAGAGAGCTGGAGCCAAGCCATCACCTGAGAGAGGGGAAGAAGCTGAGGACCCCTCTCTCTGCTACTTCCGTCCCCGCTCTGCGTCTTGCTGTCTTTGCTCATTCTGTTTTTCTATTTGTTCTCTCTGCATTTCCCTTTCTCTGTGTCCTCGGTCTCCCTCTACCGCCCTTTGATCCTGTCTGACTTGTCCCATTCCGTCCCCTTTCTCTCTGGGAATCTGTCTGTCCACAGGGTTCTCTCCGTGTCTCATTGCGCCTGTGTGTCTCTCTTGGTCTCTGTTGCTCTCGCATCATCTCTCTGTCTTCCTGGGGTTTCATGTCCCTGAACCACTCTCTGGCTGCGTGTCTTCTCCTGTCCCTGCATCTACACTTGGCTGCCCTGCACAGTTTGCTCTCAGGCTCCAACTCAGGGCCCTGGCCTGACCAGAGGCGGGCGGGTAGCTCTGGGCCCCGGGCTGGTGGCTCCTCTTTGGGCAAGCTTGGCGTTCTAAGCTGCTCTGCTGTCCACACCCTTCCCCAGACTGGCACAGAAAATAAAGCTGGAGGGTCAGTGGCTCTGGTGGGAATTCAGT
Source organism: Phoca vitulina (assembly GCF_004348235.1). Taxonomy (NCBI): domain Eukaryota; kingdom Metazoa; phylum Chordata; class Mammalia; order Carnivora; family Phocidae; genus Phoca; species Phoca vitulina. Next base: position 12,512,775 of record NW_022589738.1, on the reverse strand, counting down.
GCAGGAAGGCAAGTCCAACTGGGAGGGCAGAGAACACAGGCCTACAAACCGCCCTCCTGCTCAGAGGCACACACTCTCACGCAGGTGATGTTTGGCCGATCCGCTGACGAGCCACCGAGATCCCCCATCTAGGAAGAGCTTGTTGCCCAGCTGCTGGGGGTGCCAGAAGTGGGGGGGGGACACCCTCCCGCCATCAGGGCCGGAGGGATGCCATGGGTGGCCCAGAGCACCAGGCCCGAGGCCACACCCCTGCTGGGCAGCCCATATACAGTGACTGAATGAGCGACTTATAAAGGCAGGGCCTTCTCTACCCATCTCAGAAGGCCCATTCTGGCTGAGCGGCTCTCTATGGGGTTGGCCAAGGCCCGCTTCACGGCAGCTGGTCAGCTCCATCTGCCCACTCCTGCTTCCTTCCCCTCCTTCCCCAGATGTAGATCCCAAGGTCTCTCCCTAACTAACCTCCCATCTGCTAACTCAGTCTCCAAGTTCGCTTCCTGGGAAGCCCAGCTGGTGATGCTCAGCGTCTCCGTCTCTGTCTTTCTCTCTCTCTCACACACACACAGACCCAGATACACACTCTCTACCTAATTTCTTCTCTCCCTAGTGCCTAAAACCTACCTTTCTCCTTGGATCTCTCCTTTGTAGTGTACTGAAGGCAACTCATCTCGCCTCACTTTCCCCAGCAGCCTGGATCAGGTCATGCAATTGTGTCTCAGATTGCGCTAGAATCTTTGGCAATTCCCTGCTTCGTTTTCTCATCAGCACAGTAGAACACACTCGGGCTTGGAAGGGGAGAGGCCCGGTTGGGAGTCCTGACCCCATCACTAACCAGCTGGGAGACCTTGTGCAAATCACTCCCATATGCTGTGCAGCGTGAAAGGGGTTCCAGAGAAGTCTACCTCACAGCGTGAGAAATGGTGCCTGTGCTCGCACGGTGATGTACTACATAATCCCGAGTTCCAGTAAACACGTAAGGTCGGTTATTTAGTGCATGTGACAACTTTTCTTTTTATTCTTTTTCTCAGGTTTTCGCCTTTTGGTTCTCTGATTGTTTAACGACAACGGAACCCTCACTGCCAAAAAATCCCAGCAATCTTACTATTTACTGAGCCCCTACTATGACTTTTCTTTGTAGTGCCTCATTTGATTCCCCCCAGCCATCCCATGGAGATGGCTCTATTATCCTCGCCTACAGACGGCAGCACAGAACCTCGGGAGGTGGAGAATTTATCCAAGGTCACGTGGCAAGTGACTGCCGGTGTAAGATCTAAACCTAGGTTTGATCGTGTCCCAGGCCCACGCTGCACAAAGGGGAGAGAAGTCTCTCAGACCTCATGATGTGTGCCACGAGATGGAATGGGATCCATCCATGGATGTGAATCCCAGAAATCCTAGAGAATGGATGATGACCTTGATACTTCATTAGAAATTTGGTGCTAGTCGATTCACTACCCAAGAGTCAGGAGAGCACGAAAGGATCTAGGATCAGGAGCCCTGAGACCTAGTCTAAGTTCTGTTTTTAACTAGTTGGAGGGCCTTTCACAAATCTCTTAAATGTGGTGGGTTTCCATTTTGTCGTGGGTGGGGGCCCAGCTGTGTGATCGCTGAGGTCCCTCCCTTCCGGCTCTTGAACCCAGATCTCTCACGACAATGCATGCGCTCTCCTCTCTGGCTTCCCAAATCCTCAGACTGCAGCCCCAGTGGTCCCCACTGACTTCTTGGTACACTCACTGACCTCCTTCATTTCTGGCTGCCCATGGGCCCTAACTCTTTCCACATTCATTTACATGCTTATTCATGTGCCATGGGGCAGAGTACAAGGAGTTCCTTTTGGGACTCAGCCCTACATTTAAATCTAGACTCTGTAATATAGCTGCTGAGTGACTTTGGGCAAGTCACCGAACCCCTCTGAACTCAGTTTTCTCTTTATAAAGTGGTGATACTGCTTATTTCACAGGGTGATCATGAGAAAATGAGGTCCTCATTTTATGTATGGAAAACGTCAAGGTATTGTATCAATCTTAGTTTATATTATCATTATTATGATGAATCAGTAGTTCATGTGCAATCCTACTGAGCCTTTCTGGAAGCTGGGGCTCCCTCCTTTGTAGTGTCTAGAGCACATTTTGCATGCAGTTGGCACTAAACACTTGAATTGGCCTGAATGGTGTCTGATAATCCAGGAAAAAGATCTGGTGTATTCTCTGTTAACACATGAAGATAAGTGGGCTTTTGAGAAGCAGACAGTGCCTCTTCCATACCTTAAATTTTATAGAGCAGTGGACCAAACAATTTCTCTAACCACCCGTCGGCATAAGCTAGAATATTCATTTTGCCTTGAGATCAAAGAACACAGGCTCGAGGCTTCCCTCCATGATGACTCTATGCGACAGGCGGCTGCCATATTGGAAACACAAACTCCGACTCTCTGGGGCTTTGGGCCCAAATCACACGTATGTCAGCAGAAGTACACGTTCAGGGGGAAGGTCAACTCTGCAAATGAGAGCTCAGGGATAGGCTGTCCCAGGAAGAGGAAAAGGAAAACTCTCTCCTGGAAAGAAGAAAGGCTCAACGACAGCCCATGAGACACCGCCCCCCCCAACCCCCGCAACTGTCCAAAGGAAACAGGGAAGCATTTGTAGGAGATCAGAAGGTGGCATGTGGAAAGCAGCGGTGCCTGCCTCTCTTTCTCTTCCTGCTATTGATTCCTTCTGCTCTGAGGGTCTCTGGGAGGAGCTGTGTCCACTTCTCCAGGGTCTCAGCTCCTGAGGTGGTGGTCCCTCCCCCTCCCCCCCAGAATCGTTGCTCACCACCTCCCTTTTGTTCTCCTAGCCTTGGGGGTGGGAGCCTCTTGCTGCAGTTTCTTGCCTTTGGGTTCACTTAGCTTCTTCTTTGGCGTCTTTTAAACCTTCCAACACCCATTTTAAATCCCCTCTGAGGGGCGCCTGGGTGGCTCAGTCGGTTAAGCGTCTGCCTTCTGCTCAGGTAACGATCTCAGGGTCCTGGGATCGAGTCCCACGTCAGGCTCCCTGCTTAGTGGGGAGTCTGCTCCTCCCTCTCCCTCTGCCCATCCCCCTGTTTGTGCTCTCTCTCTCTCTCAGATAAATAAATAAAATCTTTAAAAAAAATCCCCTCTGAAATCCCTCACTGGTTTCTACTTTCCTCACTAGGTATTCCATTATGTGAAGTACACATCAAGGGGCAATAGCGTTTGGTGAGAGCTGCAGAGGAAGTCTCCCTTCCATTCATCTCAGAAGACATGTGACATCCTAATCTTACGTTGCAAAACGCATTTTGTTGAAACAAATGGGTTAATAGTAATAATAGTAATAATAATAATAATAATAATAGCTAACCTGGTGCATAGAGCACAGCATGATGTGTTGAGAAGCTGAATCACTATGTTGCACACCTGAAACTAACGTAATGTTGTGTGTTCGACTAGGCTCCAATAAAACAATTTTTAAAAATAAACAAATGGCAAAAATTATCCAGGGAAAATGTGTCGGAGATCAATGTGTGTGTCTGTTACATCTCGGCCTCATATCAGGGAGCAGTGTGGTGTGTGAGGAAACCCGCTGGCCTGGATTCTGGGGACACAAGTTCTAGAGCTAGCTTTGCAGCAAATGACGAACTTGACCTTGGACAAAGCGATCAACCCTGCTGAAACTTTGTCTCAACCTTCAAATGATTGAAATAAATCGCCTCACACTCGCAAATATATCTCGGATTTGATGAAGCTCAGTATACATACTGGTGAGTTATTTCGTAAGTATTATGAGGGCAGGGACTCTGCCTTATTGGTCTTTATAACCATTACACTGTTTGACCACAGACATTCAATAAATATTGATTGACATGAAAAATAATATTGAACACATAAATAGCACTTACTATGGGCCAGGTATTATTCTAAGCACTACACATATAGTAACTCATTTAATCCTTCCAATAACCTTGTGGGAAAGGCACTATTTTTGTTTGCATTTTACGGACAAATAGAGTGAGGCGCAAGGCCCAGAGAGTGAAGTTGTCTGAAGATAAACAGTGAGAGGCCACTTGGTGTTCAAATTCGGGAAGTCTGGCGCCAGAGTCCAACTCTTTTTTTTTTAAGATTTTATTTATTCGAGAGAGAGAGAGCACGTGTGCATGAGCAGGGATGGGGGCAAAGGGAGAGGGAGAAGCACACCCCCCAACTGAGCAGGGAGCCGGATCGGGGCCTCGATCCCAGGCAGAGTCCAACTCTCAACCAGTGTCTTAACATGGCTTTCTCCAAAAGCAGACTTGGAGACAAGCATTCAGCTTCGAGTAATTAATTTGGGAGATGATTTCAGGCAGCACTGTGAGCAATGAGGCAGAAAAGGGAAGAAAGCTGATCAAGAATACGCTAATAAGTGGGTTAGTGCTCTGGGCATCAGGACTCCTTCCTGGGGTGGCCGTTTTTCGAGGCTGGGTATAACCCAGTGTGGAGGACCACTCCTTGTGTGTTAATCCCCTGGCCTTTTCAGCCAGCCCCTGCATGTGCCACACATGTCCCCATGGCCAGAGAAGGGCTTCAGCCAGAGAGGTATCGTAGGGCAGAGGTGCACACGGGAACTTTCCCGCAGTGGCTTCCCAGGTGGGATGAGGGGATGTGGGCAGGGCGTCGGCCATGTCAACCACACTCGCTGGTCACCCGGCTTCTTGCTTACTCGTTGGCCTGTCTGTTGTTGGATACAAGTGAGATGGCAAGTTCAGGTCACCGTACAAAAGCCAAGGAAATGATCGGAGCCTCTCTTCCTACCAAGGGGATGTCGTTAATGTCAGTGACCAGGAGGACTGGCCCCCTACCTCTCCTCATCTAGCCTGTCACCAAGTCACATAGGCCTCACCTCCTGCCTCTGCCGCTCAGCCTCCCCACCGTGTCTTCACGCAAGCCCGCACCAGCTCTCACCAGGAATGTTGCAAAGGCTGCTGCCTGGCCCCCTAATCTCCAGTCTCTGACCCTTTCCAAGCTATGTTATTGCTGGGATAATCTTACAAAAAGGCAAATCTGATCATGCCCCTTCTCTGCGAATACCCCTTAGGACCTTCCCCAGCTTTCAAGGAAGAAGCCAAACTCCTTAGGGTGGCAAACGAGGCTACTAACTGTGGATCCAACACCACCCCTCACGCCTCCTAAATTCACGGCTTTGTTTCCGTGCACGATCTGCTACATCCATGCTTTTGGGCCTGAGAATCTCGTGTCTGCACACCTGCTCCTTCTTCGTCCTGCTCTGGCTTCTAAGACTCAGCTTGGGCATCGATTCTCCTGGAGGCACTGCCTTCTTGCCCCCACCCTGCACCCCCTCAGAGGATGTGCCTCTCTTAGCTCCCCATACCCAGCGCATGGCTTGGCATATGGTGAGGGTAACCAAAGAACGTGCGGTCCCAATTGGGACACTTCTGCGAGAGAAAAAAGACGTCGTTAGTAATTACATCCAGACAACCAAGACTGTTCTAGGGTAGCCAATATTGTTACCCTACACCCATAGGACATGCCCAGTTCATGGTCACTGAAGGCATAAATCAATAAATACGCACCAGATTTCTGCAAACTTAGCGAAATGGTCTCATAAATAAGATGTCCATATCACAGGTGGTGTACAAGACGAGCCACGGAGGGCCAGAAGAAGTATTAGAAACACAGACACACACACACACAGATGGAGACAGAGACAGAGAGAGACAGAGGGAGAGAGGGCGTTAGCCCAACTCAAGCCTCTGCGTGCGTCACACCTACTAACACCGTATTAGCCAAAGCAAGTCACAGGTGCAAGCCCAAGGTCAAAGGCTCGAGCAGTGCACACTGGCCGCCACGAGGCCTTGGCAAGGATGCAAGGATGTGAATGTACGGTACTACTGCAGGGGAGGAAGGGATTGGAACCAATAATCCAATTTACCATATTATCTATATATATCCTATTAGTACAGTGATAAATATTTATATAATTTCTAAGTACACATATGTAATTTTCAAGTGTATGTATATCCAGTGGGGGACCTCTAAATGTTTTATGGATGAGGTGTGCAATCAACAAAGTTTGGAGGGGCGCCCAGGTGGCTCAGTGGGTTAAGCGTCCGACTCTTGGTTTCAGCTCAGGTCATGATCTCAGAGTCATCGGATGGAGCCCCGAGTCTGGCTCCGTGCTGGGTGTGGAGTCTGTTTAAGATTCTCTCTCTTCCTCTCCCTCTGCCCCTCCTCCCCTCAAAACAAAAACAAAAACAAAAACAAAAACAAAACCACACAAAGTTTGGGTAGGATGTTGGTCCTCCGCAGTCACGAATACCCTTTTGTTGACAATAGAAAGTGCTTTGACACTCTGCCTTGTGTCCAGCATCATCCCAGGGAACCTCAGGGGCATGTGACAAACGCATCTGAGACTCTGAGATTCGGGAGAACCAGGCTTAAATCCCGCTCCACCACTTAGAAGCCATACGATCTTGGGTGTATCTCTGAATGGTGTGAAGGTTCAGTTCCCTCGTCTGTAAAACGGGGCTGTATCACCTGCCCTATCTACTCTGTAGGATGGTTATTAAGTCAAAATAATGAGAAAGTGCCTTAGAAGGTATAAGTTGTCTCACCTGGGTTCCCCAAGAAGCAGACTCAGACAGGAGTGGCGTTTAAGTTGTGTGCGAGGAGATCTAGGGAGCACTGATGGGGTTGAGGGAGTGAGACGAGAAAGGAAGGCAGCCAATAAAGGGCGGACTCATGAGTGGCTTACTGCTCCGGGCAACTGGGGCTCAGTCCCACTGGGAACTCTGGGAGATGCTGGGGAGCACACCTTAGCGTTGTCCCACCCAAGAGGTGAGCAAGCCAGAATATTTACACACCAACTTTTGGTCTGACGCTCATGGAGGGTTGCTCCCTCGGCCCCCCTAAATGGTCCCGGGCTCTGTGGCATGGGCCAGTAACGTCCCCAGTGCACAGTACTCCCCGCCCCAACCCCATTTGGAAGGGTCCATTTAAGTGGAGCTTCTGACTATTCAGAGCACTTATATTTATGCAGCACAAAACAGTCCAGAGTGGTAGTTAGGAGCACTGACCCAGTGCCAGATTGCCAGGGTTCAAATCCCACTTCTGCCACTTGCCTGTTGCGTGCCTTTGGCAGGTTATTCAATCTTTCTGTGCCTCTATTCTTATGTGAGAAGCGGGCCTGCTAACGGTACCTACCTGGTGGGATGGCTGTGAGGGCTGAAGAGGTCCCGAAAATGAAAGCATGTGAAACAGAGTCGGGCTCTTAGCAAGTGCTATTTCCTGATGTCCTTACAGAACACACGCAAGGCAAGTGGAGAGTGTGATTCCTCTTTGAGAGCCGGGGAAACCGAGGCACGGGGAAGCTCGCACACACTGACTTGCCGGCTATCGACCACTTCCTTTGATTCTAGCCTCGACTCCCTCTCAGACCTTGGTCTCAGCCCCTGGTCTGAGCCTGCACAGGCGCCACAGGCTCTGGCACCGCTGGAAACACCAGTGTGTGCGTGTCCTGTGCATCCTGGTGCTTCCGAGCGGCAGGGGCTCAAGGAGAAAAAGGCAGGGTTTCAGCCTGAGTGCACACAGCCAGCCCAGGCAGCCGCACTCCCGGGAGCTCTGGGCCCCTCAGGTGGCCTGGGAGCAGAAGCTGCGGGGTGGTGGATGGCGCGCCCTGCACCCCCTCCCTGCATCGCGGGGTGCCCCAGCTCATGCGCTCTCTCTGCACACAGAGGAAGACAAACACCCCTAGCATCTTCTAGAGACTGAGGGACACACAGGTGGCTTAATTCTCATCACATTTGGTACCATCTCCCCGTCCTTGGTTCCCTGTTCATTAAAACACGGGATAAGAGAAGAGGGAGCTATAATCCGAGAGAGGGAGAGGGAGAGAGAGAGCAAGAGAGAGAGAAGGCCCCATTGGGGGAATAAGGCAAAAGGATACAGAAGTGCACAGATCAAAAGAAAGGATCAAACTTCCCTGTTCTAAAGTCAAGGGTGGCCGAGAGAGGAGACAATTACAGCTGCTACAGTCCCGAGTAAATCTGACGGCGCCAGCGAGCGGCCGGGGGCCTGCGTGCGGCTGTAATAAGGACATTCCTGCCGTTAGTGCCGAGGGAAGAGAGAAGCACAAAGTGAAACTCCGCGAGTGTGTTCTATTGATAGATCTCAATCGAACACACGGAACGGTCCTGGCCGCGGGGCTCCGGTAAATAGGAAGGCAGCTGTGGGACTCCGAGCGAGCGCAGGAGAGTGGGCTTTAAGTCAGGACCGCGGGACATCCCGGTGGGTCCTGTGCCAGCAAGCGGGGACCGTAATTGTCTCCCTCTCCATTCCAACCCTGCCCGTCAAGCAGGGGAGGGCTTTCTCCTCCCTCTTGGTCTAGGCTGTTCGTTTGCCATTAAGGGATTGGCTCCCGAGGCCCCTCAGAGAGAGGCAGGCATGAGGGATGCCCCGATGAGGAAGGCAGCGGCCCTGGGGCTCCAGGAGCCCCCCAGTCTGGAGGAGGAAACGGGCTCATCTTCAGAGAACCCGCCTCCACAGCGGAGCGGCTTGCAGAGTGACGTGCATGTGCTGGGCCACCTCCGGGACATCCACTCCAAAGAGCCGGCAAGGCAGGGACGGCGCTCTGAGCCACCTAAGAGGTGCGATTTTAGAATGCAAAGACCGTGACCCACTCACACGCACCAGCGGGCCGGCTCCCGAGGCTGGACACAGGACAGACTTGTTCTAGCGCGCGGCTTGAGACTGTCGTGCATTTACCCGGTGCCACACGGCTGCCTGGAAGGAGCTGGCCGGCACCGCCCGGGGCCAGAGGCTGTCCTCCTGGGCAGGGGAAGCAGTGCCCTCTGATGGAGTGATCTGGGGGCTACAGAAGAGCCCCTACGGAGCTCCTGCCCCTACTCTCACCTCCGCCTTACAGTACCCAAAATATCCACGCGGAAGAAATGCCTCCCCTTGGCTTTTAGGAAAGAATTTCCCCCACCTGCCGAGGACTTCACATCTGGAACAGCAAAAACAGCTCTTCTGGGCCAGCTCGCTTGATGCCCAGAGTCTCTCCAGGCACCTGGTTTGTGGTGAAGGGAACTCCTGGGGGGGGGGGGGGTGGGGGTGGAGGGGTAGCAGGCAATGGGGAAACACGTGGAGGTGTTAGCAGTTTCTCAGACCTCCTTTCTGAAGGCCCCAAGGCCCCAGAAGGGAACAAAGTGGCAGGTCAAGTGGCAGGTTCTAGAAGTGCAGAGAGGAAGTTCTCCCCCTCCCCCCACCCCCCGGTGGCCTTGAGCAGCACCGCCTCCGGGTTGATGTGTCTTTAAGAGAGGGGCTTGCAAATGCTCATCAGATGGACCGCTGTAGGCTCCGGATGTGCGGATGTGCGACGTGACAGTGTGTCTCTATATTTTTAGAGACGAATTCATTACGGCTGCACGACGTTGAAAGGAAGTGGGGCACCAGTGCACGGGTGTTTCTTCCACTGGAAACCTTTTCATTTTCCTATGTCAGCGTGTGGGGGAGGGCATGTGGCAGACACCGATGGTTGTTTACCCAAAGGCCGGTCCCCTGCTTTCCTCGCTAATAGAACCTTGGTTAGTTTGGTGGCAACATGCCCCGGAGGAGGGGATACATCATGATTAGAACAAGAGAACCAATGAGATGTCACCCTGAACGCGCCCGATCTCATCTGATCTCGGAAGCTAAGCAGGGTTGGGCCTGGTTAGTACTTGGATGGGAGAAGATCTGTGATGGAGGGATCCTGGGAAGTAGTAGCCCCTGGACAAAGTAAAGGGCCACTGGAGAATAAGGCCTCTCACCTCTTCCTTACTTCCTGCTTTGGATGCAGACACGTGCAGATGACGCTTGAGGCCGCAGCAGCCCTCTTGAGACCGTGAGGCAGCAAACTTAAAAGGGAAAAGGGACATGGTGGAGGGCTGCCAAAAGGAGGGGCTCTGTTGGCCTCGTTAAGTTGCTGAGCCCACCTTGCAACCGCCCACATCCAGACTCCTTGTTAAGTATGCCCCAGGCATACTCGTGGCAAAAGCCACTGTTAGGCAGAGTTTTCTGTAGTACTGAAATACATCCTCACTGCTACTTCATACTCATGATGGAAATCGGACACCAGAGTGGTCAACGAACTGAAAACACGCACTGTGAATTCTTCCAGATGGTAAATACAAATTGTTCTCTGCTTAGGTGGAGTGCAGAGCCTTACCGACACTAAATCTATTCGTACGTTGATTGATATCTATTGCCTTTCACTGTGAAGGAGCCCGGGACAGCAGAAAGGTCAATGGACTGGTGTCTAGCTCTGGGATCCTGGGCCTTAGTTCTCTCTCTTCATAGAAGAAACAAAAGGGGTTGAAATAGAATCAGGGTCTGGGACATTCAACCTGGCATTAGTCCAGGACAAATTTTCCAGACTGCAAGTTTACCATTAAAAACCTTTAGTTCTTAAAATCTATAAAATTCATCTTTAAATAAAATGTCTTTAATGTGGATTAATGTTTCATTTCAGTGATAAAAGAAATGAATGAGAAAGAGTTTAAATAGGTTTCCACTGTTTATTGAAGAATTTAATAAATATATATTACATCTATATAATTTTAGTTGATCCGTGGTGGAGAATTTAGAGTGCCTGCCCTTCCTTAGTACAGTTTGTGTTGGGAAACAGTGCACTAGATGGATCTTTAAGATTCCTTCCAGCACTAACATTATGATTCTAAGTAGAAAAATGTGTTGGAGTTCTTTGCCAATACAGAGAGCCAAAATGGCGGCCTCGGCTGGTGGTGTTCTGCCTTTCTGGGTCAGGGAGACGTTTGCCAATACCATGCTTCCCTCATGACCCTGAATGAATATCTGAACACATTGTTCTGTGGAAGTAAAGCAGAAAGCTCCAATTTCAGAACCCTGTCAGAACCTGGCCTGTGGAGAGCCATTTCTTATGACCTTCTAATTCTCTTTTTAATAGAACAAGATCAATGGCTGAGAGTCCGACTGTCAAATAATGGAGGACTATTTACTGAGCACTGCTACGGGCTCAGGGCTGTGTAAACACATGGCCCTTTTTTCTAGGACGTCTTCATATCCATACTCTAGAGAAGTTGATATTAAAAAAGGCCCAATCCCATTTTTTTTTTTTTTCCAGACAGAAGAAGAGCAGTTGGTTCCATAAATGGATAGATAGGATTATTTTGCTCCGGACCGGGGCTGCTCTCTGATTGTATTAAATCCAACATGATGAGCCCATCTCCATAACTGTTGAGGCTTATCTCTTTCAGGGTGGCCTGACAGAGCCCCTCAGACTGAATCCTCCTCACTCGAAACCGCAGCAGAATTTGGAAAATGAAACCCAATTTCCCCAATGTTTGTCCATGACAGCCCCAAAGTATCTTTTCTCGGGGAGTCAGGGAGTCAACACATCATGAGTTTTCATCCCACGATCTGCAGCCAGCCAAGGGGACTTCCGGTGAGTTAATTTGTTATCCCAGGACCAGCTTGCTAGAAGATATTCTGCCATTTCTGCTGTGTGATGGTCTGACCCTCAAGACAGAAGATAAAGCAAGAAGGCAATGCTGGCTGAGTATATGGATGTCTGTTTTGGGATGAGAGAGTGACTTAAGAGAAAAGGGAGCTGGATCAGAAATTGAGCTAGGCTCCAAGAACCCTGAGGGTTAACAGAAGGCCAGTGCGCCATCTTTCTGTGTGGGGAAAGACTGCCCAAGAGTGAAACTAATTCTAAGGAAAGCAGTGGGATGGAGAAAAGGAGACAGATTCTGAATCTGAACTCCAATTTCCAGACAAAGTCTTGTATTTCTGATGGCTGTAAACCAATAGATTCCTTTTTCTATTAAAAAATAATGAAATGTTCCGTGGACCAGGGATGTGGTCCAAAAGGTACAGTTTCTTTAGCAGGAAGACAGGCAGCAAGGAAGGTCTCAGAATTTTCAGGAAGGTCAACTAAAGCATGGCCCAATAAACTGGGCTCAGACTCTGAGAAAAAATAATGTTGGTAATAAAAGATCTTTGCAAGTACAGAGTGCTTCATGGTTTCTAAAACATCACCAGCTCTCAAGAGCACACAGCATGTAGTCCAAATGTGGTCTCAATGCTTCAGGACACCAGGGGACTATTAGATCTTTGACCTGAGTATTGTATGGTTACACGAGTAATGCAATCTAGGGTGGCATTAGTTTTGGGGCACCTCACTTGCCTGCCATGAGGTCCTTATGGGGTTGGTAGGTCAAGTATTGTTATTTATTATTGTTCCCATTTTTTTTAAAGATTTTATTTATTTATTTATTTATTTATTTATTTATTTATTTATTTTGAGAGAGAGAGAGAGCACGAGCAAGGGGAGGGGCAGAGGGAGAAGGAGAAGCAGGTTCCCTGCTGAGCAGGGAGCCCGACGCAGGGCTCAATCTCAGGACCCTGGGATCATGACCTGAGCCGAAAGCGGACACTTAAACTACTGAGCCACCCAGGCGCCCTTATTGTTCCCATTTTTATTATAAAGAAATATTCAAGGTGACAAAGCTAGTAAGTGACAGAATTGGGAATCAAACACATAGCATCTGACTCCAAGATCAATGCTCTTTCTACCATAGTATCATCCAATTATCTCTCTGATCACTTATCTAATCATTTATCCATCTGCCCATCCATCCATCCATCCATCTATCCATCCATCCCCCATCCTCCTATCCATCCATCTATCCATCCATCCATCCATCCATCCATCCATCCTTCATCCTCCTATTATATTCAACAAATACTCATTGGGCCCTTATGTGACAGACACTGTCCCCAGTTCTGTAGATTAAAAAAATATATATATATAACCTTGGTATCTAGGCTTCCCCAGGCTTTGAGGACAAACGAGGTCACATTAGAATTTCATCTGTATTAGTTATGGTTCTCTAGAGAAACAGAACCAATAGGATATGAGTAGATAGATAGAGACAGAGAGAAATTGATTTATTATAAGAAATTGGCTTACATCATTACGGAGGCTGGCAAATTAAAAATCTGCAGGGTGTGCTGGAAGGCTAAAGACCCAAGAAAGAGCTGATGTTGCAGTGTAGGTCCAAAGGCCATCTGCTAGCATCATTTCTGCTTGCTAGGACAGGTCAGTCTTGTTTTATTCAGGTCTTCAACAGATTGGATGAGGCCCACCCATATTACGGAGATCAATCTGCTTTACTCAAAGCCCACTGATTTACATGATAATCTCATCCCAAAACACCCTCACAGAAACATCCAGAATAATGTTTGACCAAATATCTGGGCCCTATGACCCATCTTATTTGACACATAAAATTAACCATCTCAATATCATTCCCACCTACAAGGCTCAGGATCAAAAAGTTGTCTCCAAATGTTTCTGGGAATGCCCAGAAAGAATCTTGACTATGCATGAGAACAAGTCCTCTCCTCATGGACCCTGCTTCAGAGCCTCCCAGAGGACACAGCTCCCCTGGGGCCATGGTGGGACCCACAGCTCCACCACACAGCAGCTCTTTCCTGGCGGTGCCAGCCTTGAACTCTTAGGATGCTAGGATCTGAGATGAAGAGAGACGGGGGAAGAATGACCTCTTCTCCAGACTTGGTGGGCTCTTTATCCCTTGGGTCATGGGCAGTTGCACTTGCCCCTGTCTTGCATGTTGACATTTACCCCAAAGGACTAACTGATTTCACTTAAAATGTATGATCACGCACCTCAAAAAGGCGCTCATGGCAAGCCTCCCTCAGAAGTCTGTTATTTGCCCTCTGATAAAACAATTTCATACTTTCCTCGTTTTCTTCAAGCTTTTGTATTTGCCCCACTCTGTATTTGCAAGCTTGTGACCTCATCTCATCCTTTGTTGAGAAAATGGAAATAATCACACGGCACCTCTATCTTTTCAACACCAAACCAACAATTTACCGGTTCTGATTTCCATGCTACCAAGTTCCCCCATCCAGTGGACACTGCCCTCTCCTCATCTGGCTGGTTCTCTATGGAGCATCTGGCAGAGCTGGCCCCTTCTTGCTTCTTAAAATACTCCCATCTCTCCGCTTCCATGCCAAAAATTGTGCTCCTTGTCCTCTACCTCTATGAAGAGAACTCCAAAGTTTAGTCCTAGGTCTTCTTCTCTTCTTTATCTATGCCCACACTCAGGCAATCTCATCCAGTCCGTGGCTTTAAATATGGACCCATCTATATTCCAGATTTATTTCTTCAACCCAGACCTCTCCCCTGCACTCCAGGTTCATATATCTACCTGTCTAGTTGTGTTACTTTGGGTCCTCCAAGAAGCAGACTAGACTGGACATGCAAGAGATTTACTGGGGGGAAGCACCTGTGAAGTAAAGTGGGGAGGGAGCTAGAGAAGGTGGGCAGAGTCTCCAGACAGCAATGCGGGGTATGACATGTGTGGAGGGAAGGGGATAGGAAGGAGACTTGGGCAGAAATATTCACCCAGGCCAACAGGGAGTCCTTGAGTCAATGTGGCCCATCAGAGATGTCCCCACGTTTTACAGGAGCGAGCCTGCCTTAGTACCCCATTGCAGTCAGTCATTGTCTGAGAGCAACCTGCGGGAAATGTGGCCTCAGTGTGAAGCAGCTGAGATCAACAATCAATTTTGCTTCTTGCAACAGGAGATCTAAGAGGTCTGTGGTGCCTTTTCATGGCCCTGATACTGATGTCTTGAAATTCCTAATAAACATCTCAAACTTAACATAGAAAAAAATTAAATGACTCTCCTCACCACATATGTGTTCCCTTAGGTGTTTACCATCTTGGTAAATGGTCTTGCTCTCCTCCAGAAGCTAAAGCCAAAATCCTAGGACTCCTCCTTGCTTTCCCCCCCTCCCATTTCCTACTTTCAGTCCACAAATAAGTCCTTCTGGACTTACTTCTAAAATCTTGAATCCTTTTATTACTTCTCTTCATGTCCACAGCTACCACCTTATTCTAAGCTTCTGTCCTCTCCCACCTGGCCTCCTAAATGGCCTCTCCACTGTCACTCTTGCCACCTTACGGTTGATTCTTCACAACACTCAAAGTGATCTCTGGCAAAGTAACCTAGAACATGTCAGATGCCTTTGCTTCCATGGCCTCCCATTATGAATAATTATACTAAAATCCAAGCACATTGCCTTGTTCTACAATGTTCTACAATGACCTATGTCATCTGGCCCCCACCTACTTTCCCACGATCATGGGATCTAGGCACACACACCTCCCCTCTATTCCTCAGACACATTCCCACCCTCCCCAGATCCTTTGCCTACCCTTCCCAGAGCTTCACATCCCTCACTTCTTCTGATTCTTTAAAGATCACCTCACTATTGTCTTCTGAGACAGCATTTCTCCCACTACCTTGTTTATTTTTTTTTTTTTTTTTTTTTTTTTTTTTTTAACAGAAAGATCAGTTTTTTGTTTTTTTTTTTTAAAGATTTTATTTATTTATTTGATAGAGACAGAGACAGCGAGAGCAGGAACACAAGCAAGGGGAGTGGGAGAGGGAGAAGCAGGCTCCCCGCGGAGCAGGGAGCCCGATGTGGGACTCGATCCCAGGACCCTGGGATCATGACCTGAGCCGAAGGCAGACGCTTAACGACTGAGCCACCCAGGCGCCCCTCCCACTACCTTGTTTAAAGTAGACCACCTCAAGTTATGCATTAGTAGAGAATGGTTGTTCTTTTCATAGCCCATATCACACCTTGTCTATTCATCTCATATATGTATTTATCTGTCTCCCCTCACGTGACTCTAAGCTCTGTGAGAACAGGAGCCTTGTCTGTCTTATTTAATGTTTTCCCTCCCAATACCTAGCATAGACCTAGAAATTCTAATGGGAGCATATTGACTATTTGTTGAATGCTCAGTGAATGAGCCTCTCTTTTGCAAGGCCTCAACACTGTCTTTCATGTGCTATTGATGACTATTTTAGTTAGAAATAGGTTTTGTTGCATATAACAGTGGCTTAACCAAATCGTGATTTGTTTTTACTTTTCTTGGAACAAGAAATACAGAGGGAGTCCGTTAGTTTGGGACTGTACCATATTTCCACAATGCCACCAGGAGCAGAAGCTCCTTCTTGCCTCCATTCGGCTGCCCTGAGTGTGTGGCTTTCATCCTATGCATCTTATCTCATGCTCACAAGATGGCTGCTTCTCCGTCTGTGTAACATCTGTGCACCAGGTAAGAGAAAGAGTGAAGCCAAAGGTCAGAGTGTAAGTTGAATAAGTCTGCCTCTTAAAGGAGCTGTCACAGTTTGAGTTCCTCAGGCTTCAGATTCTTCGATGGACATTAGCATGTAAGAGACTTATTAGGGAGTACTCGTAGGATCAAGACATGGAGAAGGGATAGGAAGGAAGCAGAAGAGGGTAGTGGGAGAACCCAGGCCATGATGCAGTCTCAATGAAGGTCTCAACCAATCCCATTGGGAGCTCTGCAGCCTGGACGACCCTTTGGAGTTGACTCAAATTGGGATGAATGGGCCAGATATTGTCAACAACATCCCATGCTGACAAGTCACTGGAGGCTAGCCTCCTGTGAAGGGGATTCCTTCAGCTGAGGCAATCCATGCAGGTGCTAACAGCCAAGGGATGTCTGCCAGGAGTGCTCCCAATGGCTAAAGCAACAAGTTCTTCCTTCCTGAAGAGAGATCTGGGTGATGAACCACAGAGTCTACTATGCAAGATCTCTTAGAAGTCTCGTATAATGACTTCTGCTTACACCTCAGTGGCCAGAACTGTGGAATGTAGCTACCATTAGCTGCAAGGTAGCTGGGAAATGTAGACTCTTAGCTGGGCATATTGCCACCATGAACAAAATGGATTTTGTTAATTTAGGTAGGCCATCAGCAGCCTCTGCCATGGTAGACCAGATGCTATGTCTTCTTCTTCATGTCCCTGTTTCTCCTTTCTCTATGCTTTAGCATTGAAAACAAGTAAACAAGGGGCGCCTGGGTGGCCCAGTTGGTTAAGTATCTGACTTTTGATTTCGGCTCAAGTTATGATCTCAGGGTCATGAGATCAAGCCCCGCATTGGGCCCCACACTCAGCAAGGAGTCTGCTTCTCTCCCTCTCTCTCTCTCTCCCTCTCCCTCTACCCCTCCACCCACTTGTGCTCTCTGTCTCTCAAATTTTAAAAATTTAAAAAATAAAAACAAGTAAACAATCCAACAAACCACACAAATAAACAAAACAAATGAATATGAACAAATCTCCTCCCTCCTTTATTATCCAAAACACAAAATCTCCCATGCACGTCAAACTCTGTGCATATAGAACTTGCAAGGAAGATGGCTGCCACAGTGCTAAAGATATCTTAGTTTTCACTGGGGCCAGCTGAGCCAAGACGAAAAGATGTAGACCCTGCCCTCAGAAAACTCACAATATAACGAGAAAAAGGTTTAATATAAGGCAATTTGATATAAGACAATGCCCTAAGTGAAAGGAGAGAAAAATTCTAGAAACAAAGGGAGGGGAAAAGAGGAGCACCCTGGTCTGTCAAGGAGTCAGGGATCTAGAAGCAAAGAGAGACTGGAGACATCATCTTAAGGAGAGAGGAGCAGATATTTTCCAGAGACCGGAGGGGCAGGGAGCTGGATGACAGGCAATATATAACCTAAGGTGGGGAGAAAGAGCGCTGGGCAGCCAGCGTCTAAGCCTGGGAGACACAAAGTGTGTGATAGGCTCGGGTATCTACAGCAAAAACAGCATTGGCCAAGCAGCCAGGGTCCCTTCTCTGGCTCCTCACTCTTTGCTGCCCAGGTCCAGAGATGCTTTTCTGGGCAGGTCTCCAAGCTAAGGCAAGTATGGCTTCTGAAAGGATTGCTGGAGAGAGAGGGAGAAAGGAAGCTTATAGCCAATGGTGGGTGGGTAATGCCTATGAATGAATTAAATTTACACAAACAGCCCTTTTACAATTGTCTAGACAGGAAATAGAGAAGAGAGCTCAGTGGAAAACATCAATTGTGCCTACACACCTTAAATGTTCCAGTAACATGAAAGCAGTAGCAGCTGGAGGTTCTTAAGACAGCCATGGCATGACAGAAAAGGCTCTAGGTTTAAATTACAGCCGTAGCATTTACTAAATGCATGGTCACAACCCTGAGCCTTGTTTTCCTGTCTTTCAAATGAAATGCAGGACACTGTTGGTTGCCTACCCAGTTATTTTTTACCTCCTCCATCCTTTCTTACACAACCTCAGTGTCATTCAGGAATGCCCCTTTCTCACGGAGGCCATGTGCTTCAAGGAAACTGGGCTACAAACCTGTTCTCAGAAGGCACAGGACTCATGATTTATCTAAATGAAATATAGCAGTCCTTTTCCCTTTGGTATTGGTTAGATAGGGGTATGTGATTTATTTATTTTTACTATCTATTTTTATTATTTTTTAAGTAGGTTCCATGCCTTAGTACAGAGCCCAGCACGGAGCCCAAACTCACGACCCTGAGATCAAGACCTGAGCTGAGATCAAGAGTCAGATGTTTTACCGACTGAGCCACCCAGGCGCCCCGGCATGTGATTTAATTCTGGCCAACGCTATGTGAGGGGAAGTCTGTTGAAGCCATCTGGGGAAGATTTGGTTAAGAAAGATAGATGTGGAAAGATAAAAATTCCTCTTCTTCTATTGGACATCGTGGTATCTGCAAATGACTTCCCGAGCTACAACAGCCATCTTGTGACCATGAGGCAATCTCACCACGCACAAGACAATACGCCAAGAATACAGAGGGAAAGATGGAAGGAACACGAGACCTAGATGGCAGGGGTGAACCAATCCCAGAACATGCCCACTTTGGACCTTTCTATTACATAAGGTAATCAACCCTCTGTTGTTTAAATCAGTTGCCTCAAAATTTTCTGTGATTAGCAGCTAAAAGCAATCCAGCTGCTACAAAGGCTGTCTGCCACAGTAAGGATTAAACACAATGACATGTGAAATCACTAACCCAAAGCCAATACAGTACACTAGACCCATAATATCTATCTATTCATTTATTTGAACTCCATCTTGTTATAGTCTCTCCCCAAATCCCCACTATTCATGTAAAAATAGTGGTTTTTTTAAATTTGAAAATTTTCTTGTCTTTGGCTCTGGCTGGGGGTCACCCCCAAACTGGGCCATTGTCCAGCCAATTCAGTATTTGACCTGCTTCCCAACCACTTCCTTCCGTTGCTCCAGGAGTGGTCCCCAGAGTATGTCTCCCAGCCAGAACCCACAGCGTGGGACTCTGGGCATAAAGACAGAGCCTCCTATTTCTGGTCTAGGGATAATTCCTCCTAGAAAGAATGAGGACATCTTAAAAGGCAGTGCACATTTTTAGAAAACATGATTTAGGAAAATTGGAATTAACTTTATTTGGAAATTGGTCTCATAACCAAGTCAGGAACCTCCAAAAGGAGCCTTGAATTTACAATTTCAGGATTCTTGTGTTGCTTGTCCAATTTGGGAATTAGTGCATAGGCTCCAGATGAAACAATTTGACAAGCACAAAAGCAATGTACAGTATAAATATTCTTATTTCCTAACTACTTGTCAGCTATTTCCAGTGAGTAAATATTTACACATTTTCCTCTCCCCCTGCAGAAAGCAGTACTCACATATATGAACATAAATATTTTGGTGTATGTAAATATTTACTCGCACGAGCAATATATTTCTTTTTCTAGTCTCCCTTGTAAGTTCTTTAATAACAGAACAATTCCTGCTTACAAATAAGTTCTGATCTTGCAACTCTCCTAGAATATTCTTCAAATGAGAGGCATTTTATGGTAGAGGTTAATTGCTGGTTAGTCGGAACAACTGGGGTCAAATCTGAACTTGACATCCTGCTAGCTGTGTGACCTTGGGTAAGTTATTTAGCCTTGCTGAGCCCAGACTTTCCTCATCTATAATAAGATAAGGGTAATAATAGTATCTACCTTATAGGATTGTTGAGGGTATTAAATGATTTAATGCATAGGAAGTGCTTCAAAAAGTGTCTAGCATGCTGTAAACCCTTAATAAATATTAAATGTTATCATTGCCAGTCACTGAAAATAAGTGTTTCATTTTTTTTTTCTATTTAGCACCATGGATTTAAATATGTTTACAAACAATGCCGTAAATTGATTTAAGTGTCTCTTTTTCTTCTAAGTGTCATTCAAAGAATTTTTAAAAGCGACAATGGATTTCGTGTGAACGAATTTCCCCAGACTGGCTGTTGATGATTTCCCACCATCCGCTGGGTTCATGGCCATCATTTTTCCAGCACTTTCTCTTTGCCAGGCACTGTGCTTTGTGCTTTAAAAGGCAATATTGCATTAAATCCTCGTAGCCGCCCTACGAAGGGGCTAACATTGGTGTCTCCATTTTCAAACGAAGAAATAGAGGCTTGGTGAGGTTAATTAACTTGTTTTAAGTCAAACAACTAGAAAGTGGTAGAGTTGAGACTCATGCCAAGGTCTTCTTGATGTGCAAGTCCTTGCTCCAAACCACGGTGCCATTCTGTCTTCAACAGTCACATAGAGATGCCCCTTGAAGCAAGGGCTCAGGAGGCTCTTTGTCATTGTTGTTGTTATGGAAGTAGAGTGAATTCCATTCTACTTTCGAACCTCTGGGAAGATAGCCATCATCCACAAACTGTCATTGCCCTGGCTTAGAGCCTCATCAACACCATGTTGTAAAGTGTGGTTGATTACAGAGTGCTTTGAGGCTCACCACACAATGCCACCTTTTGAGTTTTCGCCTAGATTCTTCTCAGTCACACTTGACCAGATACAGAATCTCCCCGCCCCAGCTCCTGATCTTGAGCTCATGTTGCTCAAGCAACTCCAGATGGTGTGTGGAAACGTTGGGTTTGGTGCCCGTGGTCCCTGTTCCTGTGAAGCCCTCAGAGGCAGCCTTCCATCGGACCTCCTAGTTACATGAGGAAAATCATGCCTTCCAGTTATGCCTTCCCTGGTTTGGAACCTTTTACTATTCTTGGCCCCGAGGGCTCTCAGCATTCATTAGACTGGGGCCAGTGATGTTTTCCAGTACCCCAGGCCCTTGGGGCCCTTTCTCTACATTGCCTCGGGCTTAGCCAGCCAAACCTCCCAGCTCCTCCCAGGGCTGCCCCACGTCTGCTTCCTCCACAGCCTTTCAGGTACAGGAAATCTATCTCCTTCTTCCCATTTGTTGTTCTTAATTGACATGCCTACGTCTGGAGTCAGTGCAGGAAACAGAAAGCAGTGTAGGTATTTCAAGCGGAGAGGGATTTCATGCAGGGAATTAGGTGCTTTCAAAATCACTGGAAGTGAGGAAGGAGAAAAGTGTTTTGGCTTTCGTGTCATAGGACAGACACCACTACAGCTATGATTCAAAGGTCAGGAAACGTTTGCTCATTTCCTTCACCCATATCCTATATCCATAAAGCCACCCACATCCATAAAGCTATGGAGCAGACAGCAGACTATGGATTCCAGATGCTGCCAACACTCATGTGGGCAGAGCCTACCTGACCACCTGGACCACCTCAGAGAGATGGCCCCCTGCCTCCCTTCCACCTTCCAAATCTCTCAGGACTGTATCAGGTAGGCAGAACCCTAGTTTGAAGACTGTCCACAAAAGGTAGGTTTTAGCTTTCCAACATCTCCAAATAGAAGGAGCTTCAACTGGAGTTTGAGAACAGCAAATCCAATTATCCCCCCCAATTCTCTCCTACAGGCCTGCTCTGAATTCCCTTTATGAACTTGTGGGTGAAAGACACAGCTTCTCGTTCCCTTGGGCTCTCTCCCTTAGATTCTACCCACGTTCCAGTTCATGAACCAATTAAAAAATAATGATTCATTTCTATAAGAAGCACTTTTGAGCACCTACTATGTGTCAGACACTCAGTGGGCTTAGGAAGCACAGAAAGGAATTAGATTTGGTCTAAGCTATCAAAAAATGTTTAGCCCTTAACGGTAGAGGGACAAGAATGTAAATGATATGGTACAGAGTGAGAAATGGCAAGAAAGATGTGTGTACTGGATTCTGTGGGAGTGGAGAAGAGTGTCAAAAAGGAAGGCTCCTACCTCTGCTTCGGGGCTGTTCGAGAAGGTAGAGGGAGGATTGAGGGGAATGTGTCTAATGAGAAGCAAAGGCCAGCAGGAAACTTGAAAGACATGGTTCCAGTTATCTCCTGCTGCCTAACGAACCCCCACAAAACTCGGTGGCTTAAAATAACATTATATGTGGTCCTGATTTCTGCAATCTGGGCTAGGATCGGCTGGGTGATTCTTCTGCTGGTCTTGCTGTCAAACCCTCTTGTGGCTGAATTCAGCCGGCAGTTTGGTTGGTGGCTGGATTCGACTGAGCTTTTCTCTCTCTTCATGTAGTCTTGGGACCTCTCCCTTGCCGCACAGCTCCTCCACGTGGTCTCTCTAGCACGGTAGCCAGACTCCTCAAACAATGACTCAGGGCTTCCAAGAACTCAAAAGCAGAAGCTTCTAGGAATCTGAAGTGGTAGGCCAGTGTCCAAGTGTCACTTCTATTGTATTCAGCTGGTCAGGTGGTCATAGGAGAAGCCCAGATTCAAGGGGGAATAGATTACATAAGGGCATAAACACCCAGAGGCCTGGTTCATTGGGGTTGGCACATGGTTGACCAGATAAATAAGGCTGGGAGAGGCTCCAGATAGAAGGAGAAAGATGCGCAAAGACATGGGGGTTGTGAAAGTCTGTGGCATTTGGGGGAAAGTTAAGCACTTCAGGGTTGTGGGAGGGAAGGTATATAGGCAACAGGGAGTATAATACAGCTACAGAGCTGGCTTGCTCAATCATGGCCTCTGCCTGGTCCTCCTCTCTTGCCTCATCTGCCTTCCTTGGATTTGACTTGCTTCCTGGCCAATGTCTTCTGTTCAGCTCAATTCCCAATTTCCAGCTCTTCCTTGGTCATATGAATATGGAAGCTATGTGAGAGACGTCTATCTAGCCACCAAACTCTTTTCTCTTCTTCCTGGACCTTGAGGTAGACCATCAGTCCACCATCATTCCCAGGTTCCTTTGTAGTTTGAAGCGGCCATGTTAATGGAGTTCTGGCCAATGGAACATGGATGGAAGTGGTGATGTGCAGGCCTTCCAGACCTGGACTGTTAAAAGCCTGCCATTCGATCTTCCATGGTCTTTCACCTCTTCAGTTGGCTAGAAATAAAGACAACCCTCAAGGCAACATTGGGAGCCTTGTGTTTAAGATTGCAAAGCCACAGGCTAGAAGATGCCTGGGTTCTTGGATCATTGCACGGAGGCTTTCTTTCCGACCAGGATCATACATGCTGGACTGTGAAGGAGAAAAAAAAAATCCTTCTGGTGTAATAAGGCTCTGAGACGTGGAGGTTTATCAGTGATAGCAGCTGGTACTGCCGAACTCACATAATGGAGAACCCAACGGGCAGGGACCTCCTTAGCATCACCCGAAGGAACTGGAGAATTTGTGGGGAAGGGGTTGAGTGAAGAGGAAACCAATAACTGGCTGCAGTAGGACCAGCCAAATCTGGGAAGAAGTTTTTGAATGAGGTAATGACAGTTTTCCTTTCGGTGAGACCAAATGTATATAGAATAACATCTGGAACTCACTGCAGGTTGACTCTTTGACACATTCCCATCTGAAACTGGATTTTACCCTTGGTCTCCTTAAGTATCTTCGACAACTAGTATCCTTGTAAACCCTCCCTGTTTAACCTACTGACAGGTGAGAGATATAGCTTTTTGGACAAGTTAATTAAAGGAACAGGATTTCATGGAAACATAACAATAATTTATATTTGACGCTCTGCTTTAATTTGATTCCCACAACAACCCCTCGAGGTCGGATGGGCACCATCTATTATTTCTCTCTGGATGAGAAAACTGAGGTTGAGGGCAAGCTGACCTGACTAAGATCTGAGTTAAGTGGAAGATGGCTGGGACCTACGTCTTCTAGCTTCAGGACAATTGTAAGCAAAATTATTCAGCCCCTGTTGATGTCCCGCCCATACCCTCTAGAGCCACCTGAGTTCGCCATTGCTGAGGTGGACAGTTCCAGAACGCACTAGAGCCTCCCCACCCCCGCTGCCCACCCAAGGGCTGCACCTCTCGGCTTCCCTGTCTGAGGGCTTGCTTCCTCGCCATGGGAGCTTGCTAAGTTTAGCACAGGTGCAGTCGGCAAATGTGAGTGCCTTCACAGCCCAGGGGGAACCCTCCAGATATGGGGGTCAGGGGCTAAATGTCTCAGCCTCCCCGTTCCCTGAGGCATGCTCCGGGGTGGGGGCGGGGGGAGTTTCTCAGCGGAACCCTGGCAGATGCCCAGAGCTCATGAGCACACTCCCTGCCCTGCCTCACTCCCCCTGCTCCCTCACTCCCATTCTGTGGGACCACCTCCCACCTCAACCGCCTGCACCCACATCTGTCCTGGAGGGGGCTGTCAGGGGAACCTACACTATAGCAGCACATGGGTAGCGGGCAAGTCGGAAGCACCCAGAAACATTTCTTTGCATCCTCTCTGAACTGGACTCAGATAACCCTTCCCGTGGCAGTGAGCCGGATAAAGAGCACGTGATCCCTTATCAGACACCTCCCGTTAGACTCTCTTCCTTGTCAGAGGCGGTCGGTGCACCTGCCAGCTGGTGGCACCTGGCCTTTGTATTAGTGACTTAGCTCGGCTGCCCAGCGGGCACGAGGCCCTAGACAGGCAGCCTTGGTCCCAGCCAGAAGCAGATGCTACCAGCTCACCGGCTCCGCCAGCGAATCCCGGATAAGGACTGGGCAGGAAGAAGAGACGGAGCCTGCCGTGGGGGCGGGGAGTGGGGGCGGGAGGAGAGGAGAGTTCGATCACTTGCCATGGCTGCCACCGTTCCCGGGCTCTTTCCTGTGTCCTCCGGTCACGAGGGAGGCGTGGGCAATAGAGATGTCAGTTCAGCAGTGACTGATCTGTCCAGACAAGCTTAGCGTGGCATGATGCCACGGGGAGTGGCAGAGGGGCCTCAACCAGATGCCAAAGGACCCACAGGCCTGGGTCTGACATGCTGAACCATGTCAGGCTGGGTATGCAGAGATGCTGTGAGCTCTCTCCCCGAACAGCTGTGTTCATTCTTTCGTCCATCCATCCATCCATCCATCCATTCACATAATATTCACTGATGCTGCTTAGGTGCCTGGCACCGTGGTCTGAGCTAGGCACACAGCGCGGAGCAAGGGAGATGGGGTCTCTCCCCTCCATGAACGGATAATACAGAATGGAGGCAGATATGGATCACATATCAATGATGCACAATTATATGGCAGCGTGGGGTTTTCCTTCCGGCATTTCTCACACCCAGCCTCTGTCTGGAGCCCAAGCCCATATCAAGACAGGGGGTTTTACAGGTGAAGAGAAGAGACTCCTTAGCATGATAAAGCCTCCGGAGTTATGCCAGGAGGCAGGCAGCCACCGCAGTCACTGGGAAGAAAAGATAATACACAGAAATTCTGCCGGCTGTTGGCATCCTAATCAGGCCCAGCATTCCTTCTCTGCAGGCCAGGCGGAGACAGGTCCGAAGTGCCAAGTCCTGGAAAAGGTGGCGGGAGCCTTTCCTTACAGGGTGGCGTAAATGGGTGGATGTAAGCGAAAGCTTCCAGTGTGACAGCTCTCTTCCACCTCCGCCTCTGCCAGGCACTTGCGTCTCAGGGGCCATGAGTATGAAGGGGCAGAGTTCTTTTTTTTTTTTTTTTTTTAAGATTTTATTTATTTATTTGACAGAAAGAGACACAGCGAGAGAGGGAACACAAGCAGGGGGAGTGGGAGAGGGAGAAGCAGGCTTCCCACTGAGCAGGGAGCCCGATGCGGGGCTCGAACCCGGGATCCTGGGATCATGACCTGAGCCGAAGGCAGACGCTTAATGACTGAGCCACCCAGGCACGCCAATGAAGGGACAGAGTTCTAAACGTGGGCTGTGAGGCAGTTTATCTCTCCACATCTTCCCTGTGCTTCCCGCCGAGGCTGGCTGGGCCAGGGGTGCCAACGGAGGGGCTCAGGCTTTCCGCTTGTCTAGCAGAAGGCCGAACCCCAGCTCTACCCATCGATGGCCTTCAGGGCTGTTCAAGCTCTGCCTCACGTAGGTGCTATTTGGAGCGGCTCCCAAGCCCTTCAACCCCTCGTCCTGGGGAACCCCACAGCTGTCAGTGAGGAGGAGGAGAAGGGGTTGAACAGCCGGTTCAGATTCACTTCAAACCAGCAGCAGAACAGTCCCCGTTACATCATTAATCCCCAGGGCCATGTAAAGTTTCATCTGCTCTCTCTCAATGATTTGTACACGCTGCATTTTCCAAGAGCTCCAGGACCTACGACCAGTCTCGTCCACATGTGCACGAAAATCCTGGGGTAGCTGCTGCAGAGGACAGGGGCTCTAGATTCGCCTCTGACTTGATCCAGCTGTGTGACCGTGGGTGAGTGAGTCACTTTTCCTCCCTGGCCTACCCGCCGTCTCCACAGCACACGACAATAAGCCATGCTGTACGGTGTTGCAGTATGTTGTTGTGGTGCTGACCACAGATCTGGGGGCGGCTGGGGTTTGGCGGATCGAGGCGAGGCCTGCCTTGGGAGCAGTGGTTCTGTTTCATGGCACAGGCCTGGGGCCAGATTGGGCCAACCCTGCTCCGCATGGCTCCCCTCCTGGACCAGCAGCCTGGGCAGGCATGTTCTTCTCAAATGAAAGCAGAGACAACCGGAGGATCTGGAAATAGGCAAGGCTTCTTCAGGCCTAGGCTCAGAACTGACAGCAGTCCCATCCCACTTGCCAAAGCAAGTCACTTGGCCATGCCCCAAACCAAGGGGCAGGAAAGGATACTTCACCCGTGACAATGCCATGACGTCAGTGGGGTGAAGCACCGGGACCATTCATTCAATCTACCACACTTCCGTCACCGATAACATGAGGGGATCATCGGGTCCCAGGGTCCCTCGGGTCCCTTAATAGCCTAAACATTCTGTAAGTCTAACTAATGACATAGAAACCATGTCAATGGATATCTACC
The DNA here is from genome assembly GCF_004348235.1 of Phoca vitulina. NCBI lineage: Eukaryota > Metazoa > Chordata > Mammalia > Carnivora > Phocidae > Phoca > Phoca vitulina. Next base: position 12,485,802 of record NW_022589738.1, on the reverse strand, counting down.
AATCACAGCCAGGTATGAATACGTGGTTCTTGAAATCTGCCCAATTCACTCAAATTGGGCAACTGTTTTTCACGAGCTCGGCATATGTGACTGTCTATATAGAAACGCGGGGGCGGGGGGGGGGGTTCTGTTCCAGATGCCCACACCCGTCCTCGCCTCCCTAATGCCGGCAAGGTGCATTCACCTGCAGCAGAGGTCGAGAACTCAACTCCTCCCAACGTGTACGCGTTTTCTGCTTTGGAGGCACAAGAAGCAGCTTCCTGCCAGAGAATATGCAATTAAAAAAACAAATTATATCAGCAGGACTCTTTTTGCTGGAAGTGTGAACTTGATAGAAATCAGAAATGCAAATGGTATTGAAGTGCAGTTAAAACTTCCGTTTTCCAAAAGGGGGAGAAATTAATTGCTTTTATACTTACCATAGTGATAAGCCCGAGGCACAGCTATGCGCGAGGAGCAGCAGCCAGAAACCTTGCAGAAGACAGAAGAGAGGGAGGCAGTAAATCTGCCCTAGAAAGCCTCACAGTCCTCGCTACAGATGTATGCAGCATATAATTTTTTGGCTGTGTGGTTCAGGGACCTGCCAAGTGTTTCAGGTCCAACTGACTTCTATGAAGAAGGCAGGAGAAGGAGATATTTGGGAGAATCCTCATAAATGATAAAAGAACTGTTTAGCCAGATCCCCTGATCTGCTGGGGGAAAGGTGTTGGGCTGTGGATTTTTATTGCAAGGACATCTGCAGCTTCTCAGCTTTCCGGAACACATACAGTTGCAAGAATGCCCCTCAAGCCACAAACCACAGCCCCCTTATTCAGAGGTAGACCCTTCCGGGAAGGCCCAGCATATGTGGACTGGGAGGCCCGCTGTGAACGGGGTGACTATTTGATCCAGGTTGCCTGGGACAGTCCCAGTTTATTCCTGTGGCTCTGGTATCTCAGCCAGTCAGCAACGCCATTCACTCTCAAAAGTGTCTTTGTGGTCCAGTAGTTTTGGAAACCTGCTTGCGAAAGAAAGACATACCTCTTGTCCAGCAATTCCACCCCTAGGTGTCTACCCAACAGAAATGCATGCATGTGTTCACTAAAAGGACGCTTACAAGAATAATCCTAAGAGGCAAAGACTGGAAACAACCCAAATGTCTATCAACAGGAGAAGACATAAACGAGGCATGATACATCCACGCAATGGAATGCTCTGTAGCAATCAGAACCAACAAACTGCAGCTACCTGCAATAATATGGATGAACCTCACAAATGTAATATTGAGCGAAAGAAGTCGGACACGCAAGAGTACATATTACATGATTCCATTTATGCAGAGTTCCCAAATAGGCAAAAGTCAACCACGCTGCTAGAAGCCAGGGTAGCAAAGACCACCGGGGATAGGTAAAAAAGGAAGGGAATACAAGGGAGCTTCCAGGGTGCTGGTCCTGTTGTTTCTCGATCTGGGTGTTGGTGGCACAGATGTGCTGAGTTTGTAAAAAAATCATCAGGCCATACAACTGGGATTTGTGCATCTTTTTCTGTATGTCTGTCTCAATGGGGTAGAAAGATAAAATGGTATGGCCACCTGCCCGGGACTCACACACCATCCCTCAACTTCTCCAGCCCCATTTTCTACCAGTGCTCTTGGCTCTTCTCATGTCTGAGGCCTATGGCCCCGCTTGGGCAGAAAGGAGCCTCTGTTTTCTTCTCTGGCATGCATCTTTTTTTCCTGCCCTACAAGGGCCTCATTAGCAGCTTCCAGTGGTGCTGCCCCACTCTCCCGGTGTGGGCGTGGTGGAAATGTTACATTCAGCCCTTTGGCATTATAGGTGTTCATCTCTTTCCTTCACTTGCTGCTATGGACTGAATGTTTGTGGCCCGGGCCTGAATTCATATGTTGAAGTCCCAACCCCTGATGTGAGGGTCTTTGGAGGGGGGCCTTTGGGAGGTGATTAGGTGTAGATGAGGTCATGAGGGTGAAGCCCCCCATGATGGGATTAGTGCCTTTGTAAGGAGATGCAGGGACCAGAGTTCCCTCTCCCCACTAGGTGAGGCTACAAGAAGAAGACAACTATCTATGAAGCAGGAGGAAAGCTTTCACCAAGAACAATAGCATGCTGACATCCTGACCTTGGACTTCCAGCTTCCAGAACCATGAGAAATAAGTGTTTGTTGTGTTTTGTTTTGCTTTGTTTAAGATTTTATTTATTGGGGCGCCTAGGTGGCTCAGTCGTTAAGCGGCTGCCTTCGGCTCAGGTCATGATCCCAGGGTCCTGGGATCGAGCCCCACATCGGGCTCCCTGCTCGGCGGGAGGCCTGCTTCTCCCTCTCCCACTCCCCCTGCTTGTGTTCCCTCTTTCACTGTGTCTCTCTCTGCCAAATAAATAAAATATTAAAAAAAAAAAAAAAAGATTTTATTTATTTATTTGGCAGAGGGAGAGAGCGAGCGCATAAGCAGGGGGAACGGCAGGCAGAGGGAGAGGGAGAAGCAGGCTCCCCACTGAGCAGGGAGCCCGACGTGGGGCTCGATCCCAGGACCCCGGGATCATGGCCTGAGCTGAAATCAGACGCTTACCCGACTGAGAGCCACCCAGGTGCCCCAGTGTTTGTTGTTTAAGCTACCCACACTAAGTAAGACACTTACCAAATTAAGGACACCTCATTTTTCAAGTTAGTCCTCATGGGGCTTTCCAGATAACCTGCTCTGAGGTGCAAAAACCAAAGGGCAACATAAATGTTCTGGTCCACACACGACTGTGGCTCAGTTCTCAGGGGGAGCCTTTCTACATGTCTCTCAGTTCCCAAGCATGAGCACCTTACAGATCTGAGTCCTACAGAATGTAAATAGTTGTTTACACATCCAGCTCAGGCAAACCAGCAAAGGCAGAGAAGCATTCTGTCCCCTCCCCTCCCCTTCCATGCTTTTTTGTGCACATCAGCCACGGCGTGAAGGACCAGGCGGAATGCAGTCGCTGTACACACACCCTGCTCCCTCCCATGAGCCTAGGAACTCCGGAAGGCAGGGGCTGGGTCTCATACCAGGACCCTTCCCCTCCCTCTCCCCTCACAGCTGCTTCTTTGGTCCGCCCCCCTCCCCCCGCCCCTGGGTTCTGTCCTGCCTTGCCCAGTCTTGCCTCTCACATCATGTTCTAGAGGACTCTCCTCTCCCCACTCGCCACCATGCCCTCCCTCAGATACCCAGTAGTCCCACTGCCACACCCGTGGCTCGGCTCAAGGGTCAATGAACATTATACCATTCACAACCTCCCAGTCCGAATATCTCAAGAGAGGGCTGGGCCATTGACTCCCTCAGGGACTTTCAAATCTTGTAACTCCCTCAGGTTCCAGCTCCTTGTTGTCATACAAAACAAGCACACAGAAAGAACAGAGAGGTTTTCTTTAAGTCTGAGATCGTATTTCAGGGATAGCAACGGTGTCGGATGGGCAGAGACCCACTAGGTGATCCTTAACGGATTTTGCTTTGTTCCTGGGTACCTATCTGCATTCCATGCCCCCGCGGCCCTCTGGGGCAGGGTGGGGGGGGGGGCACGGGGAACGTGGCCCTGTGACTGACTTCCAGCCAATGAGCTAGAGACAGAAGTCAGGTGTCTTCCTTCTAGGCCTGGCCCATAAATACTTCCCACATGGCCCTTTGATTTGTTTCTTCCATTTCCTGTATTTGGTGGTTGGCCGTTGGTGCCCTGGGTGATGTTGGAAGACAGGAGTGTCTCAGCCCTGGCTGCCCATTAAAGTCACCAGGGAAACATCAAACAAAACAAAACAAAACAACTCTGTGCCCATGCCCCGCCCTTAACCAATGGAATTAGAACCTCTACTATCAGGGAGACCGAGCTCCCCATTGGTTTGAGACCCCCAATGACTGTGTGAGCAAGAAAGAAATTTCTACTGTGTTCTAGAGCTAGCTTTGCTTTCAACTGATCCACTGGGCAATTGCACTTCTACATCTGGGTTTGCCGGTCATGTCCTGACCAATCCCTGGCTGGAAGGAGGCTACTGGCAGGAGGTGAGTAAAGAGGTTCACCTCAGGGAAACGGGAACAGGCTGCCCTCCTGGGTCTCTGGGAGAAGCTTGAGAACCCCGTGCAGACAAAGGACAGGAGCATGAAGGCGATGGAAAGGTGGGGAAGGGAGGCTGAGGCTCTATCCTTGTGTAGCCTGAAGAGCAGGTCCGAGTGTGTGTGACACGGGGTACGCTTTGGTCAGCTGATGCGCCCCAATTGCAGGCTAGGTTTCAGGTCCTCCTGGTTTTGGAAATGCTTCGTCTGGATTGCGACACCTTTCCCTTGGATAACAAGGTCTCCTCGGCTCCTGTGGCTCTGCTCTTCCGTGTGGAGACATGCCTCCCCGGGTAATAGAATTCGGCACCCTGCAAGGGCTTTGTATGCTCGTTGGTTGGTTCGACTGGAGTCTTTGGCTTCAGGCTAAGCACCAGGGAAACTCACGAACTGGATGCTCTCTGTGTAGCTAGTGACCTTTCCTGGCTCTTAAGAACAGCTTCTTTTCCCTTCTCATTTGCCCTCCTCTTCCTCTTTCCTTCCCTTCCCTCCTGCCCTCCCCCCTACCTCTCCCCTCCCCCCTCTTTCCTCCCCCTCTCCTCCCTCCTTCCTTCTCCCCTTTAAATCTCCCCTTCCCCTGCTTTCCCTCCTTCTCCCTACCGCCCTTTATCTCCCTCTGTCCCTCCCCTTGCCCTTCCCTCTCCCTTCCTGTCCAGGTTCTTCAACAAAAAGGTAGCTTTCCACTCCAGCCACACTCCTTGAAATCCTGACCAGCCAGGCGATGCTGGTGATCATGGGCTTGCCTGTTATTCACTGACTCAATCCACCAGTGTCAGCATGGGGCTCACCACGGTCAGGCGCTGTGCTATGAGGGGGAGGTACAAAGACAAAGGAGACCATCTTGGCTATAGAGATGTTTACAACCGGACAAAGGGCAGAAGTGGGAGGTTACACAGTCAGGAACCAGGGAGGCAGAGAGAGTCATCGTTGAGACTCCATCTTCTCATCTGTGAAGTGGGAGTAATGATTGTATGCGTTTCCTACCGTTGTTCTAACAACTTATTACAAGCTGTGCCTTAAAACAATGCAAACTTCTTCCCTTCCAGTGCCGGGGGTCAGAATTCCAAATCGGGTGTCACTGGACTAAAATCAAGGTCTTGGTAAAACTGTGCTCCTCCTGGAGGCAAGAGGGGGAGAATCTGATTCCTTGCTTCCCCAGCTTCTAGAGGTCCCCGGCATTCCTTGGCTTGTGGCCCCTTCCTCCCTATTCAAAACCAGCAGCATAGCATCCTGTGTCCCCTCTGATCTCTGTCTCCATCCTCACTCCTCCTCCGACTCTGACTCTTCTACCTCTCTCGATTAAGGACCCTTGTGATGGCACTGGGCCCACCCAGACAGTGCGGGTTAAACATCCCCATCACAAGGTCCTTAACTTAATCCCACCCGCAAAGCCCCTTCTGCCAGATGAGGTCACATTCATAGGTTCCAGGGACTAGGACGTGGACATTTCTGGGGGACATTATCCTGCTTAGCACACCCAGATGGATCAAACGAGGGAATGTCGGCAGAGCCCCTGGCCCACAGCCTGGCCCACAACTGGCACTCGGTTCATGGTGCCCATAATTTTTACCGCCACCTTCTTCTGAGAGCAGAAGTGGCTGCAGAAAGTCTTGTGCAGTGCACGCCCTTGAGCTTAAAGTTGCACTGACAGATTACACGGGGGGATGGGGTCAAAACCCAGCAGATCTAACATCTGCTGAGCCACAAAACAGTGAATGACATCCCATCTGCCTTGCACTCCAATCTAGTCTTGCCCGTGTCACATCTGGACCCCTGAACTTAGCTTTTCCATCCTTGCTGGGCTGCAGATGTTGACTGGGGTCCCCCTTTCCCGCCCCACCAGTGCATGCGCTCCTCTGGTGAGCGGGCTCCCGGTGGGGGGCAGCCTGGGTGGGGTAATGGCCAGGAGACCGTAGGCCATCCAGTCAGGCACCAGGTTTGGGGTACAGTTGGGTCAGGCTCCTCCCATTACTGCCTCCCCAGCCCCAGCCATTGAGCCAGCCTGCTTCTCCAAGAGAGAGTGACGAGCACTGAGCATGCCCTACCCAATCCGACATTTGCCCCAAGGGTCAGGATTGAAGGGAAGGGGCAGATGTGGGCACTGGGCTACTTGGTCAGTGCACCGGGCCGGTTTCCTTGCTATCAAGGTGGTAGGGTGTGAACATTCTGGGCTTACCAGGGGAGCAGATTTAAAATCAGATTCCTCCCCTCCTCACACACACATGGAGTCTGACACATTAAATTTGGGGTGGAGCCCAGGAACATGAATTTTAAGCCACTTTCTGGGTCATTTTGAAGCAGAAAGTCCTTAGACCATGCTTGGGTCCTGAACCTGCCCTCGCCTTGCCACCAACTACCCGAGTTGACCTTAGTCAACTAACTTCACCTTCTAGAGACTAGTTTCTTCAGGATCAATCAGAGGGTAAGAGGGGACCTCCAGGGCACTTCCAAGCTGGGAACCCATGTCAGTAGCAAACTCCCCCTTTTGTTATTGACCCAGAACTTCTGACCTTTGGTCTTCTATCTAGAATGTTTCTGGAATTTTCTGACAGCCCTTTTGGGGAAGGTAAGGGGGTAGCTGAGATCAAGGATTTCTTACATTGGGAGGGATTAGATGAAGGTGGTAGAGCAGAACAGGAAAGGAACGTGTGTGCGTGTGTGAGTGTGAGTGTGTGTGTGTGTGAGTGTGTGAGTGTGAGAGTGAGTGTGAGTGTGTGAGAGTGTGTGTGAGAGTGTGTGAGTGTGTGTGTGTGTTGTGCAGTGCCTATGCACTCATGTGTATACGTCTGCAAGTGTTTCACCTGCTGCTCGGTCCCAGAGTTGCAGAATCCCAGAATTAACAGGACATACAGACCACAAAGTCCAATTCCCTTGTTTTGCTGGTGGGTCTACGGAGGCCCGGAGGGGGACTGTGAGTCGCCGCTTGGAGTCACGTAAGTTCTTAGAGTAGTAACTTCTCGACCTTTGTTGTTACAGTTACCTGGAAGAACTTTTAAGAAAGACAGGTGCCTGGGCCCCATGCTTAGAGACTCTAATTCTATTGGTTCAGGATGGAAACTGGCTACAGAATTTCTGTAGGTCCCCCGGTGACGCTCATGGGCAGCCAGGGATGAGAATCACTGACGAAGAGGCTGGAGCCCCATGCCCCTTACGCTGAAGAGCCGTCCCGGCTCCCCCTGGACATGGGTGGCGGCGTCCTGAACTTAAGAGCTGGTATTATGGCTCGCAATCACTCCTGCCCCCACCCAGAAGAGCCTGGCTCCCAGGGGTGCAGTGGGAATGCCAGGCTGCTCCAAGATGCCTGGAGAAAGTTCAGGCCTCACCTGGAAGCTTCTGCTCACCTGGGAGGAGGGTTTTTTTTTTTTAAATTTTTATTTTTAAATAAAAATGAGATCATGACCTGAGCCGAAACCAAGAGTTGGACGCTCAACTGACTGAGCCACCCAGGCACCCCTGGAAGGAGGTTTTAAAGGCCAATGCCCATCTGTGAATGTGAACATAGGGAGCTCTGCTCTGATCAGAAGCGAGCTCCCCAGGGCCTGGGGGAGATGGGAACATGGGGCCCATGAGCAGAGATGGGACAGTACATGGAGGAAACTTCCTCCCATGCTGGTGCTCCCAGGGGAGGAGTAGGGGGCGGTGGGGGGCGGGGGGAGACAGAGGACGATAAACTCATCTGCTAAGTCCCTCTCTCAGGGATACTAATTCATCTGCTCTTTTTCTGTTTGGGGGACAAGCACATGGCCCATAGCCTGTATTTTTTCATTTACGTTAAGCCTTTTAGTGGAAGAAAGAACTCCAAAAACAACAGTCCTTCCGTTCTCTTGGGCTGCCTGTGAAATCAAACCTGGGACAGCCTTCCCCTGAGACCCACTCTGCTGCCCTGCCTGTCACCTTTTTCTTTTCTAATTTGTTCTGTTTCTTCTCACATCCCCACTCCTGGGCTCCTACGTACAGCTGTGCAGGTTGTGGACTGCACAACCTCCCCTACCCTAACCCCTGCTATATTATCCTTGCCATCCCTCCCCAGTCCCTCCTACCCCATAGATCCCTTCCTCTTACTTCATTTCCTGCAAGTTCCTCCAGCCTAACTGCCTCAAGAGGAAAGCCTGGCCTCTGTAGGGCCTGACCCACATCCATCACCCTTGGCAGGGTGTGGCAGGGCCAAGGCCAGGTGTCTACCGCTTAAGAGAGTCAAGGGGCCTCCTTTCCCAGTGGGCTGCCCCAGACCGCTCACAAACCCCAGAATCTCTTGCTCATTGCAGTTTTGCTTTGCCAGATGTAAATTGTTCTCTAGGTTCACCAAAAGGCCATAGAAGCGGTTTCATAAATAAGCTTAGCGTGCTTTCCTTTGTGTCTTCCCTTTAACCTGGCAGGCTCCCCCCCTCCCTAGACACAATTTTTCTGGAACTACATAAACACATCCTCCCAGCACCCTGCACAGTTCACAGATCGGAGCACTTTTTTAAAAAGTTAACATATTTAATCTCTGTAACAATATAAGTATTGACCAGTTTTACCAGAAAAGGGGGAAAAAAAAAAACCCACCACCAAAACCCAAGGCTGGGGTCACATGCCTGAGGCAGAGCTGGATTGGAACCAAAGTCTGCTGGTCCCAAAGCCTGGGTCACTACCTAAGGTCTCCATCCCCCTGAGTTGCCCCAGCCCTGCCTCCCACCTTCCCTGCCCCCCTCAACGTCTGCACTCACAGCTCATCACCCCGGGCCCCACCTCTCAGCCCTGAGCGGCCAGCTGGGATGTCTTCCTGCCTTCACCTCACCTCACACCGGTCCCCCTGGGCTCCTTCAAGCCTCTGTCACCTTAACACTGCTACCCACATCAGCCCAGCCTGGGGAACCCAACACTTAGGAATATGCCCACGGGGCTGGTGTTCCTGCTGGGTGTGCCCCGCATCCCACAGACAGGACCCAAACACACGACATTCTCCCCTTTCCTTCAGCCCCCCTAGTCACCTTCATTTAGTTCTATAGCACAGACTGGCCATAGGCCCAGAGTGTCCCCTCTGGCTTGAACCCTACCTTAATGAACCAACAAGGACAAGGAAATCCTCATCCTCCACAACAATGACACCAGGCCCAGCCAGATGGCTAGCTGCCTCCTCCCTCCCAAGCCTCGTCCCTTCCCCCGCTCCACTCCCCCAGCCCTCAGGGACCAAGATGGGGAAATTGTCCTATAATAGCATTTTACAGGCACGTGCACGAGATCTAGGCATTTCTCTCATCTGGTTATCTTTGGAAACACTGGGAGGAAGGGGGTATTAAAGAAATCCTCCTCTGCTTCCATCTTGGAAAAAAAAAAAAAAGGCAGAACATTTTGATTCACTACCTTATCTTTAAAGAAACCTGACATGGAAAAGGCAGGGAGATAAGATCTATGACTTCATCAGCTTGTTCTCTGAAGTTGTTTCAAGCTTTCCCATCCCCCGACAGGCCCCTTCATTTCCTGTTTTCAATATGTAATGGCAAGGAATACACCGCCGCCCAGAGCTAAGTGAGCCTGGGGGTCAGAGCAGGAAGCTGGCCAGAGAGGAAGCTTTTAAGAGCCAAACTGAAATCTGGCCACAAGTTAGGAGCACCTCTTTTTAATTCAGATTTCATTTTTTTTTTTTTTTTTTTGCCTTAACTTTGTGGTCAGCGGCTCTGGATGGTTTGTGGTCTCAGAACAGCTGCTGGTTTGGAATATCTTAAATGCAATGTGAAAGCGCATAAGGGTTCAAATTAAAAAAGAAAAGGAAAACTTTAGCATTTCATAGCAGGAATTCTTGACAACCTCTCTCTTTCAAGATGCTCCAAATGCCTCCCAGATGCCCTTGCATCAGCTCTTGCCGCCTCCCACGGTGGAGGCCAAGGAACCGGTACCATCTGAATCATTTTGTGCAGGGGAAAACAGAGACACCCACGTGTTCCTGCTTACACGGCGAGTCGGCACAACATGATGACAGGTGTTTTCCTGGGCCCCAACCAGCTCAGGGCGGTGTGTGTATGTGTGTAATACGGGTCACAGCTACAATGTCAAGAGCAAGGAAAACCAACTCTCTTTGGCTCTGGCCACCTGCCATAGAGACGCGCTCCCCGGAATCTTGGTCTTCACTCAGTCTCTTCCAACACGAGAGGGTCCTTGGGTGGGCTCTTGTTGGTTGCCATGGTAATGCCACCAGCCACTCTCTTGCCAGTCAGGGAACAGCATCCCCTGCAGGGGGTGGCATACAGAGAAGACTCCATCTGCCGGGCTGGTCGTCCACTATCTGAGGGGCTGAGCACACGGTGTTTCTACGGCATCCTGAACTTCACGGGGGTGTGAAGCTCCGTCTCTCTCGGCTGGCCTTCCCTTTCTGGATTCCTGTCCCTGCTACTTCCCAAAGGCTAGAAGCTTGACCACACAGGGGTGGACTTGGGGCCAGGGAGCAGACCTGCCCCTGCTGCTGAGGGCTGGCCCAAGCTCGGGGCCTCCTGCCTGCAGTGAGGTGCCGCCTGTTTTGGGGGCTGTTGGAGTCCTGCTGTGAGCGTCTTGCCCATCTTCACTTTAGTGAACGCCACACAACTTTTCCACCACCGGGTCCGTCATTCCTTTACCTTGGGGCTCCCTCAAGCCCACAAGTGTACTTTGTCTGCCGTGGCTGCTGAGGGCCAGAAGCACTGGAGAATTCACACCCCTCCCGATGCCCCAGAGCAACCGTCCACCACTGACCAACAGGACTGGCTGTGTAAATGCCCCGGCTCCCCGCCCTTGCGCGGGAAGACTCTGAGGCACGTGACTCTCAGCGTCCCCACAATGGCCCCTGGCTTGGTGATGCCCTGTGTCACTTCCCCACTCTTATCTCCCAAATAAACTGCTCGACCTTGAATCCCTGTCTCAGTTCTGCGTCTGGGGACCCAAACTAAGCCAGGGGAAGAACTTCTCTGCCACCCCAGCCACTGATGGAGCTGTCACTTCTAAGCTGATGACAAAGATCGGAACACTCTCGATGCCTGGGGGCTCCTTTCTGACCTTTTTCTAGGCCCTTCCCCACGTCCCCTTCGTGATTCCAATTTTCAAAGTCTTGCCCCCTGCCACCATCTGAGCTAAAGGTACCCCAGGGACCACGCGATAGACTCATTTTATATTTTACGGACAATAAAAACCGAAGCTCGGAGGGGCAAGACATTAGCCCGAACTCACTCGATTTGTACGTGGCCCGCAAAGCAGGAAGCAAAACCTGAGTGTCTGGACTAATGGCCCAAGGCACTTTTCAAGTACCACTGTGCATGTGTAAACCTGGCTCGCGGGCTTTTGCTCTGAACTCTTTTTTCTTTCTCATTAGGACAAACAGTCGGGCCCCAAAAGTAGTGTCCTCAAAGGGGACTGCCGGGATGTGTCATTTAATCGGTGCACAGGGACTGCACTCCCTCCCTGAGCCAGACATGCCTGTAGATCAGCATCTGCAGCGATTGGGGCCCCAGTAGAGTGATCACGAAGACTCGAGGGCCCACCTCTCTCGGGGCACAGAGAAGTGACCACGGGGACAAGGCTTAGCTGGTGGCGTGGCGGAAGGTCTAGAGGGCGACGGGGACAACACCTGACCAGGGAGAGGGTCTTTGTATTCACTCTTTCCTTGGTCTACCCTGTTGTTCCTCCACATACCCACATGGCCCAGCTCCTCGCTTGCTCCAGGAATTTGCTCAAACGTCACCCTCGGAGGGACCTTCCTTGACCACTGTCTAAAATGGGGTCTCCTCTGTTACGCCTTCACCCTGCTGGATTCTCCTCGCAGCATTTATCACTCCCTGACATTGTGTAATATGCATGTTTACTGCCGCTCCCTTCACCCCCACCACCAGGATGTGAGCTCCACTGGACGGAGAATCTCGCCTGTTTGGTGCACCGCCCCATTCCCAACACCTAGAACGGTGCCAGGGCATTCTAGAAGCTCAATAAATTCTTGTTGAGGTGAATTAATCAATGAATCACTGGAAGGAAACAGACAGGGCAGGTTAGTTGCTTCATCCTGGGTGACACATTCAGTCAAGAGGGGCGGAGGCAGGAAGGGGAGGACCCAAGCCCACGTGACTCCATGGCTTCTGGCCCACTTCTCTACCCTGTGCTCGTTCCCTTGCCAGGTAACATGGAATGCAGAAAGGAGGAAACGAGGACAAGAGGGATGGATGCTCAGTGGAGATAAGACATCTTCCCCCCTCTCCCTCCTTCCTTGCCTGCTTCTTCCCTCCTCTGTGTTATCCCAAGGAGCTGCTTAAGAAGAAAGCCCTCCCTGGTCTCTCCCCAGAAACTGCTCTCTGAACACTCGGATGCACAATCAACCAATTGTTAAGTCCTCGACAATACCTCATCAGCGAGCACAGCACTATAATTAAAAGTAAATCCAGCTCAAGCTCTTTAAAATAGGATCTAATTTAATTGGCGCCTTTAATCTATCACTGTCACTCCCCACCAACCAGGGGAGAATGTCATCTCAGCGGTAGGTGGTGAGAAACTTCAGGGGGCCCCTCGGCGGAGTCTCCCCACCGCCCCAGGCCAGGCAAACAGCTGGGAAGGGGCAGGCAGCCGCAAGCCTGGAAAAGGGAGAGCCCACAAAAGCGGGGGAGCACACGGGTGTCACCGGGGACTGGGGTGTGGCTGCAGGGGGCCTGGGTCCTCACACCTGGCCACGCACCCCGATGGGCCTTGGTAAGGGTCCAGGCAGGGGCCTCAGCCCTCCCTCCAGCACATCTCAGAAACAAAGCTCTGGGCACTGTGCAGAAACCCGAATCAAGCTCACATTGGAAAGCAGAAACCCGAAAGAATCAAGCTCACATTGGAAAGACTGGCCGTGCTGGGTGTCGGCTGTCTGCCGGGCGGGGGACAGTCGGGGGAGGGGGATGGCGAGTCTCTGTTTTGTGTCAGCATTTGTTCCTGGCCCAGCTCAGAAAAACAAGTCCCATCCTTTAAGAGAAACATAACACAAAACCCAGATGAGTGGAGCATTTGAGAAGCTGGTGGTTGAGAGTATTGGCTGAAAAATCCTATAGAAATGGGTTCTGATCCTGGAGAAACCACTTAGCAAACTGTGAATTTTAGAATGCTTATAAATCCCCCGGGCCTTAGGTTCCTCATCTGCAGTTTAGGGGCATGATACCTACTTCGCATTTCTGTGCTGAGGGTCAAGTACCATGCCTGGCGCCAGCAGAAGCTAGGGCAGGGGGGCTCCACCTGCGTGCCTGGGGCTCACCCCGGAGGTTAAGGGCAGTCAGCTCCCCCTTCGGCCTGTAGCTTCCCTCATCTTCCTGCCGGAGGGTGTTCTTTAGCCCTGGAGGACCCCTTCCACCAGGGAGAGATGAGAATTCACGGATGAAAACGCCAGCTTTCCACACCCAGGCATGTGGCACACGGTCTGTCCGAGGCCTCCGGAGGTCCCGAGCACCGCCTGCCCGCAGCGGGAACACCCTCATTTGCTCACCCTCTCCCGGCTTTCTCGTTCTTTCTCTCATTCCTCCGCCCCTCACAGGGCCTCCTGGATCACTTCCCAAACCAATTATTGCACCGAAATCCTGTTGCAGGGTCTGCCCGGGGGGCAATCCAGGCCTAGACATCGGCACAACTCAAGCACCTAATGAACACGACTGTGTGGCTTCTGTAGTTTCCAGATATTTGAAATTCAACTGTGGATTTCTCTGCCTATATTTTGTGTGTGTCTACTTAAAAAAATTCTCTGGGAGCGCTCCAGGAAGGACTCCTCTCCCTGTCGACTCATGTCAGCCTTCCGGTCCCTGGCCTTAGGGAGGACTGCTGAACTAATGCTCTCAGTAGCCCCGAGATTCCTTAGACCCCATACTCCTTGGACCTTTGCATCATGCGAACCCATGTTAGTGTTGGGGGGGTATTGTAAATTGAGCTGTGGCCCCGCCCAAAAAAGATGTGTCCTAACCAGTAGTAACCTTGTAATATGACCTTATTTGGAAATAGGGTCTTCCCAGATGAGGAAGTTAAGGTGAGGTCACAGATTCGGGTCTCAATCCACTATGACTGGGGTCCTTATAAAAAAGGAGAATTTGGACACAGTGAGGGACCCACGCGGGGGGAACACCATGTGAGGCTGAGAATCACCCTGCCACAGCCAAAGAACCACCAGAGGCCAGGAGAGAAGCCTGGAACAGATCGTTCCCTTGTGCCTTCAGAAGAAACACAGCCCCCCTATGCCTTGATCTTGGATTTCCAGCCTCCAGAGCCTGTCCCCCTTCCCCTCCTGCTGCCCTGTGGCTGCCAAGCTTCGGATAGGGCTCCCCAGGAATCCACGGTGGCTCCTCTCAAGATTCACCCAGGCCTCGCCCTCACTCTCTATCAACATGACATTTGACATTGAAGTGAAGGGTACGAAACGGCCAAAGCCTCGCCCCTCTCAGGAGTGTGCGCTTCTCAGAAAGAGATCAGCAGCCAAGAACTGGTCCTTTTGTGGCAGGAACTGTAGCCCGGTGTCCTCCGAGGACTCACCACTCCCGCCGCAGAGTGCCACATATCCCTCAGGCTCCACGGTCTCAGCACCGACCTCACCTGCCGGTGTCCCTGGCCTGCCCATCGCAGGGTCCTCGTGGGCTGGGCTATCCTGTTTGCCCCTCCAGACCCACCCTTTGGGCTTCTCCACCCTGCTCTGAGCCCTGACAGGCTGGCCCCTGGGGAATGCTTCCCTGGGGAAGCCCTGCCATCCAGCTTCTGGTTGGATTTAACCAGTGGGCCTCACCGGCAGGAGGGAAAGGAGTGGGCAGGCCGAGAGGTGGGAGAATTTGTCCCCTGGGCTTCCTCACCCTTCCTGCCAGGGTGAGCCTGGCCCTGGCTGCTTCCCTCTATCAAAGCCCCCAGCTCCTGTCCAGCACCTCCTCACCATGATCCTTGGGCTCCAATGTCACCTGTCACCATCCAACCCATCCTCCAAGCTTCCCTCGGAGTGAGCTTTCTAAAGCTCTGAACCTCTCACTACGCAAACACTGATGGCCGCCCCCCCTCCCCCGCCGCCTCCTGGGGCCTGCAGTGCAAATGCCCCCCTGGTACAGTCAAGGTCCCCTCTGGCCAGATCTACCGCTCCCCGTAAAGCGGCCAACTCTTGGGGCGCCCCGCGCAGCCTGTGCTACACGCCACGTGCCCTGCACGCTTGGGGCTTGCTGTCCGTGCTCCCTGAAGGGCATCGCTCCTCTTTCTGTATCTGGGCAACACGCATCCTTCGAGTCTCGACCCACATAACCACGTGCTCCTGGAAGATGTCACCCAGCTTCCACGTCTCCCAGCCCGGGGCGGTGTGTATAGATCTCCGAGCCACGGCTAGTCTGGGCGGCTGGTGGGCAGATTGTTGGCCTGTCTTTCCCACAGGGTGGTGGGTTGTTTAAGGGCAGAGGTACCATGTGTAATTCATGCCTCCATCAGTAGCGGACCCTGGTGATGCCCTATCCTGCATCGCCTTGACCCCCCTGAGTTACCTGCAGCATGGCCGGGCAGCTTCAAAGGACGCTGACTACTTGCTATCTGAAGAGCCTGCTTCTCCGGGCTTCTGGGCCTCCAGGATCCCTGTGCCCCTGAGGAGCCGGCTCAGCTGCAACTAGGCACAAGCCTGGAGTGTGGAGGAACCGATGCCCCTGGGGGCCAAAGGAGCTAACGGCCCTAGGGATGAGTGTTGGTGGATTGATGCCCCAGGCTTCCTGGCCTCTGGAGAAAGGATTCCCAGCAGGTTCCACACGATGCCTCAGAAAGTCCCCAGGGAGACTGCGCCCCATTGCCCACAGCAGTAACGTGCTTGTTAAAGCACCCGTCGTGGGCCGTTCTTCCCCTCCTGTCTCCCTTTCCTCACTCCCTCACTGCTGCCTCCCAGGTGTTCTCTTGAATAAACCATCTGCGTCTCTTAGACCTTGCTTCAGGGTCGGCTTTTGCGGGAACCCAAGCTGAGACAGGGGCCTCAACAGCCACACCGGGCTCTGCACAGAGTAGGCACCCCATAAGTGCCCCAGGAATGAGCGATCTAGGGGTCGGGAGCCGCCGGCCCACTCCGGCCGCACGGGGACCCCCACGGTATTCAGGAACTGTGCGTGTGTTTTGAGCAGTCGGGTGCCCTCCTGTCTGGGAAGATGCCACCCACATGTACGTGGGCAGCCCGAGCTTTCTCCCAAGCCAGCTGCCTGCCGGGGAGACCAGGGCAGACAGGCAGTTCTGATTATGTATGCAAATGCAGGTCCGGCCCCGCAGCTTCTGCGAGAGCCACACAGCTCAGCTAAGCCACCCCGGGAGAAAGAATCTTACAAAGAATACTAAAGAGCATCCAAGTGTGAAGAATGGAACACACGTGAGTTTTCTTTTTCAAAAAATGGAAATCAAATGTACTTTCATCTTGGCTTTCTCACAAATAGGCGACCCCCAAATAAGCCCTAAAAAGCAAAGGAGGCCTTTATGCCCACTTCTGACCTCGACTGAGACCGCCAGTCACGTTCATTAGAGGGAGCCTCACGGCGCGTCATGGGGCTCTTCCCGAAGGTGAGCTCCAAGGGGCTGAGGCAGTGGCAGGCCGTGGCGTCTGCGTCTCATCTCTACCTTAGCAGTACGCACGCGACCACCGGGCGCGGGCTCGCCATGGAGGCCAGACCACAACCAAAGGCTTGGGAATGAGGGCCACAGGGGTAAGGGATGGCACCGCAGGCCGTAAGAACAGCCTGTGCGAAACGGTGGTGCAGCTGAAGGAATCCCAGTCGCCTGGCTACCGTGTGGGGTGTAAGTGAGAGAGGGAAAGGAAGGAAGAAGACAGGGGCCCGATCACAAAAGGCCCGGAGTGTCTGGCAGGGCAAGTCCCTGAGGCATCCCTGAAGGTGGGAAGAGGAGGCCAGCCTGAAGACGACTGCGCTGGTCCACGTGAGTGCCGAGACCAAGGAGGCGGCATGTGCATGAGCCAGGCAGAGGGGCATTTCAGAGGTTTGGAGGGGTGTGCTTGAAAGTGTGGGAAAGTCAGGAGTGCCTGACTCCCAGGTTTTGACTTTCCAGATGGAAAAGGAGGCCCTTTGCTGAGCCAATGTGTCCAAGAGACAGAAGGACATGAAAAAGGATATTTGGGGGGTGGTGATAGGGCAGGAAGATGAGCTCTCATTTGGGGGTCCGAGGGATCTGAAGCACAGGTGGGGACCTCCAGATGGAGCTGTCCTGTGGGCAGTTGGATGGATGGCTTCAGAGGAGATGTGGATTTTGCCATCATTAGCATGTAGATGGTAACCGAAGCCATGTGAGCAGATGGATTCATCCAAGGCAAGTGGATGGAGAGAGAGACAAAGAAGGTTGAAGACACATTCCAGGAAAAAGAACCATTAAAGGAGCCGACCATGAAAGGGGAGCCCCCAGAGGAGGGGGCAGAATGGTCAGAGAGTTCGGGAAATAGGAGATGCTGTAAGGGAGGTCCACGGAGGATCTGTAAAGTGGCCAACGGTAGCAAACTGTGCAGAGAAACCAGGAATGTGCAGACTAAAAACTCGTCTCTGCCCCCTCCTGCCCCTTCCGTGCGTTCCTGACTTGGTGCTCAGAGCTCCGTCTGCACCTGTCAATCGTTGGGGAGAGGAGGGTTTATTGACCGGTTTATGGGCTACCTAGACCCTTGGTCTGCTCTCCTTTGAGTCATTTCACAGTTTATCAGCCCTTCAACCAGAGGCTGGACAAGGGAAATAAACTTTCCCCAGTCAATTTTATGACATAATCTATCAGTTCTTTGGAAAGATTTAGCAGAGGAATAATTTGAAGATTAAGGTTGGTTGTTTGGTGGTGGTGGTGGTGGAGGATTATCTATGAATTTCCTTGTTCAAACTAGGGCTGGTGGTCTTCCTTAGAGTTGGCCATCATCCCCTTTCACTATGTACACAAAAGAATATCACGTGGATAAAAGAGAGACCTATGTTTGTTTTTTTTTTAAGCTAATAGAAAAGCAGAAGGAAATAGAAGTATATATTTAGCAAGCCTCTGGGGGAAGGAGAACTTTCTCTGTGTTAAAATGATAGAATAGACCAGAAAGGAAAAAGACCCACCAGCCTAACTTCACAGTTAAAAGTAATTATTTATATAGAAGTCATATATAGATATGCACAAAATATTAATAAAACACTTGCAGGAAAGTTCTTTCTTATGTAGAGATCAGAAAATGGGGAGAAAAGAAAAACTCTCAGGGGCGCCTGGGTGGCTTAGTCAGTGAAGTGTCTGCCTTTGGCTCAAGTCAAGATCTCTGGGTCCTGGGATAGAGCCCCGCATCGGGCTCTGCACTCAGTGGGGCGCCTGCTTCTCCCTCTCCTTCTCCCTGCCCCTCCCCCCTGCTCATGCTCTCTCTCTCAAGTAAATAAAATATTTTTAAAAAAGCATTCAGTTGCTAATAATTCAACTGGCAAAGAGCACAAGCAGGTAATTCACCAAAGAGAAAACATAACTAGCTCACCAACATTTCAAAGAATGTCATGCCTCATTTGTAAGGAAATAACTGCAAATTAAAATAAGGAGGTACCATTTCCCCCCAGTAAAATCGCCTAAAATCTTACCTACTGCTGTTGAGGGAATGGCACAATGGTTGCCGATGACGACGTCATTTGAAGCAGCTCTGTTGGCAAGGCACTTGGTAAAGACAAAGTAAAAGATCCATACAGATGTTCACATGGCTAGACTCGGTGATCCCACTTCTAACCCGAGGACTGCAGTCTATGGAAGTGATCATAAATACCGCATGCCTGGGAAGGGCGGCAGAATCACGAATACCCAAATCTGAACTTTCAGCTTCAAGGAACTGATAGAATAAATTGTGGTGCATTTACCAGATGAAACATTATGAATCCATTAAAACTGATGGTGAGGAAGACAAGACAGCACCAGGGGAAAAGGAACGTTGCATAATGTTAACAGGAAAGGGGAGGAAAATTTGCTCAAAGCAGTATATGATAATTACATAGATTCAGACTCACAAACACGCACATAAATTAAAACATGTAAGAAGGCCAGATGAAAATACGCCCAAGCACCATGTCACCACAGTGTTGCTTTGGGGATGATTTGTCTTCTTTTCCAAATTTCCCATGTACCATCATGATTGGAAGCATGGATTTAGGGGATCAAATCATCTTGGGTTCAGGGCGCCTGGGTGGCTCAGATGGTTAAGCGTCTGCCTTCGGCTCAGGTCATGATCCCGGGGTCCCGGGATCGAGTCCCGCATCGGGCTCCCTGCTAGGCGGGGAGCCTGCTTCTCCCTCTGCCTCTGCCTCTCTCTCTCTCTCTCTCTGACTCTCATGAATAAATAAAAAAAAAAAAAAAAAAAAACATTAAAAAAAAAAAATCATCTTGGGTTCAAATCTTAGTTTGATCACTCACTGCGTCATCCGGAGTGAGTTATTCCATCTAGGCTTTGTTTCCTCCTCTGTAAATTGAGAATTGGAACATCTACCTCAGAGGAGTGTTATGAGAGTTAAGTGGAATATGGGGAAAGTGCTTATCATTGCGTCTAAAACACAGTAAGCCATCAATAAATGCAAGATTTTATTATCGTAGTTATTATTTATTTATTTATTTATCTATCTATTTATTTATTTATTAAAGATTTTATTTATTTATTTGACAGAGAGAGAGACAGCGAGAGAGGGAACACAAGCAGGGGGAGTGGGAGAGGGAGAAGCAGGCTTCCCGCAGAGCAAGGAGCCCGATGCAGGGCTCGATCCCAGGACCCTGAGATCATGACCTGAGCCGAAGGCAGACGCTTAACGACTGAGCCACCCAGGCACCCCTCGTAGTTATTATTTAAATAATGCAATGAATTCTATAATTTTAGAAACTTTGCTAAACCCGTAGACTGGCAAGTATGCTCTGAATCCAAATAATAATTTTTTTTTTTTTTATTTCCTGCCCTCCTTTCTTCACAGACAACCACCAAGAAAGATTGTCAAAGAGCTAATTTTAGAAGGGGGAAAAAATGTTTGCTTTGCTTAATGAATGTGAACTTCCTCATTTCTCTGGTTTATTTTTCTTTCAAGTTGTTTTTATATCAACACCAGCCGGGCAGGATGTGCCAGGTGACAAGGCTGTGGGAAATTTCACGTGGAAATAACCCTCCCCATTTCACACACCGAGATGCTAGATCTCAGGGGTGTCGAGGGGCTGGGTCACACATCGTGCCCAGTATTTTTGGGTGCCTCAGCCCTGGAGGACCCCTTTACCATCATCCATGCTCTTAAGCCTTTCTTTCTTCCCCTGCTGAGTATTAGCAGCCACCAGGGATTTTGTGGGACACTCTAAACAGAAACCCCAGTAACACAGGACTCAAGAGGATGTGAGTGTGTGTGTGTGTGTGTGTGTGTGTGTGTGTGTGTGTTGGGTGGGTTGGGACTTCATGAGAAAGGCCATGTAGGAAGTAGGTGAAGGCAGAATCCTAGGGGGTAGTGAAGGGCCACAGCAAATTACACTGGGGGGACATCTCTTCTCTGGCCAAGATTTGTGTACACGTGGAGGCTGTGGGCTTGCAAATTTCCTTCCCTGACCACTACTTCCTATTTTCCTACTCTTTCATTCCATTTATCCAACCTTCCTGTGTCCACTGGGCCTCAGGCTCTCCCCTTTCTCCCGTCCCCCTGCAAACAGCCTCCCCTCTTCCTTCTCATACTGGTTTTGGATGGCACTGGTGATCCTTAGCTTCATGGCCTTATCAGCATCCTCAGTGGCACCCCCCCACACTGGTCTTCCCAGCCGAGCACCTGGGTCAATCCAAACTCCCAATTCCCCCTCTGTGGTAGCAGTCACCCTGTTGGGGGAAATCTCACAACTGTGTCCAAGAAGGAGATGACGAACCCCTCTTGTTCCACCTCTGTAGAACTATCTACAAGGGGTGGCCATCTCCTACCCAGGCCTAGGATCTCCCATGCCCCCTGCCACACTGCCCTCCCCCGACCCCCTCTATTCCATAGGGCAGTAGCTTCCTTTCCTTCCCTCCTCAAGCTCACAGACGCCCCCCTCCCACATCCAGCTCCCTTGGTCTTGTTAGGTGCCCTGACATCCTAATTCAAAGACAACACAGAGGCAAACTGAGGCACACATTCCACCCCCCTTGGCTTCAGACTTCACCTTTTCCTGGTTTTCATCAGCCTCTGAAGAGAAGTACCCTCTTTCCTCACCAAGAATAACTCCTTCCTCCTACTGTGGAATGGTACCCTGCCCCCGCCCTGACACTCAGCTACATGAGCTATCCTGTGGTCAGCAATTCAGTCTGTGCCAGCCACAGTTCCAATATTTTATCTTCTTTAATATTTATAACAGCTCTAAAAGGTTTGCTCTATTATTAGTTTTAAAGGTGGAGAAACCCAGGTGAAAAGAAGAGAGTAATTTACTCAAGGCCACCCAGTAATGACTGACCAAGCAGGAATGTGGGCCCTGGCTCTCTGGCTCTAGGGTCCATTGTCTGAGTGACTGCACAACACTGTCTCTCCTGGTTTTCTCAGGAAACTCGTTCCATCAAGTCTTTCTTCTTTCTAATCTCTTCAGTCTCTCCCCGTCGACACATTTAAGTTATCTCTCTTCCTCAAATCAACATTTGCTTCCAACTCTTCCTCCTCGAGGCTCTCTGTGTCCTCCCGGTGCCAAACTACTGACAAAAGCATGCGGCATGCTCTCCCCACTTCTGGATTGCTGGGTACTCTGCACACACCCCTCGCAGTCTGACTTCTTCGCCCCGCGATGCCCTGACGCCTGGAAGATCCGCTGGCAGATCATATTTTCCAAGATGGCCACCACAAGACATTTCATCCCATACGCCCTTCTTACCATGTCACACTGACGATCTGTTCATCAAGGAGATGGGGCTCGTGTTCCCTCTCCTTGAATCCGAGCTGGCCTGTAACTATGGCAGAAGTGACTTTATAGGACTCTCGAGACTGGGTTATAAAAGGCAGTACAGCTTCCGCCTGGTCCTCTTGAGATGCTCTTTCCTGGAATCCAGCCACCATGCTGTGAGGAAGCCCAGAAGTCACATGGAGAGGCCACATGCAGGTGCTCTGGCTGCTAGCTCACCTACGGTCTCAGCCAAGAGCCAGCGTCCACCACCACACATGTGAGGGAAGATCTGTCCAGGTGATTCCAGCCTCTAGCCGGAGAGTCTTCCTGGTGAGGCCCTGACGTTGGGAGCAGAGACAGCCTATCTCTACTGAGCCCTGTTCTAAACAGTGAGGGATATAATGAAATGATCGTTGCTGTTTTAAAGCACTCTATTTTGTTATTTGTATTGTATTTGTATTGTATTGTATTTGTATTGCCACATTTGTTATGTGGCAAGAGTAACTGGGATAGGCCCCAATTCCCAAGCCAGATGGTATCTTCATGTAGTCACCCTCCAGATTTGTCTTTAGCATTTGACCGGGGCCTCTCCTTTCTCTAGCATTCTATGTTGTCCTTCTGCTCTTTCTACACAGCCCTAACACGCACAGCCATACCCACGACCCAAAGGGCACCTCTTCTGAGCTCTGGACTGAATACCCATCTGCCTCCAGTACTCCCGATTCACCTAGATGTCGTTCAGGCAAGATGCAGTCGATTACTTCTCTCCTCTGGCTGCGGCATCTGCTTCCTCCTGCTCAGCTCCCCAACTCAGCAAGTGACCTCACCATCAACTCTGTAGCCCCTGGGAGAAACCTCAGTTCCACTAAATGCAAATGACCCACCCACCTAAATTGTGTTCAAATTTTGTCATCTCTCCTCTACTCCCACAGCCAGATCCCTGTCATCTCTTATCTGGAATAATGCAATTATCTTCCAACTGGTATTTCTGCCTCTAGTCTCTTCCCTCTGTCTCAGCTTAATGACAGTCACCAGAGATTATTCTGAAGCACAAATCAGGGTCCTGGCACTGGGATGATTCTGGCTTCTTGGAATGAAGTTCGACCTCCATAACGTGGGATGCAAAGTTTCAAAACTGGTCCTGGGCAGCCTATCCAATCTTATCTCCTACAAGCCTTTTCCCCATTCCCACCATCTTAAGTCTCAGCTGCTTACAACCACTCCCCAAACTTGAGAGTGTTCTTCATACCCTGTAAGCCATTGTCTCGAGTGTTCCCTCTGCCTAGAATACTGGTGAAGTTCAAGGTGCCTTCTAGACCCAGCTCAAATGCCCTCTCTTCTGAGAATCCTTCTCTGATGCTACCAGGCAGTGTTAACCACAATTCTTCCTGCTCTTTTTCCTTAGTAAAGTGTTCATCAAAAGCTATTATCTTCATATGCTAAAACATGAAGGTCTGGAGGACATAAACTGGAACTTACCACTGTATCTCTCAACAAAGGTTGAATGAATAAGGAATTGAACAGATATATACATGGATAGATGGATGCTGGGGGGGGTGGTGTGTGGGTGGATGGGTGGGTGAATGGACAGGTGCTGAGTAGGATAGATGGGTAGGTGCGAGATGGGTGGGTTGGTGAGTGAACAGCTAGGTGGATGGTGGGTAGAAGGAGGGATTGATAGTCAGATAGTGGGCACGTGATTGGATGGATGGTGAGCCCATGCATGGATATGAGATGGGAAGCAAATGGGTGGGAGGGTGGATGAATAGGTGGGTGGCTGGTGAGTAGGTGGATTGGATATGGGAGTAGTTGTAGGACAGTGGATGGATGAAAGATGAGTGGTGAGTGGCAAATGTGTGAGTGGAGAGTGGAATTGTGGGTTGACATCATGAAAAATCTTAGAAAGAAGAGAGTGAAAAGCCTTGAATTGTGTGCCCTGAGGTCATGTGGTTGGGGGTGGGCTCAATGTCAACTTAAGCCCCAGCTTGCTAACCTAATCCCTACACTCGGGGATCTTGGGGCAGGGCCCTGTGCTGCTCAAATCTATCTTCCAGAGTCTACCACAGTTTCTGTCTTGTTCAAATAGGCTTTATTAATATTGGTCTAATGGAACACAATTCTTCCCAGATGATGTTCTTCCTCTAGCAACTAGAAGCATGGGGCTTAAAGAAATGTCCTTCATTTGGTTCAGGGGAAGAGTCTGGCCTGTCTTTGGTCCTGTCCAGCCCACTACTACCTCGCTCTCTCCCTTTTTCAACATGGACCAAGGGTTTTCCCTTAACTTCTCTGGGCATAACCTTTGTCATCTGTAAAAATGAATCTTGGACTGATTCAGTTCTACCAGCTTGACATTTCCTGACTCCAAGATCCCAAAGAGGTAAGTCATGGGAATATGCCAACTACTTTCAGTATTTCCATAATCCACACGTTTGTCTCTGAGAAACTCACCAGGCAACAAACAGGTCAGATACCTTTGCTTTGGGCTAGGATTATTATTCACTCTGGCAGAAACAGCAGTCAACCTCAGATTGTGCTGACCAGAAGCCCTGTTTTATCATTTTATTCTTCTTTATTGGATACAAATGGGGAAATGAGTGATTCATTATGGAATAGTGGTAGCTTGGTTGCAAAATCTTTTCAAACATGGCAGTCATGTCCACCTCTTCATGGTCCTTAAAGTCAGCTGGCCTACCCACCCTTCACACCAGAGCCCACCCAGATCACTCACCTAGTCCAGGTAATTGCCAGCTTGTTCCTTCCACCCTCTGCTCTTCCCCTAACCTCATTCTGGCTTGCAGACTCATGGCTCCCCAGGGTCCACACCTGCACTGGGTCCACATGGTTTTTTTGGAAGCCCTCGTGGTCTCCTCCTGTTGGAACACCGGTTGAGCTCTCTTTACCTATTCTCCACAGCCTCCCCAGCTGAGAGACTCTGTACTTTCTCCCATGCCTTTGCTCCTCTCTGGCCACATTCCCTGTCCCTCCCCCAGCCTTCACTGAAGAGGAGGGATCCAGACTGTGATCCACAGGATGGATGGGCTGGAAGGGGCCTTCTCCCGGAAACTCCCATGGCATTGTGAGAGGGAGCCTCACGGCCCAAGGAGGGAGCTCTTGTGGCCACAGAAGTCTGAACCACAGAGGATACCCTGACTTTAAAAACTGTGGTTTAGGCCCTTGCCCTTCAAAGTGTGGTCTGTGGACCAGAAGCGTCAGCATCACCTGGGAGCTGGTGATATATACCATATATATATACCAGGATATATACCATATATATATATATATATACCCTATAAACCTATAAACCTCCTGAACCAGAATCTGCATTTTAACAAGATCCCCAGGTGATGCCCGTGCACAGTAAAGCCCTGGGCTCGATGACAAAAATTCAGTGTGATTTAGTCAATAAGTCAAACTCCTCAGAAGCTCCAAGAAGTTGTCCCATCCTCTTACCAACAAAAGTCACCTGTGTGCCATGGAACAGCTGCCCCCCCAGAGTCTCCTCACTGTAAAAATGCAATTAAAACCCTGAGTAGTAGCTCACCCAGCCATCTATACCTTGGTACAATTTGGTCTTCAGCTGTAAGTGAAGCTGTCAGCCAGCACTGGTCTGAGGAAGTGGGATGACAAAGAGATAAGCTTGGGTAGGAAGGGCAAAGGGGGCCGGCCGGGTGGGAGGACAGTCAGACAGCCCTTGGCAGGGGGAGGGAGGGAGAGAGTGAGATAACGCAGTACAGCATGGGGGGGAATGAGCAGTCCCTATTCAGGCAGAGAGGGGGATGAATGTTGCTGCCAGTTATAGATTGAATTGTGTTCCCCTTCCCAAATTAGTAGGTCGAGTCCCAACTCCCAGGACCTCCAGGACCGGAATGTGACTGTATTCAGAGGTGGGGCCTTTAAAGAGGTGATCAAGTTAAAATGAGGGGGCTAGGGTGAGCCTTAACCCAACAAGACCAGTGTCCTCGTAAGAAGAGGAAATGTGGACACATAGAGAGATCCCAGCAGGCATCTCTCCCAGAGGAAAGACCACGGGAGCCCATGAGAGAAGGTGGCCGTCTGTAAGCCCAGGAGAGAGGCCTCAGGAGAAATCAACCCTGAGGACATGTTGATCGTGAGACAGTAAGTGTCTGTTGCTGAAGCCTGCCACTCTGTGTGGTATTCTGTTATGGCCACCTGAGCGGACTAAGACACCACCTTTGTCTCTTTGGCTGTTTTATCCACAGCGAGCTGAGGGAGTGTGTCACACAGACCCTGCTTCTCCTTGTGAGTGTTAAGAAGAAATGTAGGCTTGGCTGAACTCAGAAGAGAAGCCTGCTACCCCCCGTGTTTCCTCTCAAACTCTTAGCCACCCTCCCCACGAAACTGCCCACACTGCTGTTGCCCAGTGCCTGGCTCCTTCCAATGGGGAGAGGGCTCAGTGCTGTCGGACAAAAGCAGGAACACCTTCACGGCATCTACTTTGTTCCAGGCACTGTTCTAAAACTGCATGCCTGTTAAGCCACCCACCAAAGCTTACGAAGTAGGTTCTTTTCCTTATC
Source organism: Phoca vitulina (assembly GCF_004348235.1). Taxonomy (NCBI): domain Eukaryota; kingdom Metazoa; phylum Chordata; class Mammalia; order Carnivora; family Phocidae; genus Phoca; species Phoca vitulina. The sequence continues at coordinate 12,459,411 of NW_022589738.1, read as the reverse complement.
TTGTACTGTGGACATGGTCACGCAACCCCCCCTTCAAAAATGAAGGATTTCTCCCCCGTTGCCAGGAGGGCTGCCTTCAGAAGGGCCCAGACTATGAGTCTCTGTGGGAAAGTCTCAGTTAAAGAGGGTCAGTAGGGGCGTCTGTGTGGCTCAGTCGGTTAAGCATCCGACTCTTGATTTTGGCTCAGGTTGTGATCTCAGGGTCTTGAGATGGAGCCCTGCATTGGGCTCCATGCTGGGCGTGGAGCCTGCTTAAGTTTCTCTCTCTCCCTCTGCCCCTCCTGCCGCACTCTCTCTCTCTCTCTCAAAAAAAAGGAGTCAGTAGCCCTCAACTGATGACTGATCAATGCAGGAGTTTAAAAGCAAGATCCCTGCACCCCGAATCTGGACCATCCCAGTTCTAGAGCTCCCTGTGAAGTCGACTGAAGCCTCTGATGAGATTCCATCATATCCTGACTTGTCCCTCGGGACACCCTGCTTCTTTCCCTTCCCTTCTGTGCGTTTGGACCCTAAGAGCACACCCTGACACCTTCCTGCGTGCACATTTCCATCTCGGAGTCGGCTTCCTGGGAAATGGAACCTTCAGCACCCCACTTGGACCAGTCAAGAAACTGAGGTCCAGCGGAGTTATGCAACTGTCCTAAGGTGATAAAACTGGGACATGAGCCCAGGCAGTCTGGCTCCAGAATCCATACTTTTAACAACTACTCCTGTCTGATGGATAGCTGAGAGCCAACCGTTTTGTGGTGGAATGTGACGCAGAGAAGGTAGCAATCTGGACTTTCCCCTCCTGCCTGCCTGTGAGTCGATTAGAACGCAAGCAAAATGGATTTCCTTAGGGGTCCACTGGGGCTCCGTTTTAAAAGGCAGCCCGAGGGACCACCTATGGAGGCTCTCCCAACACCTGCAGCCCAAGTGGTTCTTTCCAGGCCAGCAGTCACGAAGGCAGTCTCTCCTCCTCTGACCCGGCCCTCCCTACCGCTGTGCGGCTCATGTAGAAACACGGTGTAATTGCTCGCCTCGTAGAAGCGAACTGAATCAGCGCCCCTCTGCTTGACAGCGTTAGTGACAAGTGATCACATCAGGACACTGGATCGGCAGCCGGGACCTGGGCGCCTGTGTTGTTTACTGGTCCATCATGTATAATTTCAGAGTTTAATTTTATCTTCACAAACTTACAGGTGCAAAATGCAGGATAAAGTTCTTTAAGGGGCCCCTGTGAGAAAGCAGGCTATGCTTGTCCTCCCTCCCTCCCCCACCAAGAGCTCTCAGGGTGGCTCACTCAAATTAAATCATTACTGAGGACGAATAATCCTGGTAGGTTCAGAAAATCAGTTTTAAATTCAGCCTGCTAGCAAAATTCTGAATGTATTTACTTTCTAGATTTCATTTCTCCATCCATATTAAAGCTCCGTGGCATTATCAATTATGGGTTTATTGCAAAGCACAATAGGATTCAATCTGGAGGAATGCCTCAGGGTATGTCTTAGGAGGACGATAAAGCTAATAGTAATGGGTCTACAACTTCTAAGGCTAATTTTCACAGTTACAAATTTCGTAAATAAATAGAAGGCATGTCAGTTTCCAGTCACCCAGCTTGAGGCCTCTTACACTGATAAAACAGGACCTTCCATCGCTTCCATCGGGGGCTCCTGTTTGACTCTCGGTGGGTTAGCCTGAAGTTTCCCTGATCCCCCCAGGACGGGAAATGATGAGCAGTTCAGAAGGAGCCCTTCGGCCCCCTCTGCCGCTCCTCCAACCAGGTCAGGAGCTGCTTTGGATGAAAATGGATACAAAAGCATAGCCAGCCCTGGAATCTGGGAGGCGACCATAGAGCTTCAGCCCAGGTCCGGCCAAACTCCGCAACTGGGCCGGGTGGGCTGTCATGCATGAGTGCTGTGGGGCTTAAAGTAGGCTTCGGGGCTCCGTGCAGGCTGGGGCTGTATTTGATACAGGCCGGGGTCTCTGTTGTCCTTCTGGAAAGAGCAGGCAGCAGGGAGAGGGAGGTGGTGGTGTAGGGCTATCCTTCTACGTTTCTGGCTATTTTCAGCCAGGTTCCTCTTAGGGAGGATGGGCCCTACCCACCGCCTCTGGGATGCTGCCGCTCACACACCTCTCGCCCGGCCACGACTTCTGGCTAGCCTCGGCTAATGGCCGTCCGTTTCCTGCAAGCCCCGACTCACTTCCCACTTGCAGCATCTGCGCTCAGGTATGGACCTCTAGTCTTTCCACTTTTGACCCAGGGCTTTTCTGACGCTGTGGCCGCCCCTCAAGGCCAGCACACGAGAACAGTCCAGAAGTGCAAGGTTAATAGCCAAAGAGGCAATCTCCAACCAACGGAAGGACAGGAGCCAGGGATAAATGTGCCTGGCTCCCTTCTCTCAGGTGGACAAGTCCAGAAGCATTCCATGTACCTCTCAGGGTGTCCCAGCAGGGGAAAACCCTGGTTGCCTGTGGCAGTGACCTTGACACACACTTACACTGGCTTTCCCCTCTTTCTTGCCTCCCTCTCCTTGCTCCCTCTTTCCTGATTCTTGGGGTCAACTCTCACATGAATGCCCTGCACCCAAGTCTTAGTCTCCAGTTCTGCTTGCAGAAGAACCCAACTGAAACAGATGGGCATCATTGGATCTGCTCCTTTGAGTAGGATAAAGGCAGGCATCTTCCACTAGCTTTTGTAAAAGTGCGCACATGTAACTTAGCGAGGGAGGAAAAGTCTTCTCCCCTCCCCTGTTCACGTGGGAGTTATTTGTCACCCGGGAAGGCAGGGAGAGAGGAGAGCCAAGAGATGTAAGATTATTAATGTGGGGAGGGGGGTGGCAGGGAACAGGGCAAAAGAGGCCCTGGGGATGCAGGACTCAACAGCAGTAAGAAGAGCAAGGACAGGCGGCGGGGAGTATGCTCCAAGGGGGGTGTGTGCGTGCTCACATGCATGCGTGCGTGCGTGCGTGTGCACGTGGACCTGTGAGTGTGTGCGCCAGTGTCGAGGCAGTTGCACAGCTTCCACGTGGCATGAAGGCGCACCGGCAGGGGACGAAGGGCTTGGATCCTAGGCCAGCGTGCTGGAGTAGGGACTGGGCGACAACCACTTTGCCCAGGGCTCCGTTCTGAGCAGACACAGCTTCTATCCGCAACAGTGACCTCCAAATGCCAATCAGGGCCACGAGGCTGTGCAGTTACAGCTGGCCCAGATGCGGTAGAGAAACCACGAAGTCAACACAGAGACCAGCCCACAGGCATCTTGGATGCCTGAAAAAACTCAACTCAGTCTGAAAACCACACCTATTAGTAATAGCTGGCGTGTCTCAAGAGTTTACTATGTGCCAGGAGCTGGTCTAAATTATTTGCCATGTGTTAGCTATTTATTCTTCATGACAACCTTTGGAGGTAGGTACTATTATTATCCCCTATGTACAGATGAGGAAACTGAGGTGGAGAGTGGTGGAGTAACTTGTTCAAGGTCACGCAACTAGTAAAGCGCAAGCCTGGGATTGGAAGCCAGGCAGCCGTGGGAGCAAGATAAGGTGTTTGGTGCTGTAGAGAGACACAGATGTCATACAAGAAGGATTTCTGGCATTTGAGGACCTTAAAATTTATGAAGGGGGGGACAGACATTTACACAAATAACAGAATATGAAGCAAAATGAAATAAGCCCTTTAAGAGCCTCCAGCGGACCATCCTGTTAAACAGTCTCTGATTCTATGGCTTAAGTCTCACGGTAGATTTCACAGGTGCAGGTGCTTGGAAATTTTGGGGTGGAGGTGCTTAGGGTCCCAGGAGTGGATGGGGTTAGGTTGACGTGTTAATTCAGACGAAGTCAGGCCTCCTCCTTGCTGCTGGGACCAGGGCTATGATCCTCTTTAGGGCTTCCTGCTGAATCATCCCCACTGGTTCAGGTTCCTCTCGGATGCACCTTCTTGCATTGAGTCATTCTGAAAACTTGGAGCCCCTCCGGTGCCTCTGTGCATAGTCCCCCCCTTGTTTTAGGCGGCATGAATGCTGTAGTCAGGCCTACTAGACAGGCTCCTGGGTGCCTGTATCCTGCTGAGTAGCCTGCTCAATCTTCAAGGGTGTGTAGGCTCTGATAGGCTAGGCACAGAGTGAGTTAGTAAAGGAAGCCCTCTGAAGGTAGAGGGAATCTGGGCAAGACTGACGGAGTCCAGCAGGAAAGAGATGACCATGTGGCTCCTAAGAGAGTTAGACCCTGAGTTCCTGAATTTCTGTGCCCAGTACTAGTTTACAGCAGACTTGCTGTTCTCCCTTTCCTGCCGTTGGGATTTTGTGAGATCTGTGTATTCACAAGGAAACCTCTGTGTTCCTGAAGCTAGCTTGAGCAGATTTCTCTTCCTTCTAGACAGAAGTTTTGTTAGTATTTATTTTGTAGATGAAATAGAACTGTCATATTGTGGTCTACTAACCAATAATAAGAAAACATGTTAAAGAAGATGGCAGTGGAATGTGCATAACAAATATGTGGATAAAGTGTTGTGTTCTAAGATATAGGAAGACTGGATACAAACTTATAAAGTCAACATCCAGATTCCATGATACAATGGGCCAAGGGGGCTAATGAAAAAGTGTCACACAAGGAAATAGTAATTGTAAACCAATGCCTCAGAAAACATGAACTTCACAAGTACAATAGAATTTATTCATTCAGAGGTTTAAAAAAATATTCATCGAACACCCATGTATGTGCCAGGAACTTTGTTAGATTTGAGGACTATGGAGTTGAACCTGCCATCAATGATGCCCTCAAAGTGCTTACAGTCTAGATGTGGAGAGGAGAAATTAGGCAGACAATAACAAGAACACCTAGAAACACCTGTACTGGAAAAACGTAGTGCTAAAATATGACAAAAATCAGTAGAAACTGGAAATGAGGGAAGTGAAACTCCCAAGGTTCCAGAATCAAATGCAGATGTAAGCCAGCATAGTAAGTCTATAAATTGATGCTGCGGCATCCAGGGAGTCTACCAGAAAGAATATAGACTCTAGGAGCTGAGGGGTCAGAGTTCGAACATGGATGTGAAGTCAGAAAATATGGTAGTGGCCCTCATAAAACAGGAGAGCTGAACGTGAGGTCTTTGCCTAAAGCTGAGACCTGATGAGGATGAAAAAGTTTAGTGGATCACCCTGCCACCAGTCCAGGCTAGTGGCAAGTATCCCCTTTTCCCAGAGCTCTAGGTAGTAAATAAAAAGCTCTCAATGAGAATTCAAAGCCCTAGAGAGTCTGAATTTACTCCATCTGTATGATATAGGAATTCCTCAAGCCATAAAATTACATAAAATCTAGCCCTAGAAAGCAGAGGCAAAACTGGTCTGTACCAGTGCTGCCACATTACAGAGTGAAAAAGACTCCCACAAAAGCCTGCTAACGATGACTTCACAGTAAGACACATCACAACGTATCTGAGGGCATGATTCACCATGAGGAAGAGTCAGCAGGAAAACAAATAAGCAGATGAAAATAGAAACATCCCAAAGACTTGGGGGTAATAGAACAACTGAGTGAGACTGTAAAGTAAATATATTTCAAATAATTAAATCAATAAAAGACATACAAGTCATAAAGAAAGGACATGACACTATGTAAAAATAAAGCAGATATACTCAAAAAAGAAGCAAAGGGCATGTCTGGAAATGGAAAAAAAAATGAAATTAAAAATGCAATGGATGAGTGAAACAGAGTAAGACCCAAAGCTGGAGAGAGTTTCTGAACCTCAAGATAAAGCCGAAGAAATCACTGACAGTGTACAGTGAGATGAAGTGATAGGAAAAGTAAAAGAGGGGCTAGAGAACATTGGAGCTATAATGAGAAAGTTTGACACAGAGCTAATCAAGTCTCCAGGAGCAGAGACTAGAGAACATAGGACTAGGGCTAAATTAGAAACCCTCACGGCAGAGAGAACTTTTCAGAATTAATGACATCCACAAATCCTCCGATTCAAAAGCACAGTGAGCTCTGAGGGCAAATGAATATTAATCCACAATTAGGTGTATCACAGTACACCTTTGTGACTACAAAGACGAAAAGGAAATGTCAGAAATAGCCCAAGAGAAAAGAAAAATTATTTATGAGGAGCAACAACCGAATGACAGCAGCAGATTTCGCAGCAACATCAGTAGAGGCCAGAAGGAACAATGGCCAAAGAACAGAGGGAAGCATAACCGGCACTTCAAAAATTCTATACCTACCTAAACTGTCATTCTATACCCACCTAAACTGTCAAGAGTGAGGATGGCAGCGCGGAAACTGAACATTAGTAGCAGTGGGGCCACACGTGGCTCTCGATATGATCCAATATCCAATAGGTAATGTTGTTTATGAAGTATTGTCAAAAATGTGTAAAATGAAAAGAAAGGGACGGGGACTCTCCTGCATGAAAAGGAATTTAAGCAACAGGTAATTAAATGTAGTATGTGGTCCTCAGGTTGACTTCTGAATGGACCAGATCAGCTGTCAAAGACAACTTTTGAAAGAATTGAAACAATCCGAATATGGACTGGATATTAGAGAATATTGGGGAAGCACTGTTAATTTTGTTCAGCTTGTACAGTAGTGGTATTATGTTTATGTTTAAACAGTCTCTTTTAAAGATGTGCACTGTAGCACTTAGGAATGCATATTAGCCAGAATCGAGTGGCATAATAGAGGAAAGTTTTAATAAAGGGACTATTTACGAAGGTGTGGCCAGGATGTGGGGAAACCAACAAAGTATGCTGAAGTGCCCGGAGCTCTAGGAGTTCTCAATCATGGGTCTTCAAGGAAACAGGGAGGAGCAGTTCCTGGGACCAGGCGGAAGAGGTGTGGCTATAGCTCTAGGTTTCCTTCCAGAAGCTGTAGACTTCAGTGGAGAAACACAGCACTGCCAACTCTTGGTCCACCTTCTCATCTGTTGGATCCTCCTACTGACCAAACCCAACCGAGAGCCAGGGGGCAAGAGGGTCTTAGGGATGCGGTCCTAGAGGTCAGTCTCTCAAGAGCACAGCAGGGCAGAGACAAGAATAGGGGAAATAAAAAGGCAAAAGTGAGGATGCCTGTAATCTATTTTTAGAACAAAACCAGATGAAATAAATACGGCATATGTTAACAATTGTTAAATCCAGATGAAGTGTATGTGTGTTTGCTGTACTGTTTTTCCTATTTTCTGTATATTTGAAATTTTTCATAACAAAAAGTAAAAAGCGAGGGTGAAATAAATTAGACCAGTTTAAACAAAGTCTGGAGAATTTACGCTTCTGATCTTAACGGAAAGAATTACCAAAGGATTTACTTCAGAAGTGTAACTCAGAAATTCAACCCAGAAGGGAGCGATAGGATGTGAAAAGCAATGATGAGCAATGAACTTGGTAAACAGGTGGGTAAACATAAGTAAACATTAATTAGAAAGAAAGGATAGCTGGAAATCACAGATCGGTATCTACAGTGATAGGTGTAGGAGCACAGAAGAGGACGTGTAGGGTAGACAAAAGGAGAGTTGAGTTGAGGAAGGCTTCCTGAGAAAGGAAGGACTGACAAATTGACCTGAGTTTTAAAGGTCAAATAGGATTAATGGAAGAGGAATCAGAGAAGGACAAATCCAGGCAGAGGGAGCAGCATGAGAGAGCACAGAGCTGGTTCCAAACATAGTCTGCATCTGATAAACTTGGGCAGGGGATACCTTCGGGGGATGGCAGGAGAAGTAAGTAGGCAGGAACCACAGCCAAAGGGTCTGTTAAAAGTCGGATCTCAAGGGGTCTAAGCTAAAGCCCGGGGAGCAATACGAGAATTTTATGCAGAGAAATGACCTGATCAGACTTGCATTTTCGAAATGAAACTCAAAGTCAGTTTTGGAGGACTGATTGGAGAGTTCAGAGGGGAGGAAGAGAGCCAGTAGGAGCCGCAGACAAGGCGAGACGGGGTGAAGTTCTGAACTAACAGATGATGGAGAGGATACGGATTCAAGAGACAGCCAAGAGATCGAATGAATGAGACTTGGGGACTGATAGGATGGGGGTGGCGGGGAGTGGTAGTGAGGGAGAGCCAGGAAGCAAATGTGGCCCCCGGCTCTTGCCTGGGTGACATGCATGCAGGTGAAATCGTGGGACTGTCAACCTTCAGGAAGAGCAGGTTGGAGGCAAGATGATGGCTCAGTTTTGTTCAAGTCTAAATACCTCGGTCAGAAGCTATGAACTAAGGAGAGACCCCCCCAGACATCCAGTGTAGATTTAAGACAAAAAGAAGCCTTGTATATTCCTTTTATCAGGAAGAAAATCTTTCCCATAGTATATCCCCTTTCCATATGCACATTCGAGTGTGCACACGGATGCGGGTGTGTGTGTGTGTGCGTGTGTGTGTGCGCACACACACAGTCTTATTGGCCAGATGAATTGGGTCATATGACATCTCTAGCTTCCCAGGAGGCTGGGAAAATAGGGAAGAAAATTGTCATAATTACCTTAGACAAATCATGATCCAGTGCCTGGGGATGACATGTTGCTCCCAAACAAAACTGAATTTCTGTTAGCAAGGAGGAAGGGAGGATGGGTGTTAAGCAGAAAACTAAGAGTGTTTACCCCACACAATTATACTGACTTGGGCCCGGGTTTGAAAACTCAGAAAGACGAACTGTGGAGGCAGAGGGAGGGAGTAAGCTTCACCAGATGCCCAATTCTGAAGCCTAGTCATAGAGATCAGGAGATGCCCTGCTTCCTGGTCAGCCTAATGAGCATGGGGAATTGGCTCCAGATCAAGGCACATCAGATCAGGGGACAGAAGCCAAGAGTGACTGAGAACTTCCTGCCTCAATAGCTTGTTCCAGGACCCAGGACAGTGCTGAATGTGCATTGGGAAATTTGATGGACCCAGTTACAGGGATTTGCGGTGGCAGAGGGGGAAGCGAAAGAAAACCAAGTCAATGTTAGGTTTTCTATTAGATGCAGCTAAAAAAATCATTCCTAATGGATGCAGTGTGTTACAGCTTTAGCCTCGCTCTGAATTCCAAGGTCAATAACTTCTTATTCCCAGGTTCCCACCCTCATCCCCTCAAGGCCTTGGACCGTCCTTGGTTTTGCTCATCTAGGACAGGAGCCATGTCCCCAACCTGAGCCAGATGCTTGCTTCGACTGCCAGCATCACTGTCCCAACGCCCCTCAAAGTGTGTGCCTGGCTGGTCTTCATTACAGTCGAAATTCCTGGAGGAAGAGTAAAGGCGGTATCTCTCATCTGTCTTTCCAACTTCCATAGTATTTCATACAAAGTTCCCCCCAAAGTGTTTGTTGGATTCAATTTTATTAAATTGAGGAGGAATTTAATTTAAGTGGTTAAGGGAACCGCCTCCAGAGTCAGTCTTCCCGGGTTCAAATCCCAGCTCTGCCACTTATTAGCTATATGATCTTGGGCAATTGGTGGTGTTCAACAACATTTTTTTGAAGAGCTAATAATGGTACTTACCCACTCCGCTCCCCAGATTGTTTTGAGGACACAAAGTGCTTAGAACAATGCCTGGCACATGGAGAACACCAGGTGTGTGTTCTTTTTATTAAAAGTGCAGTTGGTGGTGGTTTGGCGCCGTTAGGGTTGCCCCCGGGGATAGGAGGCCGTGTTTGGCTTCATTCCCTCCCACCACCCTTTCCTTCCCATTCCTCCTATTTCCTTCCTCAGCATCCTTCTTCCTCCTTCTTCCTCACTTGTGTCCTCACTGTAGGACCCAAACCACTCTCCCTCCCCTGCGCCTTCTAAGCCTCTTGCTCCCTGCTACTTATCACAGAGGGAAGGATCTGAGTCGCTGCTTCATTCTACCATATTAGTGCCTACCACCAGCTTAAAGTTTCACTCCCCACCCCTACAAGAGTGTTTTCATATTAATAGAGCAGACTTCAAGATGAGAGGCCCAGGGAGACATTTTGAGAGAGAGAATAGTGGGAGGTACTTCCGGGTGTCCTCAAATCACCACCTAGGCCGCTGGCCCCATCGGCTGGGAGCTGGTGGTCGTGCATACTATCCACTGTGTGGGAGACAGGGCTGGGGTACGGGCAACAGGGCAGTGCGGGCACTGCTAAGTGCCACGTCCCATCAGTGGCACCGAGAGTCCCAAGAACTGCTTCTGCCCTTGACCAGACCTGGATTCCCCAGGAATGTCCCCACTGGGCAGGTATCTCCAGTGCCAGAGGACCAGAGGAGGCCAGTGACAGGAAGTTAGGGGCGGAGACCCGGGAAGGGAAACTGAGTTTCCTTCTAGGCTGTCTTGGAGGGAGATGGCACCCCTCTTTCCCATCCCACATTCTCTCCTTCCTCCTGGAGGGGGGAAGCTAGTTCAAGGAGGTAAAGACGAGGGCACAGAACTCAGAAGAATGCTATAGAACTACCAACAGGGAGAGTAAAGGCAGTGGGTATGGTTTGCAGGCTTGGAGGAACCGATGCCATCTTTAACAACACTTCACAATTTGAGGGTGTTTTAGTAAAAACCTTCAAAGCATTTTCGCGTGCATTTTCCGAGTTAGCCTTGTGATAACTGTCAGGTAGGTAGAGGGGGAAGCTGAGTGAAGAGAGAGGCTGGCTGTGTCGGGTTGGCTCCCTTAACCAACAATGCCACGGTTTCAGCGCCTTCGAAAAATAAAATGTCTTTCTCACCCTTGGAGCAGGCTGATGTGTTTTTTCTGATCTGGCTGCCCTCCTACAAGCAGCGACTCAAGGACCCAGGGTCTTTCCATCTGGTGGCTTTGCCACCCCTGAGGCCCTCGGAGCCTTCACTTCATCCCTTCAAATGAGAGAAGAGAGAGTGTGGAGGAGAGCATGGGAGGTCTTCTGGGCCAGGCCCAGAGGCCATGAACTTCACTTTCACTGACATCCCACCTACCTTCACTCGGTCTCATGATCACACCAAACCGGAAGAGAAGGGAAACCATCTGGTCAAAAGCAACCGATCTCCACCACACAGACTATATTCATTATTGCTACTGCCAGTAATAATAACTACCCATCCCTGTCTCCACTATACTTTTCCCAACAACCCTAGTGGGTAGGGATGGTCACCTGCATTTCACAGAAGATGAATCTGTGCCGGGAAAAGTAAAGGAACTTGTTCAAGAAACCCACAGCCACATACTGTTAGAGCTGAAAACCAAGCTAGCCTGTCTGATGCCAAAATGTGCTCTCCCACTCTCCTCCTCCTCCCTGAGCTACTACTGAGGGGTCACCTTGCCCCCCATGGAGAAACAACATCTGGCTACTACCCTCAACCCACATTGGGTGAACCGGGCACATCTGCACGCCTCCCACACCACACAGGAGCTAAGATGGCTCCAAAACCAGCCTTCTCCCGACTCACGTGACATCCCCATTATCTTCTGCCATGACCCCTCCATGATGGTGTAGGGCCCCCAGTGAGGCTGGCTCCTCCCAGAGGCTCAACAGGAAGTGGAACAAAAGTCCTCTGTTTTGGTCTTCCTCATTCCAATATATTTGGCATCTCACTCTCCCCCTGCCCACTGGGAAGCCAGCTCCTGGCACATCATTGCTTTGTCCAGCTCTCCCTGACGTCCTTTTCGCTACTCTGCCACCTGCCCTCCGAAGAGGGCATGGAATTCTTCGTTCTAAGTGGAGCGCATCCTTCCCTAAAGCCATAAACCTCATATCTTGGGATGAGCGTTAAAGAGGGTGTTGTCAAAGAGAAGAAATCACACGAAAGGGAGGTGTGCTAGGAAATGTTGCTAAAATAATACCCCTGTGAGGTGTGATATGTCCATCAGCCACCTGGAGGCCTTTTCTGAAGGCAATCCGCATCAGATACAACAGATTCCCAAGCTGAACGTGGGGCCCTCGACTCGGGATTGAACATCAGGCCAACTCCCTCTTCTCCAAATCACACGGCCGACAGAGTCTAACAGACTTATCAGGTTGGGAGACAAACCAACAAAGAGGGATTTACACATATGCCATGCCTCTCAGCTGTCCCTGTGTGCTCAGATCTATTCCCCACCCTTCCGCTGCTGTGTCTTGTCTCACGGGGAACTACATCTCCCAGCCTCCCTTACCCTCCTGCTTCCAGCTCCATGTGGCCAATGGGGAAGACTGGAGGACAGGAAGAAGGGAGAAGCCGGGGTATTTTATCTCCCTTACTCTCTGCTTCCTGTGGCATCCGCAGCCACGGAGATACTCCAGCGCCACCCTCCGTGGCCACAGCTCCCTCAGGGACGCCTCTGCCATGGGTCAAGCACCCCCTGGATGGCCTCAGCTCTTGGTCTCCATAAACCAGCTCTTCCTTGTGTCCCCTGAGCCCCTGAGGTGGTAGCAGCTTCCTCATCATTGGCTTTCTTGCTTCCGTATTTCCTGTATAACCAATTCCCTGAATTAATCTGAAACACTTGCCAAAGTTTCTGTTTTCCTGTCTGGACCCCGAATGATATACACACATTATACCCATAATGCGTGTATATACTTTAGGGAAAAAAAAATATGAACATCACATGGCCGCATATCTTCTTTAAAATTCAGAAAGTTACACGTGAAGCTTGTTCACAGCTCTGGCATTCGTTTGCTTCTGTGGCTTCCCAGAAAAAACCCAACACCTCCAGCATCACATCTTGCCACTGGAGGTGACACCCAGGTCACCCCCTGATCCCACGAGCAAGAACAGTGCCCTGTATAAAAGGCCACAATTAATTTTTATTGCACATACATGTGGGGAGATACCTGCTTGGCCTCCGTGTGAGAGCCATAACTCTCTTAAATTGATGTGTCAGCGAACTAAAACTCAATATTTTTTTTCACACAGTATATTTTACCGTCAGAGGCCCTTCCCTAATCGGAATAAAGCAATTTGGCTCCCTGTCATTGCTCACTGAAAACATATGAGCTGGTTGGCATTTCTAGCAGCCCAGATTTATCAGGGTCTCTGATCGAGTGCACGGGAGGTTCAGGGCTGTGGCATGGACAAAAGTGGATTTTTTATGATGGCATTGTGCTGCGTTTCTGCATAGCTAGATTTATCCCTTTATTGCAGAAATATGTTTACTGTCTCGAGTCCCAAATCTACTTTAGATTGAAAAGATTCCACAGAGTTTGCATGAGGGCTTGGGGTCATTCTTCCTGTACCTTCTAAGCTCTCATTTCCATTCTATACGGCAGTCCCCAGCTTGCCCTCTTCAGCATCATGGGATTCTGGAAGTTCCAGCTCTGAAATGCCATCTCCTTGCAGGTCCGCGATCGGCGGCAGCGGAGTCGGCCAAGGACAGGACTTTGGGAGCCCTGGGGCCAAGGCTTTGCCCACGAGGCTTTGTAAATCTGTATCAGAACAGAGGAAACGCCCACTGAGGGTGACTGCCATCCACGTCGTAACTGTAACGGCCGGTGACAGCGTCCCCGTGGATCTCTCTTACTGTCTCTGTGCACCCCTCCGGCTTCGCTGTGCTTTTGCTCCTGGCTGCTTACACCTACTATCCTCAGGCAACTGGAACCACTCAGCCCATACTCATGGAGAGCTGGAAATGCCTGGAAGCTTACATCCCCCTGGGATGGCCCTCAACTAATGACTGATGCTGTGAGGGAGTATGACAACCCAGCTCCCTCGCCGGGAGTCCCGACAGAATCTGAGGTGTAGCATACACACCAGACACCCCCCCCCCCCCCGCCCCCCGTGAGACCAAGCTGCGGCTGGGACTTTCTCTGACCTGGAACTCTTGCTTGGCTCCCTTCCCCTCATGTCCTACCACTCCCTTACTGCCCTCCCCAGGGAGCATTTCCTTAATAAAACACTTGCCTGAATCCTCATCATGGGGGTCTGTTTCCAAGGAACTCAACATGACAGTATGTTAAAAAGCTCCTCATTCCAGTCACATATCCGATGCTACGACATTCTTTCCAAGAGATTATCAAGGATCTGCTTACTTACTTCTAGAGATGGGCAACTCACTATCACCAGGAATAGAAAGCTCATGGTACAGGCACCTCCATACATCAGAGAGTCATTGAACACAAGAGCTGGGAGCAGCCTTGGAGGTCATCTAGATTAGGCTGAATCTTGATATGAGGATGCTGTTCATGTCCCATCCCATGTTCCCTCAGCACACTTGAATCACGAAGTCTTGGACAATCCTGGGCACACTAACAGCGTCCCACCTCAAGAGTCTGTCCTGCACTCCAGACCTCCCTTTCCAGAATCAGGGGTGCAACCCAAAGTGCGGGTATGTTGAAGCCCCAGCCTCCCTGTCCTTCAGGGAGGAGAGTCTGAGGTGTGAACCACGTGTTGTCTCACGTGGCCCACCAAGGGGGTGAACCCTAGTTGCCCTGAGTGGGAATCTGCTCGTTAACTCACATTTATTAACTTCCGTCCCTTCCTTCCATCCATCTTCCCCCTCCCTCACTGTGCTTCTTGAGACCACCTCACAAGTCAGTGACCTACACCCAGGTCCTCCTCTCAGCGTCCATTTTGAGGGGATTCAAACTAAGACAGGGGCCCGGAGAAGCTAAGGGATTCCTGTTTCTTTCCGCTGGAAGGCCCCTCCCCCCGCTCAGGGCACTTCCCATCCCTGAGCCCCCGCTGAACTGGCAGAGCTTTTCCAGTGAATGATCATGAGCTCCAGCCCCTCGAACTCCAGGCCAGGGTGCTCGACTTGCCGCCATGCCACATGTGTGCATTTTGTTGAATTTTAAACTACAGTTCTCCTTTGTTCGGTAATGCGTTACTTGCAACTTTACTGGATATATAATTTTTATAACTCATTTGCATAAACACACAATATTGTATTTATGTGTACATCATACATATGTCCTCAGGACACATTTTCTACGCCATAAATTGGACTGCTGTGTTGGTGCATGTTACAGGTGTTACTCAGGAAGGGGTGGGTCAGGCCTCCGGATTCTCAAGTCCACGAATGTTAGCCCACCATGGCCACAGGCAACCCTACAAGGCCACCTAAGAGCTCCGCAGAGAGACTCCCAGGCAAAGGCCCTCTGCTTGATGTGGTATGGCTTTGACCCCCCATCCCTCCTGTACCCCTGTGTTGAACCCCCTGGCTCTGGCGAGCAGGGCTGGGTTGTGGCAAAAGCCATAGGATCCCACTGTTCCCCGAGTTAAGGTCCAGACTGCTCCATGTCCACGTACCTTCTTTTCCTCTATCCCATCCACTACCTGCCGCAGTTCCTTGGGGGTAGAAAGGGTCCCTTTTAGGACAGCCATATGGGAGAAGAGTTCTCAAAAGGTTGCATCCCAAGGGAAGATGAAAAGACTCTCATCATGCATACGCGAAGCCCTCTAACCTCCAGGCGAGACACAGGCAAATGGCATCCGCCCACTCCTCGCCCTTTACCCATGGCTCCCAGTCCTCATCCTCCCCAAAGGTTAAGGGGAGGAGAGAGAAGCCTAGAGCTCCCCCTAGAGGTTACATGTTTCCACTGACCGTTTCTTCATCAAGGCTTGGGAGACCCTGAAGAATAGAAGTAGTTTATCTTTTGGAGCACAGGGTTAGGTGGGGGCTACAAATGGGTAATACATAGTGCATGTACCTCAGAATTGCACCCCTGAACCTAGTATGATTAAAAATAAAGTGTGAACTGTCTTCTCTGGGCAATGCTTAGGATAACACTTAACAAGAGTTTCTCGGTGAATATTACCCCAGTTTCGTTTTTGAATAGCAAAACCACGCATGGTTATAAATGGGAAATACAGAGCTATGGATGGCTACTTAATAAAGAACTAAAGAGCAGCTGTGCATATCTAACCTCGTGCTGCTTGGGATACATGTAAATGGGGCGTGGCCATCTTTACTCGGTCACTATTTTGAGTTCAAGAAGAAGGGAAACTGGTAAATGTGGGCTTTACTACTCGTGTCGTCACAAGGTCAAAAGTCCCAGAAGAAGTAATTCAGCTACAGAAACAAAGCTCGGGTACTCCTATTATGTTTTACTAGGTAACTGGTAAATGAGACTCTTTAGGGCCTACGTGGCCTATAAAACCATCCAATCCGAATGCCGATCCTGAACTTGAACTCTCAGCTCCACCGCTGAATAGATGATTCACCTCAGGAAAGCTGCTTAACATCCCTGAGCCAGAAATTCCTTCATGATGATGTGCAACTGCTTGTAACAGCTCTACCTCTGAAAAGATGGCTGCTGACACAGATGCAAGAACCGGAAATGGTGACCCACTTGCCCTCAGCGATAAATGGGCTGTTTCTACTTACAGCCCATCTCAGAGGGAGGGACTACAATACATAAAAAAGTGTGAAGGCTGGCTTAGGGTCTGAAGGGACCTGACCACAGGACATGATTTCCTTCATTCTAGATTGTGCTGTGCCTTTTGAGAAAATTACAATATTGGCTTCCATAGCTAGATAGATAAACATTTGGCCACAAGATCCATATGGACAGGAGTTGGCTTGTTTTGCTCCCTGCTGTAAACATGCATCTAACACAAGGCAGTGGATCAACCCATATTTATTAAACTGATTGCTTCGCTATTTCTTATGTTCCTGGCGCTTCAGTTCCCGCAGCTGGACGGAACCCCAAAGGAGAGCCGGCGGGTTTTCTAAAAGAGAAGTGAGTGCGGCCCATGTGAAAGTGTGTCGCAGCTACTGGCAGAACAGATCCTCATCTTTGGGCACGGGGTGCGGCATGGGTCCTGGGACTGAGAACAGAAGGAGGCTCGCAGAGGAGAGATACATTGTCTTCATTGTTGGAGTGGAGGATGGGCTTTCAACACCACGAGCATAGGAATGTCCAAGGTAAGATGGGGACTCAGAGTGGCATCTCCAGGTGAGTCTAAGTGGTACCCCACAAAGTCCATACATCAGTATACACTGGGTGCCCTAAGAGAAAGGATCCTGGGAAGAGAAGAGCCTGGCTCAATCCAGCCCCAAATCAAGAAAATGCTAGTGCCTGGGGGTTTCCCTACCCAGGAAGAACCTGCTGGGCTCAAGGTGTCCTACTCAGAGAAGAACACCAGAGACAGGAAAGCAGCCTGACACTGAACTGTTTACTGCAGATCAAACAAGGGGGCTGGAGAAATGGTTCTCACTTTCCTGACGTCAGACGGGAGGGGGTTCAAGAGTTGTGGGAGGACAGCAAGTCGAGACAGCAGGTATAGACAACTTTATAAAGGAGTTTTACTAGAAAGGGGAGGGGAGAAATGGGTAGTAGCGGGAGAGGTGTGTGCATCAAGGAGGTTTTAATTTCTTTTTTAATGGCAGGTATTACAGCATGTTTTTATGCCAGTGGAAATGATTCAGTAGGGAAAGGAAATACGGGAGAAACAGGAGAGGGCAGAGATAATTGCAAGAACAAAGCCTTGACTGAGCAACAGGAGATGGGACCCAGTTCCCACTTGGAGGAGTTGGCCTTGGAGAGAAGAACGCACAGTTTATCCATTTCTTCAGGAGGAGAGGCAGAGCTGTGAGTACAAATGCAAGCAGGCAGGCAGATGTGGTGGTGGGAAGTAGGAAAGTTCTCTTCTGATGGTTCCTCTCTCAGGGTACTGAGAAACAAGGCCATCGGCTATGAAGGGAGAACGGGGGAGGAACTGCTAGGGGACTGAGGAAAGATGGAAGAGTCTGAAAGAGTCATCTCAGAGGGAGATGGGAGAGCCAATTGAAATGGGGTAGGTAGGATTGCCGGGCTGCCCTGACGTCCCACTTGAAGTCTGCCGCCGTAAATTTCAAGTGAGACCAGTCAACGATGGTGGAGGATTTTTCTCCAGCCGGCTTCAACTGTTCAGGAGCTGGGGTGGAAAAGGCGGCAGGCAGAATGAAACAAGGCTGAGCTTGTTTCGCAACGGTAAGCAAAGTAACGGAGTTGTGCGAACATACAAGGAGTTGACAGCGTGTATAAGGAATGACATATAGTGCATGGACTATGGACTCCAAGGCGGAAAAGTGGGAAAAGGAAGACGCGAACGGGGTGAGGTGCAGTGAGAAGCTGGTGCAGTGACCATACTGGGGGACCCACGGGGACCAAGGGTGATTGGAGTCAGAGCACTAGAGAGAGTGAGGAGTGAGCTGTGATGACAGCAGGTGGGAACACCGGAAGCGTGAAACTGACACTGGGAATGGAGCAATCCTTGCCAATGAGACCTTGGCAACGGCTGCCATGGGGGTGGTGAAGACCCGAGGACATGCGAGGCCAGAATGTTGGAAGGAGTCTCCATGTGGGCGTTGAAATGGCCAAGAACTAAGGAAGTCATGGTGGAGAGAAAGACAGGGATCCTGGTGATGAGGCCTTCGGTGAAAGCTGGTGGTGGCGGTGGTGAGCAGAGGAGAGAAGAGGATTGCCGACAAGGAGACTGTGGCAGGCATGACAATGCCCCTCTCAGAGCTCTCACTGCGGAGGGGCGGGGGGGTGTAACTGACCCCCCCCCCCCCCCCGCGCCTACTGCTCTCACAGTCCATCACCTCTCACTGGCTGCTCCCAGCCAGTGCGTGAGCACAGCATGGATCTATGAGAGCAGGCGCACTCCTGGGAGACGCAAGGTGCCTCCAGCAGCCTTGACGCCAGGCCTCCCCATTGGCTCGGCCCCAGACTTTCTCAGGCATGCCCCATAAAGTCTAAGACTTTCCCTAGCCAACCTCCCTTCCCTCCGCAGGGCTAGACCTGCATCACGCTCTGGCCGCTCTCTCTGCTTCTTCCAGCTACCTCTCCGTTTCTCCCCCTCGCGGTGGGTTTCTCCAATAAATCTCTCGCACGTCTAATCCCGTCTTGCGGTCAGCCTCTCAGAGGACCTGGGCTAGCAGAGTGAGGACATGGGGAGTGTGGTGTATGAGAACTGCTTCCAAGGGCCTGGGAGCTTGAGGGAAGAGGGAGGGACAACATCATGGAGAAGCAACAAGGAGGAGCAAGGGGCACCTGGGTCCCTCCCCCAGCCCCAGGGATTCATGAGGGTTAGAGGTGCTGGGTTGGCAGGGAAACAGCACCCCTTTTGAGGGCTCAGGATTCAGACAGAACTCAGGTAGACAAAAAGTGAAAGGAAACTTCCGACCATCCCGAACCTGGCCACCTAGCCTGATGACACCAATGCTGTCCTATCTGGGGACTGGAAGCCTAACTCGGGCTCATGGCCTGGGCCGCACAAGTAGTAGGACTGCCTAGTGCCAGGCAGCTACCCGCATGCGCAGTAGACCACCGCCCTCTCTCCTGGGACGTGCCTGTGTAACAAGCCTTGCTCCCACCGGCCAGTTGGCAGCACTAAGAGAGTTTACTTTTCTAATATGGGACAGAAACATTCTCAGTATTTTGGCTTTAAAAGACCTACTCTGCTTCTCTTTCCCTGGACCTCATCCCCCAGGGCCTAGACTCTGTGACTGATCCAGTTACCCACTTGGCAAAATAAAACTTCTCCACTAAGAGATCAACCTTTGATGTTTATTTTAGCTTCTTTTCCCCCTCCATTAGAAGTTTAGAGAAGAGCTGGAGAATATAAAAGTTTGTGTGGATGAAGATCGCATGTTCTAGAGGGCAGAGAGAAAGGGTCCAGGTGGTTGGAAGGTGGGAGCCTGAGTCAGCTTGGGGGAAATTCAGAGCCATTTGGGGGCAGGGGTCCTGGGGATGAGAAACCTGGAGGGACAGGACAGCTGGTGGTAGCCAAGATAAATGGGGATATGGGGCATGATGGGATAAGTTCTTGTGGTCTTGGGAGAGGCTGAGTGGTTAGTTGTAATTCGGTCCCCTTATTGAGACCTATGTGGCTGTATCATAGAAGGGCAAGTGGGGAGAACACCAGGAGACCGCAGAGCTCTGTGAACCCTTCTGCAGGCCTATTTTGGGTCTTGTCAAGGCTAATGGAGGGGCAGCCATGCCAAGAACATGCTGAGCTCTGTAGGCCTTGCCATATAGAGTGTTCGACAAACATTCATTACATATCCACTGTTTGACAGACACCGTGCTAAGTGCCAGGGTCACATCAGTGCATAAGACCCCATGCCAACCTTCGAAGACCTGAAAACACAGAGAGAGTGACACAGAAAAACACACAAGCTATTATGATAGGATGAGAAGAGTCTTCTTGGGGGGCACTGATGAACACATGCATGGGGGCTCTCAACCCGATCTTGGGGCCCCCAGCCCCACCCTTCCCCACCAGGCCTGCCAAGGACAGAAGTAGTATCTGCGGTACCAGTCCGTGTGGCTGTGCCACCATCCCTTGCTTCCGGCCTTGTCTGTCACCTTTTCTCTCCAATATGAAGGCATCTGCCAGCTGTCCACTATGATATTTTCTTGGGCTCCTAGCCACAGATCTGGGTCCCTTCCTGTGGTCTGCTGCTTACGTAACATTCTCTCTGTAGCCATTGTGGTAGATGGCCATACGTGACATAACTCCCATCCAGGGACGGACTCTATTTCCCCTGCCCTTGAATCTGGGCTGGCCATGAGACCCGCACCGACCAACAGAATGCAGCGAGAGGAACATGGTGTCAGTTCCAGGCCCCGGCTCGAAGGGGCCCAGCAGCTTCTGCTTTTGTGCTTCACCTGGATGCACCGTGCAAAGCGGTCCGGGCCGCCCAACTGGGGAGCGAGGCCATGAGGAGGCAGGCTGAGGCATCCAAGCCCACGGCTAGAACCAAGACTCAGGACACACAAGAAAAGCCATCTGGGACTTCCCAGCTCATCACCAGATGATGCAGCCACGTGAGCGAGCCCGGCCAAGCGGACGTCGAGCAGAGACGAGCTGTCCCCCCCCAAGTGCCACCTGCACGTCTGCAATTTCTTCTCCTGCCGGGACACTAGCGTCATGCCCCGCTGCTCCTTATTGAGGAGTGACAGAAACTAGCTAGCTGTTCACAAGTTTCATTGCCTCTCCTTCCCATATTTCTCAGGCTTTCTTGAACGGAGGGGAGGCCACTTGACTCAAGTCTATGAAGCAGGAGAGACGCCATGTGGGTCACTTCCAAGTTCGGCTCCTAAAAACCTCTTCTAGGGATTATCTACACTGGTCCCACTAATCGGAGTTTGATATAGATGAGGGACCTTGGAAGCCAGGCGTTGAAAATGGTAGAGCCATAAGATAGAAGGAACCTGGGTTTCTGAATGCCCTTAGAAGGAACCCTCCCATCAAGCAGGAATAACTGTTTTGGACTTTAAGTGAGCCAGAAATAATTTTCTAAAATGTTTGAGTTTTATAACTGTTGGGGTTTGTGTCTTACAGCGGTTAGCATTACCTCCATTTACAAACCAGGTATTTCTGGTACAAACACTGCTTTTTTAGGATCCTTAAATTGGAACTGAAAGAAAAAAAAAAAGAATTATCGGATAATGATTCTCTATGAATAATATGGAGAAAATTTAAACCTGAAAAACGAAATCCGATGTAGTCTGGACAGCTCTGGACCACAGCTGCCTCAAATACTACCTTCCTTTTCTTTCTCTAGCTTCCCCTGTCAGGTCCCCCAGCAAAGATCCTGACAGAAGCTGAAACTATCTCAGCAGTGCCTGTCCTTCAGTCCCGTGGGACTTGGCATTCTATCATCCTGGGGGCCGGCCAACTCTTCCTGACCTGCCTTTGATACTGATCAGACCTGGTTTCCAGATTTGCTCAAGGCCCTGTGAAGCCTCTGGGCCATCGTGCTGGCTCTTCCTTCCCCTTCCAGGTCCCTGCATTAGCCAGAAGGATTGGAATGTGGCCCAGGACTCCACCCTTATTTTTGGTTAGCGATTCTCTCGTTTCCTCTCCCTTCCCCCAGAACAAAGCCCTACTACACCCAAGGTTATCTATTTGGGACCTAACTATCCTGTCTGCCTTTTGCCGTCCCCCGTTCTTCCCCAGGGATGGAGTTTTCCTCTGAGCCCTCGGATAGTTGGTGTCTTCACCAATGACAGACATTCAGGCAATACCTTTCCAACCCCTAAGGATTTAACTAACTTCTGCAGTCATTGCTGAGACCCACCTAAACAGTTCTCGAAGTAGGACAAGGCTGTGATGTCTGATGCACACAGCCTGGGCCTCCGGATGGCTTTTCCAGGGTGGCTGGTCATTTCCCCTAATGGTAAACACTTTCCCACTTCCAGTGGGCCTGCTGCTGCTGAGTGCATGCTCGAGTCTGCAAAGTCATGCCACTGTGCTCTCACCTTCATCTCTTTCTGCCTTCTCCAGCCTCGCCCGGCCTTCTCACAGCCTCACACCGAACTCAGCCCATTCCCACCAACCCGCCTGCTGGTCACCTCGTGCAACGTCTTCATCCCGTTATGCCTCATAAGCGGTCATCACTGCCGCCCCTACTCACACCGTCCTGGACCCCTTCTACGTTCCCAGGGGCATGCGCTCTGACTGCTTCCCACCTCCAGCACGTGCTTCTCTGTCTTGGGGATTTCACTAGCACTGAAGGAGGCTGCTGAGCCGCAAGCAAGGACAGCCCAGAAGAGCCAGAGATCAGATGCCCTCGATGGGGCAATCTTTAACCAACAGGGGATCAGAGTAAGTGGACTGTCTATTCCAGCGTCCTCAGTGGGGCAACTCTAAGGGGTACTGTAGTGGGTTGAATGGTGGCCCCCCCCAAAAGACATGCTCAACTAAGAACCCATGAGTATGACCTTATTTGGAAAAGGGGTCTTTGCGAATGTAATTAACTTAAGGTTCTTGCAATGAGATCGCCCTGGACTTGGGTGGGCCTTAACTCCAATGACAAGAGTCTTGTAAAAGAAGAGAAGACAAGATACAGGAGAAGGTGACAGGAAGGCAGAGGCAGAGAGAAGCATGATGAATCTATAAGCCAAGGACTCCCAGCAAGCACCAGAAGCCAGGAGGGAGTCGAGGAACATATCTGCCCTCAGAGACTCCAGAAGGTAACCCATCCTGCTGACACTTTGATTTCAGACTTCTGGCTTCCAGAACTGTGAGAGAGTACATCTCCATTGTTTTCAGCCACCCAGTTTATGGTGATTTGTTGTAGCAGCCCTGGGAAACTAAGACGGGCACTCTATACACAGTTTCTCAGAGCGCTTCTAGAGCTGTGGGCTCCAGCTGCCCATAAGGATAGGCCACTCACCGCGTGCCTTTTCTTGGTCTCTTTCTCCTGTCCTGCTTTTCCCACCCCTCATGTGAGCTATGTGGGATCCAGTCAAGTCCTCACCTCCAGGTCTGCTCTTGGGAGAACCCAAGAGAAGACGTGCATGTTATACAGAGAACGCTTTGGCCAGGAATTCACAATCTGACCAGTGATGTTACTAGGGTTTTCTGCCCCCTTTGAAAACTCATAGCTGCTCTGTCACTGGGTTCACTCACTTTGCCTTCTTCTTCTTTTTCCTCCCCCTCTTCTCTTTTTCCTTTTTCTTTCATGTCTGCTTGGTTTCTTTCGGTCAGTGGTTTCTGAGTCACTCACTCCCTCACTAGGGCTAGAGAAAGGACTCATCTATCCTTCAGAAAACCAAAAAAAAAACAAAAAACAAAAAAAAACGAGACAGGAAAGGTCTGGCTTCTGGAAACCTTCTGAAAAGCACCATTTCCTCAGGAAACAAACAAACACCCTTGTTTCTTTTCTACGGTACTTCCAGTTCCTTTACCTCCAAAGCGTCTCAAAGCTGAAATGGTTCAAAAGCGATCCGTGATCTCGGCGCTTTCAGCTTTTAAGCCTGAACTGCGTATTCCATTTCTTCCATCAAGGTTACACTGGGACCTCCCCAAATCGTGTGTCCTTCCCTCTGGGTCTGTTTGACCTTTGGATTCCAGCCATGTCCACCGCTGGCCCAGCCTGCTACCGACAGGGTCATGGGTGTGACAAATGTGTTTGTTCCTCTTTATGCATCTGAGGCTGTCTTTGAGCACATTCTAAAGCAGTGGGATTTGGGCATCAGTTGCTGACCTTCATTATTTGAGCTGTCTGCTCTTCTCTGTCAGAACTCATTGTAGATATTTAAAGTGAACTGTTAGTTGCACATAAAAGTGTAGGAAAGTTTACAGGCCGAGAGGTAGTTAAAGTCTATTCATTTATCACCTGCTACCGATTTCCTAGTTCAGGGGAGAGACACGTTATTTTTCCCCCACTTTTATTTTGATTTGTTTCCATTCTAATTCAGAAGTTTCGAGTGACTAATCTACTCTGTGATCATTTGGCCTTCCTTCGCACACGTGGAATTCTTGACTCTTGGATAAAGTGGGGGAAATATCTGGGTGAGAAAGTAGAGCTAGAGCCTTGGATGTTTACAAGCATAAAGCTAGAAGGGGCCTACAGGCTACCATAATCCAACCACCTTGCATTACTGGTGGGGCAAAATGACTCCCCCAGAGTCCCATGACCAACCACCAAATGAGCTGCAGAACTGCGAGGAGCAGAGCAAACTTACAGGCCACAGGGCTTCCATGACAGAGTGAGCTGGGACTTGAAAACCGATGTTCTCCCAGGCTCTCCAACGGCCCAGGCTGAGGCTACTGTCTGTTGTCTAAGTCAGGCTTATTACTTCCTTCTTCCGACTGTGCTTTAAACATCTCCTCTTGTGTTCTCATCTCTTAGCAGAGTCATTATTAAATTCAACAGGGAGCTCACTTTCTGTTGTCTGAAAGTTCCCTTTGTAAAACATGGAGCAGTCAATATATATATTTTTTAAATCCAGTGTTAGATAAACCTACCATTAACTGAACATTTTCCCTTAGAATTGCCCCAGAATGCTTTAACTATTTTTGCCCAGTGTGGGGACAATGACTCACACTGGATATTCTATCACCAATGGCCCTGTTCACACTGAGGCCGGAGCAGAGGTTTTCTTCCAGCCTAAAACAGGGAGGTGCTATCCATTTGTTAAAATGAAATAAATGTTCTCTGCAGCTTCGGCTCCCGGGCAGTAGACAAGCCAAATAAATGTGGAATTGCTCTTTTTTCTCCAATTCTATGGTTTCAGACAGAATACAATATCTATCCATTGTCTAACACAGCCCATTAGCCACCTGGCTGACAGAAAATAATCTTAAATGGACACTTTGAAGATGGGTCAGCCCACGGCTTTTTTCTCATAGGTTTCAATCTTAATAGAAAACTATACTTAGCATTTATAGAACCTTGTCAGTCAAAAGTCAGGGGCCATGCTGAGTCACAATCCCTTTTTTCTAAGAGGGAAAGTGGCACTTGGATATTGTTATTTTTATTAACATTATTAATATTATTTTTGAGAACACGGTATGATGACCAACCTATTTTTTTAGCATTGACTCATTTTTTTAATTAAAAACCTATGAAAATTACCAGCTGTGCAGCCTTTGAGCTTCATTGCTCTTATCTATAAAAAGTGAACAATAATATCCACCTGGCAGAGTTATGAGGGTTAAACAAGAGAGCATTTGTAAAATTATTACCTGATACAGAATCAGTGTTTCTCAAAGGTAAGAAGATCTTTTTCCCTCTTAGCCATATAATCTTTGTGATAGTCAGTTTTGCTCTCCTCCCACGAAGTTCAAGGATGGTCCCTAGACAACCACAACAGGGAACCTCGGGTTTTTCTCATAACAAGAGGACAGTAAATTTTGTTGAATAAATTGAAATGAGGCTTGATGTGACATCTTTCCCTGTGATTGGACTGTAGAACTGTCTCTCTATTGAAGGTCATTGACCCACACACACACAAAAATCAATCAAAGGCTCTGACCTGCAATGTAAATTAGAATTCTTTTAGAGAAAGACATAGGAAAGGTTGAACTCATCTAATTTCAAAAATCAAGAAAAGGTGGTTCTGATCCCAGTGTGGGTAAGCTCCTACTAGACTAATCCTCCCACAGATAACAGCTATAAACTCTGGACAAAATACTAAAACCAGCTACCTGAAGGCTCTGGAGAGTGAGCAAAAAGAAACAGATCCTGCAGGGGCATCAAGCTTGGGAAGCAGAAAAAAACATGGGATGAGCTTCTTCTTTTTTATAGCTTTTAGTTGGAGGTTAGGCTATATCAACACTGCAAGGAGCAACACTGCTGCTAAAACTCCTAGAGAAAATCTCGTCTTTCCAGACTGAAATGTTCAGGGTGACTCATACCTGAATGTTACTAGAATGTGCCTAGAGAGGAGTGACCCAGAGAAGAGGAACTGTAAATTCTGTGTATATCCTTGGCCCAATCCTCCAGCTGACCTCTGAACCACATGCACAGGGAAGAGACAAAGTGTCCCAGCTAAGGACAAAATAATTATGTTGAGATTTGAGCTACCACCTAAGAGATAGAGCTTGCAGTTTGAGTCCAACCAATTTAATTGCTTAATTAAAAAGAGAAACACTCTTTGGAGGAATATAACAGAATCCAGAGTCCTCATAACATTCACAATGTCTGAGACATCATCCAAAATTACTTGACATATGAAGAAACAGGAAAACGTGACTCATTCTCAAGACAAAAGACAATCAATGAAGAGTCACCTCAAGACAAGTCACATGTTAGGGTTAGCAAACAAGGATTTTAAACTAGCTATTATGACTATGCTCAATGACTTAAAGGAAAATATGCTTGCAATAAATGAAAAGACAGAAAACCTTGGAATAGAAACCTTGAAAAAAACCAAATAAAAATTCTTGAACTAAAATATACAATATCTGAAACAGAAGTTAAGGGAAAAAATGACTTTATTAAACAACTATTTCTAGATATATTTGCTTCATATTATGTTATTTAAGTTGAAAGTGGAGTAAGCAGAGGAATGAAAGAAGAAGCAGAGAGCGAGGGGAAGCTAGAAAAACAGTTGGAGAAGAAAGTAAGAAAAAGGTTATGATGAAGGCAGCCTCCAGAGAAAAAGAAAAGATGCAGAAAAGGTGGAGAGAAGGGATAGACCAAAGCTGAGTGAGAGAAATATTAGAAGAGAGGCTGGAGAAGGGAGAACGGTAAAATCTCAAGGCTTATAAAATACTTTTGTTTAAGTTGCTGTTCATTTGGAACGAGATAAAAGGCCTGACTACATGGCTTTTAATCACCTCTAAAATGGCTTTTTAAAATGCCAATTATTATTTAATAAATTGTTAATCAAATGTACAAAGATGCCACTCTTAATTATTTCATTGGCTTCAATGGTGGAATCTTAAGCCAGGGTCACATGGGCACAATTAGATTCTTCGTTTTCACGACTACAAGCCACGGAGCACTCAGATCATATCTATCACTTGTGACAACTGTCTGACTGAGGAGATTCCAGCAAGATGGCTCCTCAGAAATTACTCCCTCTTACCACTGACTGGGACTCTCAAGGAGCTGTGCACTCAGAGGATGTCAGGGTAGCCTGGAAGTCTGAGAGGAAAGGGCTATTTCGTGAAACACCAACTGGGATGTTGTATATTTTCTTTGTTCCACCCCTTTTGGCACAAAACTTGCTGCTCACTAAGTCTGTCAGGGGCAATTTGTACTTTAATAGGGGGCTCTGGTAAGTGGAAAATTCTTAAAGGCTTAAAGATACTAGTTTTTAGTGGTAGAATTACAGAAAAAGATCATTTTTGCTTAAGAGAAGGAAGACTTCTCAGAGAGACAGCCCCTGTCTCCTGGGGCTGGAGCTCAAGCTGGAAAATTGCAAAGTGATCCAAAGCCATTGATAAACCCCGGTTCAGCTGGGGCCCCTGATCTGGTTTTGCCAGTCCACTGAGGCCACATGTAACGAAAACCAACTGAGCAATTTCTAACTCTTCTGTACTAGCATCTCTTTTCAGATTCAGAAGCAGACATGAGATTGACATTATTATATCTTTTCTTTTCCATTCCACTGAGCCTTTAATCCTTCCCCAAATATGAATGTTTTCATGCTTACATCCATATATGGCAATATTGTTCTTTCTCCAGAATCGGTTGTGTTATTTCTGTAAAGTGTTTTTGATCACAAGCCATTCCTTGTTTGCTTTAAAGAAGTGATAGAAATTAGTCTGTAATACCACTGATGGGAAATCAGTTGATGGGGATCTCAGCAGCATATGACATCAACAAAAATAAAGGGAACTTGCTGGTCTACATTTATTCACTAAACTATGTTTTCTCAGGGCCATGAATTCAGGAAAGGTTCCATGATAAAGAAAGAAATCAAAAACAGTTGGCCTCGGTATAAAAGCTCTTTGTGTACCAAAGCAGATGCAGATCTGTAAACAATTCAAGCCTCTTTCAATGGCTGTCTTAAATGAATTTACACTATGCTTTGTTTTGTTTTTCAACAAAGCCTATTTTAGCATTTGGGGAGAATTTATCATTTTCATTGATGAGAATAGACTGAGTTATGGGGTATATGAATTTGTGCTAGACACACAAGGTACTGAGTATTTTTGATGGGAAAAAATGAGGAATTTCTCTTATCAGATAAATAAATCAAAACTTTCAATTATAACTCACTGTGTTCCAAGCTGTGTGAGGATATAAATAAACACAGTGTGACTTCTATTGTTAGACAAGTTGTACCAATGATGCACTTTGTTGCCAAAGGATAACACTGTGGATGTGGGACCATGTTCTGAACGTGGAGCCAAGTCTTTTCTGGGACCAATCTGAGCAGTTTCCCTCCACTTTATAAGACAACTTTCTTGAGATATAATTTACATATCATTCTCTATTTACAGTTTTGTAACTACCACCATTATCTAATTTTAAAACATATTCATCACTCAGGCAAGAAGCCCCATATCCATTAGCAGTCACTCCCCATTCCCGCCCCCAACCCCTCGCCCTCAGCCTCGGGCAGCCACTAATCCTTCCGTCCGTATAGACTTGACTATTCTGGACATTTCATATCAATGAAACCATACAACATGTGGCCTTTTTACCCTTTCTTTATCCCCTTCACCTATTTCACACATCCCTGCACAATATGTGGCCTTTTGTGACTGGTTTCTTTCACTCAGCATCATGTTTTTCAGGTTCATCTATGTTATAACAGATATCATCCCTTTTTCTGGCAGAATAATGTTCTATTGTATGGACAGACCACAGTTGGCTTATCCATTCATCAGCTGATGAACATTTGGGTTGTTTCCACTTTTTGGCTATTATGAATAATGCTATGTGAACCTTTGTGTATAAGTTTTATGCAAGCATGTATTCACACCTCTTGAGTACATACCTAGGAGGGGAATGACTGGGTCATATGGTAACTTTACATTTAACTTTTTGAGGAGATTTCAAGCTGTTTTCCAAAGTGACAACATAATTTTTCCAAAGTGACTACATACCAACAATGTATGAGGGTCCCAGTTTCTCTATATCCTTGTCAACACTTGTTATTATCTGTCTTTTTAATTAAAGCTATCCTAATAGATGTGGCATGGTATCTCATTGTGGTCTCCCTCCACTTTTAAGTATTGTTACCATGAAGATTCCTGGGCCATTCACCCCATAGAAGTTTTTAGGGACCTTTTTAAAGGCCTTCACCATGCCCCTGAGTTCACCTCTTGTCTTGTATCTGGTAGCTAATCTGAGGAAGAAAACATTTATTTATACACTCATCTAATATTTACTGAACATTGACTATGTCAGACACTGGAGATAAAACACAGTCCCAGTCCTCATAAAGTTCACAGTCATCTGCATAATATGGCCACCTGCACAAGGGATACACTATAGTGTGGAGAATATGGTGGAGGAAAAAGCCAGAGTCTCTACTGTGGACCAACAGAAGATAGCAAATAACCCATGTAGGTAGAGGGATGGAGTGGGTAGGAAGGTCATAAAGGCTCTGTGAGGTTAAGAAGTTTGGATTTTATCTAAGAACATGTATTAAAAAATAAAGGTTCTTCTAGATAAGGGTGTGGCTTGATAACCACTCAAATGAGAGCAGAAACCTAGAGAAGAAAGAGCCCCACGACGGTAAGGGTTAGTAGGCCCTATCATAACTTAACTCCTAGAGCGGTAGGGATCATTCCAGTCTCTGCAAGGACCTCGGGAGAGCTGATCCTGTGTTCTTGGCTTCATGGCCACAGAACAGAGACTCTTAATTCCCCACAAATCCCTTCTATAACCTCTTCCCCTTTACTTAAGGCAGTGGTTCTCAAAGTGTGGTCCCTGGACCAGAATCAGTCTGGAAATTTGTTAGAAATGCAAATTCTTTGGCCTTTGACTGAGTCAGAAATTCTGGGAGTGGGCCTAGCCATCTGTTTTGACAAACTCTTCAGGGGGTTCTGATATACATTTAAGTTTGAGAACCACTGAGGTAATTCAAGTGGGCTTCCACTCCTTGCAGCTAATCCACTCACACAGGCAGAGCATTTCCATCTAAGGAGATGATACAAGCAGGTACAATGTTAATTGCCTACTGGCTTCGAGTAGGCGTCCACAGACTATGGCCCGTGGGGCAAATCCTACCAGTTCCCTGTTTTTGTAAATAAAGTTTTATTGGAACACAATTGTGCCCATTTATTTAAGTATTGTCTATGGCTTCTTTTGCTTACAATTGAAGAGTGAAGTAGTCGTGACAGAGACTGTATAGCCCACGATGTGGGAAATAGGTACGATGTGGTCCTTCATAGACAAAGTTGTCGACTCCTGATCTAGAAGAGTTGTGCGATAGAGGGACATTCTGAGAAGGGAGATGTTGTAAAGGAATGCCAGAGTCCAGGTGATAAAATAAAGCACAACTCTAGGTGATTATAAAACCCAGCAGCTCCAAGTATGACACTGGAAGACCCATTTCTTGATGCGCAGAAGCAGTTGGACTATATTAAACCAATTCTTAAGCCTTTACAAAAGACCTCACTGTCAGGAAGCACCTGCAGATTTCCCTAGGGCACTCCGGATAAGCACACAGACTCCTGGGCTCCACTTCAGTTCCGTGCCTCTGATTCTGAATGGAGAAGGAGGTGGCCTTTTAGGAAGGCCCATAGGTTTGAGATCCCCAGGTCTTATTGTCAGTGGATGAGCCTTGGATGTCAGCCTTGGATGAGCACTGGGTTGGAGGCTGCACGAGGGGCTCCAAGCAGGGAGTACCATGACACTTCATAATCTGGCCTGCAAAGCATATGCTGCTTTCAGAGGCTCATTTGTCTTTTCCCAACTGTGGAGGATCCAGGCAGATGGAATCTATCTTGGAGCCCTCTTTTCTTGGATTTCTTGCTTTTTTATGACTTCTAAGTCCCACCTCCTAGCCTCATACCTCAGATGTCCAGATGCTTCTAAGCATAAGGCAAGGGAGAGGCTGAGCTTTCTATCTGTCTGGGGCTCTGCCAGGAGTCCTGGGTCCTAGCATAAGGACTCACCCTTCTTGGGGTGTCTGCTCTGGGAATGACCTCAGGTTTCAGAAAAGAACATCCCTCTTGCCCATGAGGATGCCTTACTTTGCAGATCTCAAGAGACAAGGCTTAACAGAATATAACATAATTACTGAAATGTCCATGCAAGGGAAATTGACATACAGAATGAGGGGCATCTGCTTATGAGGTCATGACATCTGGACAGTGTTATCAGAGGGTTGATGGGATTACGACCAAGTCATTCGTATCACAGAGGAGCCAGACAACTTAGCATGGCTTCCTGTGTCATCGAGATGTATGTCTAAGCTCCTCGGCATCTTAATTCCCTTTACTTGTCTGTATCTCTCACTAGACTGTATGTTTCTTGTAGGCAACAGTGTCCTTCCTCCTTCTATCTCCAGCAGAGTGCTTTTCTCATAGCAGCCTTTCAGTAAATAATGAATGAATGAACAAATGACCGTATGGATGGTTCACTGAGTCCCGTGAACTGCTAAACCCAAGTGAATATGATGGTGGCTTCATTTTCCTATTTAAAAATCCCATCACGTTAACCACAGCCTTCTAGCAATATGAACGAATTTGTCAATGTGATTGTGGTATCAGGATTTTCTTAAAGTTTCTTTTCCAGTAAGCAAGTCTTGGAAAAGCCATAAGTAGTGTAGATCTTTACATCTAAATTCAAGCCCAACCTATTGACAGTATCTACCTGAAGTTCTAAATCCAGAGGACTCAAGAATGGCATTCTTCAGCCAAAGAGAAATATTTCAACTGACAACTTACCTGCATTCAGAGTTGGCTTCACTAACTTGGAATTTGGTTCATTTATCAAATTTTTTTCATTTGAAGTTTACTGCATAATTCCCCTTTTCTGAATGAATCTTACTTGGCAACCAAGACACTTCACTGTCAATCTTAGTTTGAATTTAGTGACTTTGAAATCATTGGCATACAGGCCAGCCATGAGTTCTAACAGAAACAAATGTTATTAGAGGGAGCTAACTTTAAACGCCTTTCCCTGAAGTGGTATTCTGCCGCTGCTATGGGTCCTATATTTGATGTCTTAGCAAGAGGTGGGGAAAAGGAAGGAGTCGGAAAATAGAGGACCATCTGTCCCCTAGGTGCAAGCACATTAGGTGAGTAAGAAGACACCCATGCATGGGAACATTCCTACCACACAACCTAACATGGGAGATGAAACAGATCAGTGTAACGATGGCGTCAGTAGACTGTAGTAGAATGTGAGTCTCCTCCTACCACCACCGCTCCTTGGTTATGTGTAATCTTAGGTAAGTCTCATCAGCTCTCAGAGGTGCCAATTTTCCCATATGAAGAACCAGAGGAGTTCCAAGTTCCCTTTTAGGTGAGTATTATATCCTCCAATTATGGTGGTTGCCATGCCTTTCACTGACATAGAGACCAGCCTGCCCACAGCCCACGGTAGTCCCTGCCCTTAACGTGGCCTGGCTCTAAAAGATAAGCCTGGCAGACCACAGTCCCTCTCTGGGGAAATGCCAAGAGAAGGGATCCATTTGCACAAGGAGCTAAAGCTAAAGGGTCACTACGCAGAGCGAAGTCACATAGGACAAGATGGGTTCCACACAAGTCAACATTATGAGGGGCAAGGGACTACAAACAAACAAAAAGCTGTAAGGTAGGGATTAGGAGCTGACCAGAAAGTCCACAGAGAGAGAAGAATGGAACCAAGGTGGGAGTGTGTTGGGCCCACAGACCCCTTTTTCTAGGGGTTATGTATTCACTAGCTTTAGAGCCTTCTGTCAACTCTCTGTACCTCCCAAGGTCCAGCCACGTAACATCTCCTGGTCACAAGTATCTTTATCCCGCTGAAGTAATCTTGAGGTAACTTTACTCTGTTGTTGCTTCTTGAAATCCAAACAGCCTAACTAGAACGGGAGCTTGACATCTAGGCTTCTGTGAAGTTTTACAAGACTATATGGTATAAACTGTGCACCAGGCACAAAAAGAGTAAGGTGTATTAATGTAAATCGTGAGTTTCCAAACACCAAAACCAATAGCTAGTTACAACCCAAACCAACACAGACGCCGAACCTCCGTGCATTTGCTCGTGTGAATATGGCCAAGATCCCAGGGCTCTGGGCTTCTTAAAGAAGACAGGGTGTGGCTGCCTCACTTGCCAAAGGGACAGAACAGGCAGATGTGAATCAGCCACCAGAGGGAGTATAAACAAACCCACAGATGGGCTACGGGGAGCTCCCCTTCTCACATTTCTCCTGGGTTACAACATTTCCACCAAGTGTGTTCTTCTTCTGTTGCCCAGGCCAAGCAAACTGGGGCTAGCTGGAGACAAACATGGGTCCCAAACAGGAAAGCCCCTGTCCAGACCTCAAAGCATCCAATGTCAACGGTGTCATGGGTTCACAATTTCACACCGTGTATCAGGCAAGTACCCAATGGTCTCTTCCTGCACAACACAGGCAGTACGCATCTAATGAAGGCTCTGGGTTCTAGAAATTGTTTACAAGTTGTCTAAAACATAGAAGGCCTTGTCCCATGGAAATGATACAGGAGTCCTTGGGTTTGCGGGCCAGCCTCCCAATGCTACTTAACCCTTGATCACACTGAAGCACAGAGCCAACGCTGCTGTGCTTCTGGAGAACCGAACAATCATCCAGTGACCAATGTACCACCTCCTCCAGGCAGTGTTTCTTGATAACCCTTGCCCTGGATGCAGCTGCCTCTTCCTCCTCTGTGTCCTCTCCCATCCCCACCACCACTTGATTCTGTGCATCTTTCTTTCATAGCATCTACAATACTTGATGAAAGTCATGTTCACATGTGTCTCACTCTCCTCTTCCCTGAACCCAAGACCTCATTGTGAGCAGGATGAGCATCTGTTCTTTATCACCCAGGGGCCAGGCCCAGAACGTGTACTTGAGACACGTTTGGTCAGAGGGCATGGCGGTGGGAGCCCACCATACCCGCTCTCATCTCTGCTTGAAAGCCCCTTCCTGCCATCCCTCCATGGCTCCTCCTTCCTCCTATAAGGAAAGCCTGGATCTGGGGGCTGAGGAGGCAGGGAGTAAGAAGACTCCAGAGAGTAGTCCCTTGAAAGACAGGATCTTTCCTGGTCCACAGGAATGGAGGGGGGTGGATGGAGAGGAAAGGATGAGAAGAGGATCTGGGAGCTCTCCTGCTGGTCTCCCCTACTGGAACTTATTGGGGGCAGGGCAGTGGGCAGAGGTCTTGACTTCCACAGACCCTCAGCTCTGGGTCCCCACCTCGTCTGCAACAGAAGGGAAGGCCAAGGTTCTAAAAAAAAAAAAAAAAGTAAGAATAGTCTTTTCCACGTCCAGAGCTGAATCTTTGACTCTCTGTGCTCATTGAGGAGAATCATAATTTGGAAAACACAAAAGTCTTGCATGTTTGGCCTTGGAGTTCATGAAATAATCATTGGGGTCTCAGGAGCTAGGCTTGGATCTGCCACTCACTCATTCCGAGGCTGGCACCATCTTATCTGGAACACGGGTCCTTTGGACTACTGGCTTCAGTGCTGTATCTTTGCAGCAAACTTATCTTCTCCTGTCTTTTGACTACTTTGCTACCCCACGGAATTTCAGAGCGAGAGGATCTTAAAAAGCATAAAGCCGAGCTTCTTCATTTTACAGTTGAAAAACCTAGGAGGTCCCAGGAGGTAGAGACATGTGCTCAAGGTCACATAGCTAATCAGGAGTTGTGTCAAGAGCAGAAGCAGGGTCGTCAGACCCTCAGCCCTGCACAGTTCCACCTCATCTCACTGCGCCCCCGAGCCGACACCCGCAGGGGGGGCCCAGGGTGCGCCGCGAGTTCGGAGGAAGTAATTTCGAGTTTTAAAATTAGCTGTGGATAAGTCACACATGGATAATCAGGAGCTGACTGCAGCCTGGGCTCTAACTGAGCTTTAAGTCAATATTATAAGCTTGAATATTTATGGGTGTTTTTGGTTTGTTTCCAAAAGTGGATGAAAGCGCCATCCTTCCTCCTGTCACATAAATGGAAAACACCAGAAAGGCAGGATTTACAATGCTTTCCCAGCATTTGTGCAGTTGATGTTGATACGGGTGGACTGAAATCTGAAGGAAAGCACAGAGGGAAGAGGGCACTGCCAGGTTTTCAGTTTTAAGGAGTGGGGGTAATTAGGGAATTCCGAATTCTC
The DNA here is from genome assembly GCF_004348235.1 of Phoca vitulina. Lineage (NCBI taxonomy): Eukaryota > Metazoa > Chordata > Mammalia > Carnivora > Phocidae > Phoca > Phoca vitulina. The sequence continues at coordinate 12,424,157 of NW_022589738.1, read as the reverse complement.
AGAGCAAAAAGTGCCATTTGGCTGAATGACTAGCTATGAAATTTGCAAAGCGTGATGGGGCATTTTACAGGAATGCCTCTGAGCTCTCTGGAGGAAAGGGGTAAGTGTCGGTCCCGTCTCACGTGTGGCAGTCACCTTCCCGCCTGGCTATGACATTCCACGGCTACTAGAAAGTTGACCCCTTGCCCTTCTCCCCATTTCTAGTAAGACTGCGGAGCACTTTTCCAATTAATCACATTCTAATGCAATTGTATTTTTTCCTTTGATACCTTCGCAATGATCTTGAGATCTTTAGAGGAGAGCAAGGGCTTTAGAGGGGAACTTTGAGATGGTGGCCTTGCTCTGTAGTTTACTAGCCAGGTGACCTTGGGTAAGTCACCTCTTGATAGACTCATCTGTAAAATGAGAGTCTTGTGTGCCCCACGGGCTTGTCTGGAGGATTCGGTGAAGGAGGGGGATGGCAGTGCTTTGTAAACTGTAAAGTGGGGTACCCTAGCGCTTAGTTCTCTGTCATCCCTGCTAACTGCTGGGGAGTCCTGGGCTGTGATTCGGCCTGGGGTGGGAATTGTGTGCTCACCTTGTCACCTAGGATGGCCTCAAGGTGACGCCTGGTCTAGAGCAGGTGAGGCTGGTCGGGAGCAATCGCCTCCTCAGATCCCGGGAAAGGTGATCTGAGCACTTACAACGTGTCAGTCCTTCTGCTAACACTAGCATGGATCACATCGTGAATTCTCACAATCACCCTAGGAGGACCGAATTCTTCCAATTTCTCTCACGTGGAACCTGAGGCACAGAGTGGTCAAGAAATGTCTGAGGTCACACAGCTAGTGTGTGCCCGGGCCGGGAAATGACACCAGGCGGGTCCCCAGGGTCCTCGCTGTTAACTACAGTGGCAGAAGGTATTCTCCAAAGGTGGCTGCGCTGGAAGCTCCCATCCCCCAAGCAATTCAAAGGTGGGACCTCCCGTTCTTTCCCCCATCAGGAGATGGAGTCGAAGTCCCCTCCCACTGAGTTGAGTCTGAGCCAGGCTCAGTGTCTTGCTGGTAACCACGGAATGCAGCAGAAATGATGCCATGGGACTTCTGAGCTAGGTCAGAAAGAGCCACGCAGCCTCTGTCCGGGGCTCTTGGGACACCTGCTCTCTGGACATTCTCGGGATGTTCCATCTCGAAACTCAGCCTCTGTGCTAGGAAGAGCCCAGGCCCCACAGACAGGCTGCCTGTGGGCTACCTGATGCCGGTCCCAGCTGAGCCCAGCCTTCCTCCTCCCAGCCCCCATGCCAGACGTGTTTCACTTCACAGCAATAGATCACGGGCACAAGTACTCTGCTCTTCTCCCTCCGCTCCTGCAGGGCAACGCCCTCCTGATTGATCAGAATTCCCCACTGTGATGTCCTGGATGGCCCTGGCGGAATCTCTCTCTGTCCTCTTTCCCGTTCTCTTAAGACCGGCCACTCTCTGGGTGACAGAAGGAAATTTCCAGAGTGTTCACTACACTCATCCCTGCTAAGCCTTTTCCTGCTTGATCGCCAGCCCTTCAAGTTATCAGAGGGCCTTCTTCTGCTCACACGCCTGTCTTCGTAAGAGATCCCAAGAGGCAGGCCGGCCGACCAAGGGTGGGAATTCCCGGCCTTTCACTGGACAAGTCGGGGACACATTCCTGCATGGGGGCCTGCTTAGACCAACAGAAAGGTGGCCCTGGCCTGCCTGATGCTGGCTCTGGGAGGAAGCAGCCGAAAATGGCTTTTGCTCTGAAAGAGTCAACGTTGTCCTAAGGGGAGCACCCAGACACCGGGGGCTGGAGTGGTATCGTCATGGCCCCAGACATTTCCCGTCATGCCTCATCTTGTCACATCTCTCAGCCCTGCTCCGTGAGCTTCTCTCGGCCCGCTGGGAAACCTGAGGGTAGGACTCAGAGTCAGGAAGATGGTCACCTGCGGAGGGAGCACAGTGACAGGAAGGGAGCCCCGCGCGGGAGGGGGGCTTCTGGGAGCCGATCAGGTTCTGTGTCTTGGTCTGGGTGCTGCTCGCTCACACCGAGCTGTGCACTGACGACTTGTGCGTTTCTTCAGCATGTCTGTTACACATCGAGAGAAAGAAGAAGAAAGCAGACCAGCAATTCAGCTGTGGGGATGAAACCGAAAATGAATCCCCGAGGAACAGTCATGGAGGAATCACGCTCTACTGGAGAGGATGGGGCAGTGCCACTCAGCAGGGGGCTCCCTCAGAGAAGAGCCCACAGCCTCCATGTTTGTGTCACCAGGACCAACGTGGAGCCTGGCCTACAGAAGGTGTTCAGCGAACGTCCGCTGGCCCACCACCTTCAGCCTCCCCTTCCTCCTTCCCACTCCTGACCCCCAACTGACAGGAAAAGCCTTTTCAGAAGGTCCTCGGCTGACAACATCCCACGGTAGCAAGATCGATGTTTCTTTATACCTGGTCCCTGTCCTTGTCCATACCTGAGATGATGGACAGGACAGGTAAGGCCAGGACGAATGAAGACCCTAAAATCCCCCCAGGGGAGCTTTAGTCAAGCTCTTTGCCTGCCACTCCTCTCAGCTTCATGACAACCCTGTGAAGTGGGGACTGTTATCAATCCCTTTTTATAGGCAGCTAAACCAAGGCTCAGAGAAGTTAAGCAACTTTCCCGACGTCGTTCAGCTAGTGACCAACAGAGCCTGGATTAAACCCAGCCATCCAGCTCCGACATCCGCACACTCAGGCCCTGTGAGATCCTGCCTTTACAGAGGTAACGAGAATATCTATTTGGAAGCCACTTTCAAAATATTTGTTTGAGAAATGCTAAATAACTGAACAGAGAATAGTCTATCCTGCAAATTAAAAAGAACCAGTGCTGGAGATGGTGGTATTTATTTTCAGCAATTGGGGGTCAACGTGGGGAGAGGCTGGGGGTGGGGTTGGCCGGACCTCTGGGCCGAGCAAATACATGCTCCTTGGATCAGAGAAAACAAAATCCTACTCATAGAAGAAAGATCCCTTGCTATTCCCCCCCACACACACCCCCTCCAGGATCTGAACAGATAATCAGAGCGTGCAGACATTCAACAGTAATCAATTAGTACCTACTTTAGATTAAATTGAGAATATGTAAATCGGGCGCCTCATCAAGGCTGCACACGCCAGTGATTTGAGACGTAGGCACCCCAACGACGTGCCGCAAACATACTGAGTCTCTGCCGACACAGAAGGGCATGGAAATCTTGTCCCATGGCCGAAAAATTTCTTTAGCCTGGGAAACCTGCTGTTTACACACACACACACACACACGCTCGTGTGCACACACACTCTTTCCTTACCCACTTTCCTCCATCTTTCCAGAGGCATACGCTTCCGTATATCATCAGAAGGAGCCGTCAGTGTAAAAACCCAGCGTCAGGATCACAAACAGCAGAGCATCCTTGACCTTGACCCGACCCTCCCTATGACCCCAGTGGTCTAGAAGATAAGCCTTGTTCTGGTGGTTCGTGACTGGTTTTGTTTTTGAGAGCGGTGTAAACAGAATCATTGGGAAAACGGGGCCCCAGATAAACACGTCTGGGAAGGCAAGGTGAATCGAGGCAGTGAGAGAGAGAGAGAGAGAGAGAGAGAGAGGCCTGACTAGAGCAGAAACCTTCATGAGGCAGGTCTGGTTTTCCACCAGCCTGTCTGTGTAGGGTCCCTGGCAGCAAAGAGGAGGAAGCCCTAACTGTCTAAGCAGGCTGCCAGACAAAATCCCGGCCAGCAGGAAAAGGGTATTTCCAGACTGCGGTCCCCCAAACCTGTCCTTGTCAAGGCCTGGAAGATTGGTATTTTTCACGGAACGCTCTCAAAAGGCGTGTCACGAGTGAGAAACACTGGTTGCCGGCCATGGAATATGGCGCTGAGCCTACAGAGTGACTGACAGCTGAGGGCCTTCAAGAGTGGTCCGTGTGAGGGGTGCCTGGCTGGCTCATTCAGTGACGCATCTGACTCTTGATTTCAGTTCAGGTCATGATCTCAGGGTCGTGAGATTGAGCCCCCGTGTCTGCGCTCAGCATGGAGTCTGCTTGAGATTCTCTCTCTCCCTCTCCCTCTGCCCCTCCCCCTGAGCGCGCTCTCTCTCTCAAATAATAAAAACAAAGAGTGGTCCCTGTGGCCAGGGGGTTGAAAAAGAGCTATCTGAGGAAGCCCACAAGATTTCACTGAGCCCAAGGTTAGGAGAAATATTTCAGTGGGAGCTGTTGATTCTCACCTAGTCAGAAAGCTGAAATTATTACACCATCTGAGTTTCCCTACCACCTTAGCAGTGCTGCGGGCTATATTTATGTGCTTTTTAAAAGCCAAATGAATTTAAGAGAAAAATGGCTTTGGGGAGAATTCTGAGTTCTTTCTTGATAGCAAATAACCAACAAGTATTATTTGGCACCTCCCAGATGTTCAGCACTACGTGAGGCCTGGAAGTAAAGACATATGAAAAGCATAAATATCTATTTCATAAACAAAAATATGAAAAGCATTCCTTGGGTAATTTGCATTCCAATTCAGAAGACAGACGTGAGGTCGAGACATGACGGGAAAATGACAAGAAGTAATGGAGGGGGACAGACATCAGAAACGACAGCGAGCTGGTGATTTGGGGACTCTTTGAGCAAAGTTCAGAGAGGAGGTAAGTTGGCCCTAACATTTGGGAAGTAAAATCTGAATTAAGGGAAAAGAGCTGAGAGTGAGGATATTCCCATGACAGGATGGACAAGAAGAGAATACTAATGAGACCCACTCCCACTTCATGCTGAGTGTGGTAGATTATAAAAATGCTTACAATTATTCGCCTCTCTGCATTCGCTTCCTTGCAATGTGACCCTACAGCTCCTCCCCTCAAGATATGGGGTCTAGTTCCCTGCTCCTCGAATCTGGGTTGTCTACGTGACTGGCATTAGCCAATGGGACATTAACCAACAAGATACAGGCAGAGGTTCGAAAAGGACTTAAACGCTGGGGCTCGTCCCCGTGCTGCACTTGGAACCATGAGACCATCATGTGGATGAGCCTGAACTAACCTACCGGAGAGGCTCCAGAGAGTAGAACCGGGGCACTCTGGCCAACAGCCTGCCAACCAACCGCCAAACCTCCCAGAGGGATCCTTCTGGATCATCCACCTCACCAGATGATCGCGCACGCATGAACCAGCACAGCAAAGAAACCATACTTAGCCAACACACAAAAGTGAGAGCTAAATAACATAGGTACTATTTTAAACCACTGAATTTGGGGGTGGCTTTTTATATAACGACAGCTGATGCACTGGGGAGTAGCTCGGTTTTTATGGAGGATGGTATGATCTCGAAGGGCCAAAAATAAATTAGGTGGTCAAGAGAAATGAAGGTCCTGAATGTGAGGAGGAGCAAAAGGCAATCAAGAGCCCTGGGAGGTTCCCTGGCAGAGGGGTCCTTTGAAAAGAGCAGCATTTTAAGCAGTGAATGACAGATTGGAGGGGCAGAGCTAAGCTTGGAGAAGCCCAGCCTTCGGTGGATCAGGGCTTGTGCAAGGGGGCATTCCAGAGGAAGGAATCGCAGGACATTAAGACGGGTAAGCTTTAGAGTAGGAAAAGATGGTTTCCAAGATGCCTCTGGAGTTTATCCTTTTGAAGCCTGGGAAAAACCACAATGTCTAAGACACAGCAAGGAAAGTGGGGATGGGCAGGCAAGTCAAGTATGATTAGGTCAGAAATTTCATGGCTGCAAAAAATAAAATTATGAAACTCACTTAAAATTGTAATGTCCTGGGGGAATCCGAATCAGGGTATCCTGCAGCGTACAGGGGAGAGCTGACCACCCTAACCTTCAAAAGTACAGGAAAGGGTCTAAGCCGGGAGGCCTCCGCAGCAAGATGTTGTGGATTTGCACTCCATCGTGCCATCTTGGGATGCTCTTGTCCTCCACTGAGTTCAGATTCTGGACAGTGAGGATCTGATAGGGCCATGGGCCGCCCAACAGATTAGCTCCTGGGTCAGGTGTCTGTGGGTCCTTACCTACCAATCAGCTGTCGAGGAAGATGAGCATGATTAAGTACCTCGGGTGTATTCCCCAGAGCCGTAAAGAGGCAGATGGAGGGTAGGGAGGAAACAATGAACCCCTCCATAAAACAGGTGGGGAGAGTGGAATGGGGTCTGAGCAGGCTGAACTGGAAGGGAGAGTAAGAACTCCAAATGTAGATGTCCTGATGGAAGTTTGAAACACAGGGCTGATAGGCCTAGACTTCAGCTGTGAGCGACATGCCTATGGGGAGGGTGGACGCCAGCAAGCAATGACGAATTCATCTTCAAAGAGAATGGAAGGAGGAGAGGCCAGGAGGCGTGGGCAGTGCCTATAGATGTGAAAGGAGAAAGGGGAACCCACGAAAAGAGAAAGGGCAGCGTGAAAGAGGCTTCGAGAAAAGTATGGAAATCCAGGCTCCACTGTGTCTCAGGAAATGTGGGTCAAAGAGACCAAGGACCATGAAACAAATTTCTTCATATGTTCAGGTGGTCACTGGTGAATTTTGGGAGAAGAAAATAGGAGAATGGTTTAACCCTTTCCCTCCAAGGAAGGCAAGAAGTAAAACCATGGGAGGAGTCTGGAGTGAAACTCACACCAGTTGGGTTGGGACTACACAAAAAGCAAAGGGGCTGATTTCTTTGGAGGGCATAAGGCTGGAGAGGGAAAGAAATGGGGTTATCTTCCAATGGCCGCCAATCAACCTTATGAATGTCTTTGGGGGAAACAGCACCCAAATCCAAAGGCTGCGCAAAGACTTCAGCTTTCTATGTGTCACCCGTGGAGGTGTCACCCTACGGTTCTGGACCCATTTCCAAAGGGACTGGCTGAGACACGTGTGATTCGCGGAGTCCAAGTTTCTGTAAAGCATTTAGTCAAGCGATTTGCTAACCATCGAGTCAGTGGACATGCCCTTACTGCTCACAGGGATGCCCCTGGGTCTTCCTTCAGTGCAGTTAATTTCCAGGACATGGCGCCACTAAATATTAGCATGTCCCCTCGTGTTAATGGCAAATGGCAAGAGGCTCTCATAATTTAGATATTTTTATGGCTGTTCTGTGGAAGCTAATTTTGTCTAACAAAACCCCATTAAGTTTTAGCTCTATCCTTTTCCCTTCCTCCAACTCCCAGAACTGGGACTTACATGTTAATTGCAGCCAGTCTATGCTAATTAGATTTCATTTCTGTTTCTTAAAGAGACAGATGCCACCAGGCCCCGCCCCAGTCATCCCTCCCTCCCACCTCCGTAGCCGGCTTTTCAGAGGTTAAACTTCAGACTGGATGAAGAATTCACTTAAGGCTCACACTTGAAGTTGGAAAGCAAAGGGGTCAGGTGCTTCCCTATTCCTCACAACTTCCTTTGAAGACGAAACGCTTCTTTTCCATGAAATTCTAAGTGTAGCATTTCTAATTGAGAAACAAATCAAAACACTATTAGATTCCTTAACTACACACAAAACTCAACGAAACACCCCAAGGCCTACTATAACCATTGCTTTGAACAGAAGACCCTCAATTCTGGAGCTTTCATCTGCGCTGTGACAAGTTTGGGCTCATCACTGTGGGCTGAGTAAGGATTTATGGGACAAGAACTGCCCAAGGAAAAGAGTAACTTCCTATATTAATGCTTGGTTCTGTTCACTGAAAGAGTGTCTTCTAGGAGCTCAATAGGCATTCGGGAGGATAAAACGATGGACAAAATGAAGATCCTACTTACAAAGGTGTCTAGTCCAGTGGGAAGACATAACAATAATGCTATAAAATAAGTTACCTGCCGTTTGTCAAGCACGACCGTGAGCGCAGTTTATGTTCATAATCACATTTTAATCATCACGGCAATAGCACGAGGTAGATACGTATATATGCACATGATACAGATGGGAAAGTTGAGGTTTAGAGAGTCAGAGTGTATCAGTTACCTTGTGCTACAAGTAATGGTGTGCACTCCACCACCACAAAACTCAGTGGCACACCATAATAAGCCTTATTCTTAAATTGAGCATGGGCCTGTGGATCTGGTAGGACACTCTGCTTCAAGATGTGAGTCATCTTGGCTTGGCTGCAAGCTGAGTTCAAGTCTGTTCTGTGCGTATCATATCCTCTCTGGACCCAACAGCTAAACTGGGCTACGTTCTGCTCATGGTAATGACAGAAGCACAGAAGCACAACTAGAAACGCATGACGCCATTGAAGGCCTTTGAAGGTCTAGACTCGAAGGCATATGCAGTCACTTTCACCCATACTGCATGAACCAATTCAAGTCACATGGCCAAGAAAAATGTCAATGGACAAGGAAGTGAAAGACACTGCAAAGCCACGTAGGAAAGGCTGTGAGTTGGTAATTTCACAGAAAGAGGGGATGAAAACTTAAAAGCAGTGATCTAATCTCCACGCACAGATCCAAACTGGCAAAACTAGCATTTGAACTCAGGATGATCAGGTTCCAAAGCCCACCCTTCAAACCGCTCTGCTGTGTGCAAACATCTCACAGTAATAGAGTCGGGCAGATTCGGATTAGGATTCGGTAAGTCTTGGGTGCGGGGCCTGAGATTCTGCATTTCTAACAAGCTCTCTGGTGATGTTGACGCTTCTGTCTCACACTTGAAGGAGCAAGGCACTGAGCAAAGAGCCTGCCAGCCATTCAAGGTCAGGGATGAGGTTTTCTGTCTCTTTGTTTCCTCACAACATCTCTCGCGCTGCCAGATACATAACAGACCCACCACTGCGGGTTGGATGCCGTTGCTGCTGCTGTTTTCCCTTCTAATCGACCTCCTTGCCCTCCCTTCAGTCTTCCCCACTCGGTGGTAAAAAGCCAAGGCTCTTGGACACCTAGTTGGGTTAACTGCCTGCACACTTATGTTTTAACTGGTTTTCTCGGAAGGGAGAAAAACAAAGCGCTGCAAAAAAGCAACCTTCTATTACTGGAGGTCTACGCAGATTCATTAGAGCTTTGGGGAAGCCATCAGAAGTTGATTGTGCTTGAAGGGGTTGCTCGTCTCCTCCCATTTCCTAATTTGATTTCACGGCTCTGCAATGAAGTCAGAATTAGAGCCACATTAAAGACGGGAAGAAGGAAGAAAAAAAAATCCCACCACCAATCAAGTTCTGAAACTTGCGAGGTGCCTTCTCCCCGTCTCCCCGAGGAATCACCCATTTTACGAGGGTGAAGGTGACCTCAAGAGAGACCACGGGCTGAAAAATCACGGCTTTTAGAATTACTCACAAAGCAGAGAGAAGATGGATTACTGAGAAGGCGCACATTTGTGGGTAGGGGAGCTCTGAGAAAAGGAGAGAGAAATTCTGGAAGTCCTACTTCAGTTAAGGCTCACCTTGGGACTAGGTGGCTTTTTTTTTTTTTTTTTTGGTACCAGGTGAATGGCACCGGGGCTCATGCTTCAGGATGTCCCAACCCTTAGAGGTGTCCTTGGGTTTAGTTAATGGTCGCAGAGTCATTCCTTTCTGTTTAGATAATGTTCAGGTGCCTACAGCAGATGTTGTTGATACCCTGCCCTCATGCCCTCGCAACTCACTCCTATATCCTGTGGGTGTTTACAGCGAGCACCTGTTAAGGATTCTATTCCTGGGAGTATGTTCAGGACTCAAGGCAAGCTGGAGTTTCTACTCTGGGAAGCAGTCCTCCACCAAAGGGTTGGTGGAGAAGTACCCCAGCTTCCTCACTTCTTGGTTGGGATAACCCTGGGGGTATATTCTCCACTGTCTCCCAGGGGCCCCTAGCTGGACTGAGCTCCAGGGGGGAGCCCACAGAGACCACCTGTGTCCCCTCTTACCCTGTATCACCTCTTCATTCCTCTATCAGAGCGTCCCGGGATTAATTTTCAAAGAAACTGCTTGCACTCAAATTGTTGTCCTAGGTTCTGCTTCTGGGGGAAACTCAAATGAAGACAGTGTCTCAAACTTCTTCCACGAAAATGTCACCACTCCAGGCTGGCACAGATTTGGGGGTTCAGGAAGGAGCAGGGCTCTTTGAGTGAACATGTTATGAGTGAAATGTGGGGGAGGAACTCAGGACAGTCCCCCCGGGAAGGATGGGAGTAGGGGGTGTGTTGGGGAGACGTGGGAACTAGGTGCGGAAGGCGCAACACGGGTCGTTGATTGCCAAGTGGAAAGGTGCCAACTCATCTGTCATCGCAATTCTGCTTAGAGCTTATCCTATTCTTGGGTTTTCACTGCAAAATGGGAAAGATTAATGGGTTCCCATAAGACATAGGGTTTGAGTTTTGCCTTGCGTCTTCCTGGGTGTATATCCTCATCATTTTATTTTTCTGAGCCATGCTGTCCTTGGATGTAATTGGAGATAACAATGCCCATTGATCCAGGCTGCATGGAGCTTGGGGTAGAGGAGAACCCTTGGGCTCCGAGGGCCTGCATATAAACCCCAGATTTGTCCTTTACTTGCTGCCTGGCGTTTGGGCAGCTACCTAACATCTCGGAGACCATTCATTTATAAAATGGAGAAATAACATTAATTTGAATCACCCGAACTGGCCTATGTTTGATATTTTGAGCTACAGAAATGGCAATTTCATATGGTTCAACCTAAGACCTGCCTCGCAGGGTTTATGTGAGGATTTAAAATATCTGAGGGGTGCCTGGATGGCTCAGTCGGTTGAGCATCCGACTCTTGATTTAGGCTCAGGTCATGATCTCGGGCTCCTGAGATCAAGCCCCATGTCGGGCTCCGCGCTGGGTGTGGAGTCTACTGGAGATTCTCTCTCTCCTTCTGCCCCTTCACACCCCGCCCGCTCTCTCTCTAAAATAAAATAAAATAAAATAAAATATCTGAAAAGCACATAGTGTACTGACATGCACATAGCGTGCACCCAACGTACCATTACAGTAAGCTGTGATGACTATAATTGTTGAGGTGACACCTTATGGTGACCAGGCCACAGAAATATCGAAGCCTGATTTCGAGCAAATAACAATAATAGCAGCCCACCGCCCAAGGACCCTGTCTACCCATGTGCCCACCAGCCATAATCACTGGACATCCAGATGCTGGGAGAACATGCGGGGCATGTTCTGAGCTCCCTGTGGAACAGTTTTTTGTTGTTGTTGTTTGTATTTCCAAATGTCATATTGAAACCATTGTGAATAAAAGAACAAGAGATGATTTCAGTTTCCACCTTTTGTGATGCTCGGTTTAAAAAATAAAGGAGGGCCCAGCAAAATTAACTATCATTTTAAGAAACAACCACTGAAACAGCCGTTTTGACTATACTCGTTATTATACAACGCTGAGCACTGTGCACCAGAGTGCACGGCATCTGTCTGCTCACTAATTCTCCCGTTATTATCACCCACTGAAAGGGCAGGCGGGAGAGAATTCCAGGCAATCTCCCTCGGCAGAGCTTTGCAGGTTTCATGGAGCACTCAAAACTCCCCCAAACGTGCTCTTTGAGCATTTGGCTTGCTAATCTTGTTGACATGACAGAAAAAAAAAAAATCAAAAATAGCTAATGGCTTTAATTTTCTTATACCTGACAGCTAACCAATTCATCCCACCCTAAACAGTTACTCATCTGATCCCCCCTACACACACTCACGCACGCACACTCCTCTTTTCCAAACCTGTCAGTCACACCTGTGTGTGTGCACGCACCTGTGCATGTGCGATCAGGCTTAATTTTATTTCTTTGCCTCTCAGGAAGGTCACAACTCACAGATGCAAAGAGTTTCTCAGATGGCAAGCAGGGAGGGACAAACAGAACTGTCTCGTCGAAGTCCTCTGGCAACCAGGCACAATCTCGGCAGCATGCGGTATAGATCACTCAAGGTGGCCACTGGGAATAAGACGCAGAGACAGCAGGGTCGGGCCTGGCAGGCAGATCTGGTGAGTGTCTGCTGGGCTGCAGGGCCTGGTGGTGACAGCTGACCCTGCACACTGTTTCCAGGAGACCCAGAAGCCCAGGGCAGGCGGAAGGGTCTGGGAAGGGCACCAGGTACGGCTGTGTCAAGATCCAGAATCATGGGGAGCATGTCGGGAGGAATTTGGTGAAGAGGCCTTTAGAAGTCATTGCCCCTCTTTCCTTCCCCTCCCCTGGTTCCCGTTGCTGGTTTAAACTACGCTGGAGCCAGGGCTGTGTGTGTGGGCAGGAAAAGGGTCAGAGCTGCAGCTGCTGTAGCCGCACCAGATGACATCACGCTACCCTTTGTGCGTGCGTGCGTGTCCCCGTGTGCACATGTGCCTACGTACTTGTGCACGCTCCTGTGTGCGCGCGTGTGTGTGCGTGCGTGCGTTGGTGGGATAGTTCTGCATTTTATTTTATTTTTTTTAAAGATTTTATTTATTTATTTGACAGAGAGAGAGACAGCGAGAGAGGGAACACAAGCAGGGGGAGCGGGAGAGGGAGAAGCAGGCTTCCCGCAGAGCAGGGAGCCCGATGCGGGGCTCGATCCCAGGGCCCTGGGCTCATGACCTGAGCTTAACGACTGAGCCAACCAGGCGCCCCTAGTTCTGCATTTTAAAGGAATGGATTAATGGCTAAATGGCTGTTCTATGCTTTAAAGGGCCAGCTGTTTAGCACTTAGTATTATAAGATTTATTTCTCGGAATGTTTTTTTTAAACCACCCCCCATTCCCCAGCTGGAGGCTTGTTGTTACTGGAGAAGAAAAACATTGTCTGGGTGCAGGAAAAGCATCCCAGGGGGCATCTTCGACCCTCTCTGTTCAGTAGAAGCCTGGACGATGCCTCCCTCCAAGGGCTTTCTCTACATTTCTTCAATGTCCTGGATTACCTGGATAACATGAACTCTCCTCAGAAACAGTGAGGCTCATTTACAAGCTCCTGGAAAACAGAGGTCTTAACTCTCATTTACATTTGCATGATCTCTGCCTTCCGTGTTCCTGTTTGCCCCAGGCTTGGAGCAGCCCTGATCCTGCCTCAGTACTCCCCCCCACCCCCAGATACACCAGTCCTCAATTCTGTCCTCTGCCCCTTACATCCTTCTCAGGCCCAGAACCTTCCATGTCTACCTCTCCACAGGCCATTCCAGTGCTTTCTGCCTTTCCTCTACCTACGGCTGCCTCCAGCTTGGGAGTTGGGTGTCCAGGGACTCCCCGCGATCGATGACAGCAGACTAAGGGGCCAGCCTCAAAACAACTGGAACAAATCAGCCAAGGCCAAACGTTAAGTGCCTCTGGCAACCTCTCTTCTTGGGCCGCTCTCTCAGGCCCCAGAAATGCTAAAGGTTCAGGTTGTAAAATCCAAACTCCTAGACCCCCGAAGCCTCATTTCCAGCCCGAAGGAGACACCCAACCCAGCCTAATACTCATGTATTCCTGGGCCTACATTAGTCAGGAAAGCCCCCCATCCCCCACCTCAGGAGCTTTCACTTCCAGTCTCCTCTGACAGTCCCATGAGTGGTGGTCAGATCGATGGTCCAGAAGGTTGTAAGGGAGACCTGGGTCTTCCCTGGAACTGGAGGTTACTGGCCGCTAATTCTGGGCTCCTGATCTAAAGGAGCTGGGGGTAGGTTGCAGCCCCTGAGGTGAAGGCCAGAAGACCTCACACATCCCACAACCACCAGCCAGGGATTCCTACCGAGAGCGGAAGCAGCCTGAGCCGCAACCTGCCCACGCGTGTCCCGGATGGGATTTGCCCTCCCAGAAGAAGCTACCCAGAGCCTATTTTTTTCCAAAAGGCTTGTCTTTCTCTCTTTAATGAAAACCCATATTCAAACATGGGACTTGGTGTCACAGACACATTATGAAGGGATGCTCTGCTTTGCAAAATCCTCTCTGAAGGACCTTTTTTTGATTGTGAGATTACCGCCCCCCCGCCCCCCCCGGCAACATCTCAGCCAGTGAGAAGGCAGAAGAAGGTAAGAAGTTGAGCCCACTGACAGGAGAAACTGCCACCATCAGGTTCATTCCTAACAATGCCACTAGCTAGCTGCGTGACCGTAAGCAAGCTACCTCTCCTCTCTGTGCCTCGGTCTCTGCATCTGGTAAATGGGGGACAATGATCCCAATTACCTCATAATGTTCGTTTGAGGACCAAGTGAGATCATTGAGGCAGAGCTGGTGGTACAGTGCCGGGTGCACAGTAAGCACTCGGAAGGCTTGGCTGTGCCGTGAATTATGATTTTTAAGACCAATGGCCAATCTACAGTCAGTCTGGGGAAGGAACGAGGTCAAATAGGCTGGTCACTTACCACGTTGAAAACGAACTGATTTAGCCCGAAAAGATGCTGAGCAAATGGTTCACTTCAACCTTTTATCACACTGAACATCTACGATCTCCAAACCTCCTTTGGAGTTGGATCATTAAACACAACCAGAATAGCAAGGTAACATAGTCGTCCCTTAAATATTGTGCATTTGCGGGGAAAGAGAACAAAGGAATTAGGATGCAAATCCATTGTTTTTGTCTATTTAGATTCCATTTCCTGATTTCCCTCTGGGACACCCACCTCCCCCACTCCCAGGCCTGTGACTTGGGCAGGGTCCTGTGGCGGTGGGCTGGTCACTGCTCCTAGCTCTGCCTTTTGCTTTCTCTTCCCTGCTCTGTGCTCAGCGGGCATCATGGCAACAGCCTGAAATCAGCCACGGTGGGAGTATTTATACCACTGAACTTGGCCAATGCTACACATGAGCATCCCCTCCCCCGACCCCAGAGCCCGTCATGAGACACTTACCAGCACACCCCTGGGCTTCCCCCATCCTGCAGACACATGACCCAAGGACAGTCAGTCAGCATATTCCAACTTCCCGGCTGCAGTGATAGGTTCAGAGATGGATGCGTGTCCAGAGGCAGACCAATGACCCGCAATCTTGGGATGTTCGCTGGAAAAATCTGAAAGAGAAATTTCTTTTTAGTGGGACTGTAAGGAGGAAGCTGCTAGTGTCAAATTTAGCGCTACCCAGAGATAGTCCCGCCTGAGAGAAGGAAGGAACGAGAGACCAAGGGCTGATGACCAGGGCCACACTAACCCTTGGATTTAAAAGGAACATGACCCAATAAATTTTCCCTTCTTTTTTCCTGGGAGGCCGGCTGGAGTTGGAGTTTTGTCATGTGCACCACTCAAGAGTCCCCACTAAGAGAGATGCGTTATATATTCTCCAATGTCAGGTTTGTTTTTAAGGTTTTATTTCTTAGAGAGAGAGAGAGAGAGCACACGAGTGGGAGGAGGGGCAGAGGGAGATCCCAGGACCCCGGGATCATGACCTGAGCCGAAAGAAGTCGCTTAACTAACTGAGCCACCCAGGCACCCCTCCTATCTTTCTGTTTATAGCAGATAGTGGAGTGGCTACGAATGCCTCCTATCCCTATATGCACACTCCTTTTCAATGTGATTTTTGCAGCTTCTCCCTTCAAGAAAGTGTATTGACCCCTCCCTTGAATCTGAGCTGACTTCGTGATTTGCTTTGGCCAAAAGAATGTAGCAGAAGGGATGCTGTACAAGTTCTGAAGTCGGGCCCCTAGAGACCCGGCAGCTTCTACCTCCACTCTCTCGGAGCCCTGAGACCCCCATGCCCTGACACCACCGTCCCTGTAGGGGGAAGGGCCACATGGAAAGGGACGCTCAGCTGTCCCAGTTCTACCCCCACTGAGCTCAATGCTCAGCCAGCCCTGCAGCTGAATGCAACCTGTGCGAGCGCCCAGGCAAGAGCAACGGAAGAGTCCAGCCCAACCACTGAATTGAGAGAAATAATAAACCATGGTTAGAAGCCACTCGGCATGGGGGTAGTTGTTACACAGCAAAGATACTTGATGATTTTTTAGCATCCAAATTTGATCTATCCACTAATGCCGGGATAAAACTCTTATGTTTGGCAAGACAGTAGGGGCTCAGGAGCCGGAAGGTTGGACTTGAGCCCCAGAGCCACTGCTTGCTAGCTTGGGCTCTTGGGATAGTTATGTAATTTCTCTTTGTGTCAGTGTTCCCATCTGTCAAATGGGCATAAGACTAGCACCTATCTCTTGGGGTTGTCATGAGGATTAAACAAGTTAAAAGCTTATTATATGCCCGGGACCTGGCATATAGCAAGCCCTCAATAGGTGCTAGCGCTTCTCATTATTAGCATTAGCACGAATGCTATGAGAAATAAATCGTTCCAATTTTAAGTATACACACTGCCAAAGCAAGCTCCATGAGAAAGAAATTGAAACTCTTTGTTGGATCCAAGAACAGTGATCCTGACCATAGTCCCATCCCAGGTTGAGCTTAAGCTATGGTCGTGGTAGGATTCAAACTTGTCCAATCACGTCTATAAGAAGTGGCAGGGGACTGCCATCAATCTGTTAGTACTCGCAATCCAAGAAACCCCTGGGAGAGAACTCACACGAAGTGCATTCCAAGGATTACCTCATCTAAAGTTCACGACAGTCTCATGAAGTAAGTGCTACCAATATCCTTTATTTGCAGATAGAGAAACATGAGGCTTGGAGAGGTTAAGTTACTGACCAAAGTCACACAGCCAGCAAGGGTGGAGTCAAGGATTTCAGCCCCAGCTGACTAGTTCTAGAGCCCGCACTCCTAATCTCTTACCGTACTGCCCTGATTCTGGGACAATGGGTCAGAGCCGGCCAGCACCGCGAACCTCCACTAAGACGATCACGGAAATTCTCCACCCTCGGTGGCGTTCTGAACACGTGGGGAGAGCCTGGCAGTTCTGCTACCAGCCCCTTTGTGGCCCAGGGGAGAGGGTTCCCCTACCCAGACACCAGCCATCTGGTATAAGGTTTGGTACCCCGATCACACACTGGTGGTTGCCAGCAGCAGCTGGGGCAGCTCCGGCAGGGCTGGGCAGCGGTGACAGTGCCTTTGACGGGCACTGAGGGTGAAGGGGACATTTTGGCTTAGGCAGAGATGAAGAGACCGCCACAGCAGCTGCAAGGGAGGGGTGTGGTGGTGATGCCACAGGCCACCAAAAGCATGAGCCTGCTGAACACAGCGGGAAGGCTCAGAACCATTTGGGAGGAATCTGAGGGGCTCCGCATCCCTGCAGAGCAAGTGGGAGTAGGGCCAGAGGCACTCTGCTTCTCATGGCTGGGCCCGTGATGCTATCCTTACTCCCAGCAACTCCGGGTTGTAGAAGAACTGGTCAACCATGGAGCCGGGTGTTGGCCAAGTCAGCAGCCTCCGAAAAATCCCTATCCCCAGGAACATCTCTCCCCCAATCTCCATGCTTCTTGAAACTCCAATCCACTCTTCAGGGTTAAGATAACATCTTTAGAAATTGCCCGGTAGTAGGCAAACCTAACAGCCTAGCCCACTACTGTCATAATTATTACTATTAATAAAACAGTAACCAACATTTATATACTACTTCTGATTTATCAGAATCTTTCCCATTTAAAGGACTCTCTCAGTAGCCCCTGACAAAGGTAGTATCCTTATTTCAAAGATGAGGATGTCAACGCAGCCAAAAAATGTGCTCAAGATGCAACCAAGAATGAGAAGCAGGAACTCAGTTCAACTCCTTTTACCTCCCATGATGGTTAATTTTAGGTGTCAACCTAACTGAATCATGGGGCACGCAGATATTTGGTCAAACATTATTCTGAGTGTATCCGGGGTGGAGGGGGAGGTGTTTCTAGATGCAATGAACATTTGAATCGGTAGACAGTAAAGGGACTGCTCTCCTGAATGTGGGCCTCGCCCAATCAGTCGACAGCCTGCCTAGAACAGAAAGACTGGGTGAGTGGGAAGTCCTTCTGCTTGACTACTTGAACTAGACGTTGGAGTTTTTTCCTGCCTTCATACTTGAGCTCAAACATCGGCTCTTCCTAGGTCCCGGGCTTGCTAGCTTTTGGAGTGGAATTGTATCATTGGCTCTCCTGCTTCTCAGGCCTTTGGGCCCAGACTAAACCAAACCATTGACCCTCCTAGGTCTTCAGCTTGCCAACTGCATATCTTGGGACTTTTCAGCCTCTATAGTCACAGGAGCTGATTCTTTATGATAAATTCATATCTATATGTATACATACTCCCTATTGGTTCAGTTTCTCCGGAGAACCTCAGCTAATACACCTCTCAGTCTCAGGCGCCCGCATCAGGGGTCCATTAATATCTCAGCAGATGCCAATTTCTGACTCCAGGAGAGAAGAAGCATGTGGCGGATTAAACGCGGCCACACGTTCCTGGCACTTTTCCCATTGAGAAGTAGACTCTAACTTCCTTCCTCTTAAATCTGGGGTGATCTTTAGTGACACGCTTGTAACCAAGAGAATGGAGTGGGCCCGACACCACGTGACATCTGAGGCTAGGTCAGAAGAAATCTTGTAGCCTCTGCCTGGATGTCTTGGAATGCTTGCTCTCTGGCTACCCTCTCTCTGGATACCCTCTGCTGGAACGCCGTTGCCATGCTGTGAGCGGCCCAAGCCACAAGGAGAGGTCCTCTCTGTGTCAGTGCTCCCCAAATGTCAGTGTGCTTGTGGATCACATGAAGCTCTTGTGAACACACAGGTTCTGCTTACATAGGAGGGAAGAGGGCCTGAGAGTCAGCTTCTCTAACCAGCTACCTCTGCCCCTGTTGATCCGAGGATCATGCTCTGAGTAGTGGGGCCCCATGGTCCTCTGTGTTGCACCCCACTGGATCCTGGTCATCTCCGGGTCTGACCTACGGAGCTCTCATTTTTTTTTTTCCCAACAGTCATGAAGGCCCATAAGTAGTATTGCTTTGCCCTTTTGCTAAAGTACGTATTTGAATTACACATACTTTGAGACTAGTGTGAGAGAGTCACTTGGCTTCCATGGGAATGTAATTCTGGAGAAAGCCTATATAAACATTTCTCTTTTCAGAGACTTGGGGATTCATAAAAGATGCAGCCACTACACATCTCAGGGCTATATAGTTCTCCAGCTGTTCTCGCCTGTCTGCCATTCATCGACTTGTCTAGGAAGCAAAACAGTTCTGTAGGGCATTCACTCATTTATTTATCCATTTATTTACTCATAAAACAAATACTGATTGAACACCTTCTCGTTGTTTGGGTGCTGGGCGGGGTGGGGGGAACCCAGCTAAATTGTCACAGCCCCTGAACTCACAGAGCTTCCAGTCTAGGGAGGGAGACAGACATGAATCCAGCTGGTAGTGCTACAGTCCGTAAGGCTGCGGTGGAGGAGGAGAACGGGAGCTGGGAGGGCAGGTGTCAAGGGGTCTGGGCCAGCCTGGGCAGTCAGGGTTGGGCTTGCTGGGGGAAGAACAGCTCCCACTGAGATCTGAAGGATGGATAAGGTTGGGTGGGTACAATGCCTGGGTGTGAGCCAGAGCAAGGCCACTGCCAAAGGCCCGTGCATTGTCCTTGCTGGTTACAAATCCCATCTTCCCGCAAGTGGGAATGTCCCATCACCCACACTGTGGCTCTAGCCGGCGATCTTCCAGTCTTCACCAGACTGAGGGGAAATTTGGACAGGCACGCAGAGAAGGCTGGGTGAAGACCCGGAGATACACAGACACAGAGGGAAGACGGCCACAAGAAGATCAAGGCCGAGATTGAAGGGATGCATCTCCAAGCCAAGGAGCGCCTGGGGCTGCCAGAAGCTGGAAAAGGCAAAGAAGGATCCCCCCTAGAGCCTCTGGAGGGGAGTACAGCACTGCTAACACCTCAACTTTGTATGTCTAACCTCCAGAACTGTGAGTCAATAGATTTTTATCATTTTCAGTTTCCCGGTGTACAGCACCTTGTTGCGGCAACTCTAGGAAATTCCAACACCGATGGAGCCCTCCCACGGAGCTGTAGTTAGGGATCAGAAGCAGCGTGATCGCCCAGCTCACACTGCTGTGTGGGAAATGGAGTGCGGAGGGCACGAGCGGAAGTTGAGAGCCAGGAGGCTTCTGGAGCAAGTCATGACCCCATTAGAGATTGAAGAGGTGACACAGATGGAACTGTATGATTTTTATGGCAAAAGAAGAAGACTGAGGTGTCAAGGGTGACCCCCCCCCCCAGTTTTGGACTTAAGGACCTGGTGATAGCAAAGGTAAAGAGGACCACGTGCTTTCTCTTCCTCCTCATCTCACCGGAGAACTTATAATTGTATTCTCAAAACTCTTTGGGCTTTTCTCTCTCACTTGATGGTTAATTGAAAAATGAAAAATGTCTTCTCATTAGAGAATGGCAAGAAGAGAAAATAACTGAAGTCAGATCAGCTTCCTCCTCGTGCTGTGACCCTCCTCCCCCAGCTTGTAGTTCTCAAAGAAGGCCAGCTGGGGTTGTTGTGAGGTGGAATCCTGAGAAGAGCCCCAGTGACCCATGCCCTCTCTTGGGGTGTGGGTGGGCCTGACCTAATCAGGTGATCCCTTTAGAGCCCGTCAGAGATTCTGCTGTTGGCCTTGAAGGTGCAAAGCCATCAGAAGCAAGTCCTTTAGGGGCAAGGAACTAAATGCGCCCAATGGCCACAGGAGCTTGGGAGAAGACCGTGAGCCTCAGAAGCTGACCCTAGCCCTGGTTAACACCTCGATTACAGTCTTGTGAGATCCTGAGCAGAAGACTCAGTCAAGCCATGCCGGACTCTTAACCCAAGGAAACCGTGAGATAATAAATGGCTATTCTTTCAAGCGTCCAGGTTTAGGGGAATTTGTTATGCGGCAATGGGTCACTGATATAGTGGCAATCCTGACTCCCCCCCAGCCAGATTAAAAAATGGATCCGGCCCTTCCTTATCTTCTTCCTGCCACTGCATTCCCACCCATGAAGTGTGTGCTAGATCCGGTTGAGGTGTGCTGGCAATAACAGCAGGTGCTGCAGTGTCTGGCTGAAGGCATGACGGGCAGCCAGTAGAAAGCCTAATAAGGCCCCAGTGGGATTCCCTTCCTCGAGGACACAGGTGGACTTCTCCATTCCTGGGGCCTCTGCTGGCCAGCGTGGGTTTGGGTGTTGGGGAGGGGCGCTGGGAGACAAAGACAACAAATGCGAGAAGGGGCTGGCCGTCCTGGGTCCTAGAAGGTAAAGAGAGAACAATGGTTCACTCTTCCCAGGAGAACAGCTTTCGGCTCTGGACTCCGTGGCCTCCAAGGTGGAACAGGGAAGCTTTCTGGAACTCCCGTGAGCCTGAGGGTCTGGGCATCAACGTGCGGGGGAGGCAATGCTCCCTAGGTGGGGCCCGAGTTCGGGTCTCTGTCCAACTCTCCTGGTGTCCTGATCGGTTTTTCCAGAAAGCAGAGCCTGAAACGGGGTGCAGGTTATTTATTTGCGAGGTGATCCCAGGGAGCAGGACTGAGGCAGCAGGAAGTGTGCACTTCTGAGGTGTGATCACAGTCAGGAGTCCGATGGTGGGGGCACTTCTGGGAAGCCTGCAGCATGCCTTCTGGAAGAATCCACTGGGGAGCTTGGTGGCTGGGCGTTTATCCACTGGCTTCTGCCCTGACAATGGGGGGAGTTACCCCAAGGGTGTTCACTCCCCGACACTTCCAGGCAATCCCTGCAGGTTTCCACGGCTTCGGAAAGAACTCGGAAGTTAGGAGAAGCAGAGAGGTCTTAAGTGCAAGCGGGCCTGCGTTCACAGGAGCTGGCCCCCTCGGCCTCGCAGGGATCACAGGTGGCCGGGGAGTTGGCCCAGGGGGCACAGAGAACACCTGCTCCATCTGAGACACTGAAGGAAACCCCAGCAGCCGAGCAGAGCTCCCTTGAGAAGCCATTTAGGAAAAGCTCTAGACCCTTCCTTCTCCTCCCCATCTACATATGCACAAAACTGCACCAAAAATTCTCAATTTCAGGCAATTCACTGAGCTCACCCTTAAGTCCATTCAGGGACCACCCAAGTCCAAAATCCCTAATCTAGAGGAAGAGCAGGATTTATTTTCATGTTTCACTGCTAGGGGGCTATCTTTTTTTTTTTTTTTAAGATTTATTTATTTCTGAGGGAGAGAGAGAGAGCGTGTGAGCACAGGGGGAGGGGCAGAAGGAGAAGGAGAGAGAGAAATCCTCAAACAGACCCTCCACTGAGCGCAGAGCCTGACGTGGGGCTCGATCCCACAACCCTGAGATCATGCCCTGAGCCAAAATGTAGAGTCAGGCACTTAACCCAGGTGCCCCTAGAGGGGCTCTAGGTGCCTTTGAATCCTGACAGACTTCTTTATAGTCCGGGACAGTCACACTCCACTGGGTAGCTGCTCTGACCACATTCCACAGCCCCGTTAGCCCAGCGAGAGCTCTGTGTGGCCAGAGAAATCAGTGTGCGTGGTTCTCCCTGGTGGAGGGTGAGGCGCAGCCCTAGGAGGAAGGAGGATCCCGATCAGAGGGTTCCAGCGGCTTTAATGAAAGGAAAACTCACGGGAACCGACAAGGAACGGCGAGACACCCAGAGACTCACAGCAGGCGCCGGGAAACCAGCACGAGGGAAATGACCAGAGTGATCTGAACCGGTGGGACCTGGAGCACAGAGAAAGGGTCCCAGAAAACGGGGTGAGCCACCAGGAGCTGGTGTTTTTTTCCTACTGCCCCTGCAACGAGTTACCACAACGTAGTGACTTAAACCAACACCAATTCACCATGTTACAGTTCTGGAGTCCGAAATGAGTCCTACGGGGCTAAAATCAAGGTGTCAGCGGGGTTGTGTTTCCTCAAGAGGCTCCAGGGGTGAATCTGTTTCCCTTTTGCAGCTTATCTAGAGGCCGCCCGCCGGCGCCAGCTCACGGCCCCTTCCCTGCATCACTGGACACTGCTTCTGTTCTCACACCCACTCTGACTCCGAGCCTCCCGCCTCTCTCTTAGAAGCCCCTTGTGGTTACGCTGGGCCCACCCAGATCATCCAGGACAATCCCCGTCTCGAGATCCTTAACTTCATCTTGTCTGCGAGGACCCCTTCTTTGTTACTGTGAATTAATCTAGTCACAGGTTCTGGGGCTCAGCACAGGGACAGCTTTGGGGGC
Source organism: Phoca vitulina (assembly GCF_004348235.1). Taxonomy (NCBI): domain Eukaryota; kingdom Metazoa; phylum Chordata; class Mammalia; order Carnivora; family Phocidae; genus Phoca; species Phoca vitulina. The sequence continues at coordinate 12,401,307 of NW_022589738.1, read as the reverse complement.
CATGTGCCTGCCCATGTAGTTGTGCCACGCGGCCCCCGCCGACGGTGTGAACTCAGAGCCCGCTGGGGCCCGGAGCTTCGTCTCCTGGCACGCGCCAAGCCTCCTGCCAGGGCTTCCCCTTGTCAGAATCTAACCCGAGCTCACCTGGCAAGGGCGCCAGGAGACGCAGTCCCCAAGGGTGAGAACGGTGGAAATTGGACAGGGGTTGGATCGGGTGAGGGAGACAAGGAGAATAACTAGCCAGTGACTGTGGCTTAAGGAGGGTGGCACTGACTCTGGAAATTTCAACCCATGGTCTGCTCAGGTAAATACATGCCGTGGGGACTCCTATCGCAGTCCCTGTCCCTGCTTCCTCGATGAAGATCAGCCGGGGCAATGATCCTGACTTCCTTCAGCAAAGGTCAGCAGTATATTAAACTCCTGCTAGTTCCCACTTACGCCAACCCTTCCTGGGCTCCAGAAGTCAGCTTCAGCCTCACCTTCTCTGGGGAATCCATCTTTGATGGCTTCAGCCAACGACCGTCCATTCTTGCACGTGACTATCCATTCATTTATTCAGCCGACATTTACTGATCATCTGCTCTTGTACCAGGCACTGTGCTAGGCCCTTTGGAGTACAGCCACTGAGTGACACGCAGTCCCTGCCCCCGAGAAGCCCACAATCTAATAGAGAAGAAGAGAAACACAAATTGTCCTCAGAGAAGGCTGAGTGGAAGAAAGAGCACGTGAGGAGGAGCCCACAGGATTTGTACAATTCGCAGGACAAAACTGGAAACGAACAACATCCCGGGCTGAGGACGTGCCATATGCAAAGGTACTAGGTGGTGAAAAGTCTTGGGGTGTTAAGGGGAGAGAGGGAAGTTTAGGGGGGTTGGAACCCAGGGAGCAATGGGTGCTAAAATGCAGGCTGGGGCCACATCGAGAAGGACTTGCATGCAAGCCAAGGACTCAGGCTGTTTGCCTATCCATAACAGGAAGTAGCACACGTTTTTCAGCAGAAGCGTGGCACGGTGGGATGCTCATTTTATCGAGCTGAAGCAGGGAGGCCAAGTGCAAGATCGTTATCGAAGTCTCTCGGTCAGTCGGTTTCAAAGTGTGTCCCCTAGAGCCCATGCTTCCGCATGACTGTAGGTTTGGCATAGAAGGGTATGGGGCCACCTTCGCCCTCATCCCGAGCGACAGCTTTCAACAGTGTGACACCTTGAGTCTTTGTGTATAGTCGCATTCAATGGAAGGGTTGCGCTCTCTAAGACTGGTTAGATCCCACGGTGACCGGAAAGGTGGGCTGCTAATGAGGTTGACAGGCAAGCAGAGGCCAGATCTGAGCTCCTCTTGTGGGGCTGGCTGGGGGCAGACCGGACCCGGGGGAATAGAAGAAAGATGTCGATCAGGAGCGGGGCGGGGAGGGGGGCGGTTCTGGCTCTGGTTAGTTAGGTCTGGCTTCAGGGGGAAGAAGGGGTTGGTTTAAATCTGGCATCGGGACCCCTACTTCCACAGGGGTGGGTATCCTGAGATACATCTCATACATTTGGCCCCTCGAAGGTCAAAGGGGCCTGCCGCATCCGGGAAATGTCTGGGTATGACGGACATTGGCTGGTTCGTTCATTCCTTCATTCGCTAAGCATACTCTGAGCGCTGCTAGGGGCCAAGGACTCAGAAATAGGTCAGCCACAGTCTTTTGGTCTGAGAACATTCCCAGCCTGGGTTTTTATGGTCTGCAGCAAGGCGGCAAGCAGGGGAGGGAGGTTGTCGTGTCCCTGAAAGGAACCACAGCCAGAGAGCCTGGTTGCCGGGGTGAGGCCACCCACACCCCGCTGCATAGGGTTCCCAGTCCTCCCCATTCCTCCCACTGCAACTGGCGGCTCTCAGCCTCCCATCACAATGAAGAGGGCTGGGAAGAAGCCAAGCCCTGTCTTTGCCCCAGGCAGGGAATGTGCTCGCTCAGCTGGGACTCAAACCCAAGACAATCGTGGGCTTGTGAGGAGCTTGGCGAGGAGACTCAAGGAGGGTTTCTCTTTTCTTTCCTTTTAGCCTTTGAGAGCCACTCTAAAACTGTTGTTTGCTACTTAATTAGAGGTCTCAAACTACCCTGCATTCGAGAAAGCAGAAAAGAGGAGGAATAAAGTGCGTAGATTTTTGTTATGGTCCCAGATGACCAATGAGAATGGCCTCAAATTTTAAAGTAACACAATCGAAATTGCAGATGTTCAATCAGATGGAAGATCGCGGGGCCAAGTGAGAAGGGCTATTTACCAAAGCGAGCAAAGGTTTTGTAAGCAGCAGGCCAAGAGTCTTACAAAGAACCCACAAAAATTGTGCAATGAAGCCGCCCCCCACCCCTCCCGCTTTCAGCACACAATCTCTTCACACCATGAATGATTTGAAGGCTGCATGCTTGTGGATTGCCCTGGTGAAGGTTTCGTTTCCAGCTCGAGAGAATCCATGTCAGAAAATCGTCCTTCAGCGTTCTCGGAAGAGAAATAAAAATGATCGCTACTGAAAGAGGCCAATTTGGGGTTTTCAAAATGTATGTGCAAATAGACAAAAAAAAAAGATGGGAATGATACAATCAAAATGTTATAAATGTAATCTATGGGTTGAGGGATTACGAGGATTTCTATTTTCTTCTTTGAGCTTTTAAATTTTGTTGCAAATTAACTTTTTTCGGTCATGATAAAAAATGGTGGGTTTTGTTTGTTTGTTTGTTTAAGATTCTTTATGGAAATCAGTCTCTGTAAAAAGGAGATAATCATGCCTCACACAAGATTCCCGAGAGTTCGATGACACAATCTCAAGACTGATCTGGTCATAGACTCTGAAACGCAGGAGGCAAGGGATAGATGCGTAACTGTGCCTTGGAAACATCAATCTGTGTTACGGGTCTTTAAATTACATACTTGTTTTTTAAACAAAAGCGTGGAGTGCAAGCTTCACACCAACGTGGCAGGATACTTTATGAAGGGAATAATCTGCAGTTCGACCTTGTGGCTTTCGGTATTTCTCCTCCTCGGCTCCCCGCAGGAAGAGAAGCCGGGTGCTCTGTTACCGCTGGGCTCCATGCGGGAATGCTGACCGTGACAGTTGCCAGGCCCAGGACGAGGGATAGGAAGTGCAACTCCAATGGGTTGTTTTACAGAAACTTGGAGCCACTGAAAAGAATTGCCTTGATAAAGTGTGCATCTGCACAAGTGTGTGTGTGTGTGGGGGGGGGGTGCTGAGGGGAGTTAGCGTGAGGACACGGAGGAGGATGTTTGAAGTTCAAGGATTCTAAGAGGGAGAAAGCCCCCTTAAGAGGGAGGAGAGGTAGAGATTATTTGAGAAGCTTTGGGGAAAGGGACTGGGTTTTTGCAGGTCCTGCTAGTGGCAGGGGCGGGGTGGGGGGGAGAGGGCGAGCCCTGTTTCTGCACACAGCCACTGAGTCAGGTCAGGTCCTCCTACGGGGTGGCAAGGATGAGGAGGTCTGTAATTCACTCTAAATGATTTCAGCATAGACTATGTGATAGTTTCCACTTGAACCCTAGGGACCATCAGTTGCACATTAGAGACACCCCACCCCAGGAGTGCTCAGCTGACTTAGGTCAGAAAGGTTGCCTTCCAGAGGTGGATCCTCCCAACACAGCATCATCCATTGTGTTTCATTCAGCACTTGAGACTTTCTCGATTAGTACAGAGTCTCGGAAATGGGTTTTCACTGGTGGAATAGTGGCTGGTTAGCTAGCAGGAGGAATGCCAGAAATGGGCTCTCTTCCCACCTGTAGCAGATGCTGATGGCATGTGACCCGCATCCCCTCGCCCTCACACTGAGCGTACCGGGCATTGCCAAGTGCTAGCAGCTGTCTTGCCTGGCCTCTGGGCTTGCTCTTGTCACTGGAGCCCACTCTGCTCCAGTGTGTGGCTGGAACCTGTGTGGCTGGCCAAAAGTGCCTGGAAATTAATTCCTCTAGAGTAGCCCTCATGCAATCGTTAACCAGAGTTGGCACATAAATTCTCCAGCTCCCTTGCCCTTCAGATAGGATAATTCTCATGCCTGTGTTCCAATCTGGCTCCCAGGATTTTTCCTACAGATTGAAGCTCTGGCCACCTCCAGTGGTAACTGGCTTGTCAACATACCCTTTTACCGGCTGGCCTTCCTTCCTGAGGCTCCCTTATCCATTCTCCTACTGGTGGCTCCTTCACCTCCTAAGTGGACGACCTGGCTTAGGGAAGAACCAAACTGTCCCCGGCTTACGGGAGAAACCCAACAGAGGTCCACGTGCACAGGCAGCTCTAGATCCAAGCTCTAAGTGATCCGTGTCCCCAGCCTTGAACGGGAGAAATTCAACTGCATGATTTGAGAATCCTGCCTCTGGAGTTTTGAGATGGGCCTTGAGTGAACCTTTCAAGCAAGGTGGGGGTTGCAGCCCCCCGAAAGGACAGAGACTCAGGACTTCCAAGCTACGGGTTGTCTGAACTGCGCTTTCCTTAAAAAAAGTTAATAAATTTCCATGCAAGTGGCAAAATTTGTTCAAAGACTTGCATTCTGTTGGCCAGGTTATAGGAAGAGGAGCTAATGCTTCCTCATCTCAAAGTTTCCGGTGGCTACAACTGCCTACAGAAAAGAACCTAAGAGCTGTGCAGGTTGGCAGAGATTGCTTTGGAAATGCAGGGAAACGGGTTACTGAACACAAAGATACAGCTATCGTTGTGCCCTGAACATGCCCCAGGGTCCCCCCTCGAATGTCGACGGCAGGAAGCGCTCAGACCTTTCATACAGCCTTGGGAAGGGGGCATGTAGATTCCTAGTAACTTGAGACTGAATTTCCCACCAGCTCAGAGCAGATGAGGTTCAGTTTAGTCAAAGAGAGGTACATTTCACTTCTTGCACTCAGATCTGTAAATTAAAACTCGTACTTACAACATACTGACGATTTACATTGTTCATGTCTGTCTATCGTTAACTGACCCTGCGCTGTTGTCCTGGGCCGCTGGATTTTCTAAAATGTCCACCGGCTGAACCTGTTCTTGAATTCGGCCCACCTCCATCACCTCCACCCTAGACCAAGTGTCTGGCATCTCTGGCTGGGACCCTGCCACACCCTCCAACCTGTTCCCCTGACCACTCATTCTTGTGACCCTCCACCCCACAATCCCTTCTCCTCACTTAAGCCAGGGTGATCTTTCAAATTCCCAGTTCAGAGCATATGACAGCCCCTGGCTTCGTCCATTTGGGCTGCTATCACGAAATACCATAGACTAGTAGACGCTTATCGACAACAGACGTTTTATTTCTCACACACATTCTGGAGGCTGGGAAGTCCAAGGTCAGGACGCTGACAGGTCTGGTGTCTGGTGGGGGCCAGGTTCATAGACAGCTGCCTTTCTGCGGTGTCCTCACACCACAGAAGGGGCAAGGAAACACTCTCAAGCCTCTTCTACAAGGGCACGAATCCCATTCATGAGGGCTCACCCTCACGACCCAGTCACCGGCCCAAGGCCTCACCTCCTAATGCCATTACCGTGGGGCTAAGATTTCCATATATGAGTTTTGGGAGGACATAACATTCAGCCTATAGCACCCTCCAACGTCTTCTCATTGCCATAAGGGAAATCCTTATAACCAAATCCAATTGGACGCTTCATAATGTGGCCCCCACTGACCCCTCCTGGGAATCTCTCAGCACTCCACCTGGGCCCCCTCTGGGCCCTTGACGTGTCATCCATCTTTCAGGCCCACAGACCTTCCAGCTTCTGGATTTCTGCCTGATTTAGTCCTCCTATCTAAATCGATCTTACTTGCCTTGACCACACCCCTCCCATCTAGTTACTCTTACTGTTCTATCACCTACCAGCCCAAAGTCTCTTCTTCAGGAAAACTATCCCTGGCACATTACCAGTGCCAGCTTGGATCAGGACTCCTGGTCAAGCACGGTAGGGTGAAAAATGGCCCCTCCAAAGATATCCACATCCCAAACTCTGAAGCCTGTAAATGTGACCTTATATGGCAAAGGTTTTGCAGATGTTATTAAATGAAGGCTCTTGAGATGGGGAGATCATCTTGGGTTTTCCAAGCGGGCCCTAAATCTTCATACAAAAGAGCCAGAGGGAGATCCGATACACAGAGAGGGCCATGTGAAGATAGAGCAGAGAGATGGGAAGATGCTGGCCCTGAACTTTGGAATGATGTGGCCACAGGCCAAGGACCGCCAGCAGCCACCAGAAGCTGGAAGAGACAAGGAATGGATTTTCCTGTAGACCCTCCAGAGGAAGCATGGTCCGGTGATGTTAATTTTGGCCTTTTGGACTCCCGGGCTGAAACAGAATAAATTTCCTTGTTTTGGCCACCAAGTATGTGGTGATCCATTACAACAGTCTCAGGAAACTAATATATTCACGTAGAAGCTTCCGAGTGGGTGTTGTTATTTGGTTGAGGCCTGTTGGTGCCCAGAACCAAGTGTTCTTAACCTGGGATCCATGGACTACAGAATCCAGAATATCTATTAATTTGGGAAAGAAAGAAATCGCATATTTCTTTTCACTAAATCTTATTAAAATTTAGCTTCTCCTTCTGTTCGGTATGTAGGCAATAAACCACAGTAACATTGGCTGTACCTGTGACTTTGTCACCAAGGGAAATCACAAATATTTTGAAGATACAGTCTTTGCAAGTATCTCAATATATTATATTGACTCAGCACTACCTCAAAATGTATTGGACTTACCACTGGATCCTTTTATTTAATGAAACACATATTATGTTGCAAATGTGTTTTTAAAATATTTTGGTAACTACTGTAATATAACTCATTTCCTTCATGAGCATATTATTTTATGTACTTAAAAACACTATCTGAAAAAGGGTCGAAAGACCTCACTAGGTGTCAAAGGGGTCTGTGACATGAAGACAATTAAGACCCGCGCACTGGACTCGTGTCCAGAAAGTCAGAGATCATGTAGGTTTGCTCATCATCATATCCTGAGCATCTAGAAGAGTACCTGCTACGCAGAAGGGACTTCATATATATTTACTGCGTAAATTAATGAACTTGTGCACGAATCATCAAAAGCTGCAAAAACAGGACAGAGAAAGGAAATTTGACACCAAGAACTGGTCTTTGCATCAAGAAGTCAACACACAGGGAAGAACAATCTAGAGCTCCCACAGAGAGGCTTGTTTTGTTACTTTAGCCAGAAATACAGAACAGTTTGCTGGTTTTGAAGAAATTTATCCTCTTTAACCAAGTAATTTCTCACAGACCTGGGAAAGGAAACAAACATCACCCTAGTCCGCCAGTGTTCCAATTATCTACTGCTGCATAAAAAACCACCCCAAACATGGTGGCATAAACCATTTTCTTGTGCTCATGAATTCTGTGGGGCAGGGTTTCAAACGGGGCACAGCAGGGATGGCTCGTCCCTGTTCCACCATGTGCCTCAGGTACGAAGACTCAAATGGCCGGGTGAGTCCATGACTGGGGTCTGGAATCATCTGGAGGCTTCTTCGCTTACATGCTCCATGCCTGGGCTGAGATGATTCAAATGCTGGGTTTCTCTGGGATGGCTGACCAAAAAAAATGTACATATGGTCTGTCCTTCCTTGTGTCTTGGGCTACTCTCAGTATGATGCCTAGTTTCTGAGGGGAAGCATCCTAAGGGAGAGTCTTCAGAGAATAAACATTACAAGAGACATAGAGAAAGCTGCATGGCATTTTATGACCAAGGAGAAGTCAGAAGTCACATACGAAACACACTTCCACCATCCTCTATCGGGCAAAGCAGTCCCAAGCCTGTCCAGGGGAGGGGACCCAAACTCCCATGTCTGAGTAAGAGGAACATCAAAGAATTTCAAGCTTTTTTTTTTTGTTTTCCTATCCACCACCATGGCCAGGTTGGGGTAAGAGGTGTCCAAAGTACATCATCCATGTATTTGAAATCCTATAGGAACTTCCCTTGAATGAGCCGAACCCTCATTGAATGCAGACGAAGCTCCAGATGTTTGATATCGACTCAGTTCAGGAATGATTCATGTGATTGTTGCTGCCACATCCAGAGGATGAAATGCAAGGGGGAGACGGCTGAAATATTAATCTATGGAGGCCTGTCTTTTCCTGGGGTCTTATAAATTATACAAAGCGAGTCACTGGTTCTAAGTGGATTAGCTGCCCATCATGTAGGCAAGGTCATGGTCTGTGCTCCAGTTCAGGAATATTGTTTCCCTCCAGTTTAAATGATAATATATCTGGAGAAACTTTGAACTCAAATGCAAGGAGGCAAGCGAAGCTAAAATCTTATCACGAAACCAAATGCATTTCTTCTCCTTGAGGTACAGCGGAAGTTTCTCCATCTCCGGAGGAAGGAAGTAGGAAGTGAAAAACAAACCGAGATTTTACTTAGTTACCGTCCACACAATTCCAACTTCACTAATTTCCCCAGATCCTTCCCAGAGCCCCGATTCAGTGACTTCACAGTGGTGGATCCCGGGCTTTGCGTGTCATTCGATGATTAGCATAATGCCATTAGCATGATGATGATTTTCATAATTATGTGATCATATATCATATTTGAAGAGTTCTTTTAAATTTCTGGAGGAATCGGAACAGCTATTATCTCATTTTATCTACATAATTGCTCCGTAAGATGGCAAGGACTAGTAAGACCATCTCATAGATAAAGAAAATGACGCATTATTCTTTATTCCGAACATTCTCTAAGAAGCTTTCCTGCCCCACACCGTCAGCCCCCTGCCCCCGCTGTATCCGTCATCTATTGCTGTGTAACAAATTACCAAACAAAAGAGCAGCTTAAAGCAACGCGCATGTCTTCTCTCCCGCTGTCTGGAGGTCGGGAGCCTGCGTCCCCCGCTTCAGAGACTCTGGTGAGGCTGCACTCAGGGTGTCAGCCAGGCCTGGGGTTCTTCTGAAAGCTCCTCCCTCTCCCTTCCCCTTTAGTTCCTTCTTAAGGTGGGGGTGTATTGCCAGTCATCGGCCTCTTTTGTCTCAGCTCCCTTCCTGCCCCTCTGTGCTCGGCTCTGTGTCACTCAGTGCTGTCCCAGACTCCTTTGCCAGCTGGCTGCCAGGCAGGCTCTTCTAATGGGAAGAAATGGTTGGTGACTGGGAAGGCAAGGAAGGGACAGAAGGCATTTTTCTTTTTTCTCTCTGTAGTGGTGTCTCTATCAGCAGTGGGTGGCTCCGGGCCAGCAGCTGCGGTGATTCAAGGGGGCGGGGGGTGGGGCTTCTGGAGTTTCAACCATGGCTCTATTCCAGAAAATGCTCCAGCCTTGTCAGCGGTGAGCAGGCCCATGGACTCTGATGACAGGTTTCTTGCCCTTTGTTGCTCAGTCTAGGGGTGTCTGTGACTTTCTGCAGTTAGTTACTCATCTCTGCGTTAACCGTCTCAAGTCACAGGTCAGGTTTTCTGGAAGCCAACGCTGACACGGAGTCTGGCACGCAGGGTATTTAGTAAGGCTCACCATCTGTGGGAGGGGACAGGAGGCAGAGGGTTTGGGTAGAGGGAGAAATCAGACTGCGAGGCCAGTCTGACTAGGCCTTGGCCAGCTCCCCAGGGAGATCTGGAGTAGATGGGACCCATCAGAGGCATCTGGAAGCGGGCCGGAATGGTGCCCTGGGAGGGCAGGGCCTCCGGCAGGCGCTTTCTGCCGCTGAGGCCAACCCTGAAGAGAGCTGACAGCTACATGCTGTTTGCCCCCAGCACCCACAACACTCCCAGCAGATGGCCCAAGTCCTTCCTGGAAGGGGATTCTGGGTGAAGGGTCATGGTGCCCATCCAACATTTTTGTAACCAAATCTACGTATCGGGGTGCCTCTGTTTTGAAATACCTAGAACGCTTTACGCTGTCTGGGCTGAACATTCCCTGAAGAGCGGGGATAGTGCCATCTATGAAATGAGAAGGTCATGCATGATTCAGGAGCCGTTACTACCAGAGAAGAAGGGCAGATGAAAGCCCTTGTGATGCAATAGAGGAGTCTCAGAAAAAAGAGAAAAGGGCCAGAAGTCAGATGCCAGCATGCTCACTCCCTTCACATACCTACAAGGGTCAAACAGGGCGGGGGCAGCCATGGAGGGCACTAGAAACACCAAGAGAGATTCAGAGGGTTCTAAGCACCAAGCAGGTACATTGCTTTCTGCTTCCTTGGGTAAGATCCAAACCCTCAGAGTGAGGCCTGGATCCAACATGATGCTGGTGCACTGTGGTCCCGTAAGGGTGGTAATTTTAAGCTGGAAGAAGGGGCAAGTGGGGAGGGGGAAAGACATGCAGACTAGTCGGCTCCCTTTAGGAGCTGTCCCAGATGCTCTGCCCAGTGACCAACAGAGGCTGGAAAATGTGGTTTTGATTTGGCCATATTGCCACCCCAAATAAAACAGCATTCTGTTTATCAGGAGGAAGGGGAGAATGGATACTCAGTAGGCAATTAGCAGCCTTCACCACAGATGGTGATAGTAAATTGGCAAATTTTGAGTACATTTTTTCTTGCCAAAATTAAAAGTTGACATCATTATGGCAGTCCCCTTGATTTTTAAAACATCGTATTGGTCCGTGAAATCCGAAGCCCACGCCCAACACTCTTAATCATCTCACTCCACAAGCTTGGACTAGGATACATGATTCTTTGATAAAAACTAGGGAATGTGACAAACTCATCTGGGCTGACTTGCTGGTAGGCAAAGACTCTAAGCCACCCGCCCACCAGCCACACAGCCTTACGTCCCGCTTCCCTCAAAAGGCTAGGTCTTAACCGTGGCCTTTGGAGACACTTCTGCCTTCCCCTCTCCTGCCCCTCCTCACTCGGCCTGTGCTTCAGTCATCTTGAGGGGCCTGCCCTTTCTGGCACTCATCCAACGTCTTGCCCCCTTGCCGTTCCTGAAGCCGGGCCGGCTGACAGTCTTATCTCTTGCCAGTCCCCCGTGGCCAGCCACATGGGAAAAGCTCTTCCATCCCTCCAGGCTCAGCTGGAATGCCATCTCCTCGGCAAAAGTTTCTCAACTCCCTCCAGCTTGATGTCCCCCCTCTTCCCTGAGCACCTGGAGAACCTCCCTGGTACCTCTCTCTGAGGACAAGTATTGTGCTTAATCCATCTGATGGTTGTTTGGTTGTGTGTCTGATGCCTTTAAGGAGCATCTTTATCTTATTTATCATTGTAAGCTCAGGAACTAGAATAGCAGCCGGATACACAGAAGATACTCAATATGTTTTTGTTGAAAAAATAGACATATAATGAATGCAGAATGATGGATATTATAATTCATGAATGCAAGGTGGATGGATGAATGAATGAATGAATGATCGATCCTGCAGCTCATTCTGGGTGAGCACCTGCTGGCCTGGGCATTGACAGCCACCACCCCCCTCCTCCAAGGTGGATAACTCACAGACTCAGCAGTACTCACACCTTCTCTTTGTCAGATTTTCCCTGACAGGAACCCTCTCTTATCTTTGTTATCTCTGAGCTGCCTTGCGTCCTCTTCCCCACAGATAAAGAAGGGACTCTAACTCTGCAGGCTCAGCACGACCAATGGGTATGGGCGAGCTGCAGGTGCCTGCAAGCAAGGGCAGCTGGAATGATGGCCGGAGCACAGATCATTCCAAGGCAGACAAAGATGGAGCCAGAATCCAAGAGGGCCCAAGCAGGCTGGACCCGCCACTAAACGTGCAGGAAGGCCTGCATCTTCCCACAGCTGGGGCAGGCGATCGGGCCACATTTCAGGCAAAGAGAAAAAGCCACCTTGGCAAAATACAAGAGTCGTATTTTGTTGAACTTTAAACTAAAATAACAAAATGCAGCCAATCAAGCAACCCACTAACCACATAAGCAAACAGGGAAAGCAGAGCCAGGTGAAATAATTTCTGACACCTTAACTTGAAACAGAAGCTTTTGGGGGAGGAGGGAGCTGTGGGGAGAGTAAACCTTATCTTTCCTAAGACTACATTCGTTTTCAGCAGGTTTCACAGAAATAGAAGAGTAGGCTACAACTCTGATCCTGGTACAGGAGACAGGATCCTGGGGACAGAGACAATTCATTTCAAAGCATTTAACAGCCATTAGCTAGTCCATCCTCACTGGCGAGGGAGGTGGCTTCCCGCTATCACAAAGGGGCCGGGGTCTCAGCCCCTTTGCACCCACAGTGCTTCACTTAGAGAAGGGGGACAGAAATGGAAAGGAAAAGAAAGAAAAGGAGAAATGGGTCTGCCACATTCGATTGCAAGTCCTGTTGCCAAGAAAGGTGCCTCCTTATCAGATTCCAGACCTGAGTCACATCTTCTTCTGTTTGAGGCTTGAACTACACAGAGGTAGTTAACTTCTACCCATTTCTCTTTCCGGCTAATGGAAATGCAAAGGGTAGGAGGAGGTTTATACACAGAGATTCGTAAAGCAACACCCACATCTCCACCAGCACTGTAATGAGGCGGTGCCATGCAAGTGACGCAAAGCAGGGAACGAGCTGATTGGTGCTGCGCTCCAGAGAGGATGACGTCATAGCAGGCTGAGCTCTCAGTGGCTGGGAGAAAGCATGCAGAGGAAGGACTCTGCTCAACGCTCCAGAGAACGTGCGGGTGCACTCATGCAGGCGCACATGCGCGTACTTGTAAAGGATGGGGAAGAGGGGGCACCGGTGCACGAGACCAACAGTGCAGATGAGTGTGCCCTCGTCCATCATTTGAAGAGCAACTCTGGTCATCCCAACAACCTTCTGCAAGAAGATAACACAGCCTTGGGGGTAAAGCTGGTTTTCTATTTTTAAAATATTCTGCTTTAGGGGCGCCTGGATGGCTCAGTCGGTTGGGCGTCTGCCTTCGGCTCAGGTCATGATCACAGGGTTGTGGGATCGAGCCCCACGTCCGGCTCTCCGCTCAGTGGGAGCGCTCAGAGTTCTCCCTCTCCTTGCTGCTCCCCCTGCTTGTGCTCTCTCTCTCTCTCTCTCTGTCAAATAAATAAATAAAATCTTTTTTTAAGAAAACCTTTAATTAAAAAAAATAAAATAAAATATTCTGCTTTGTAAATTTTCCAAGTCGCCTTTGACTATACAAGGCTCGAGGCCACTGAGTTGCTTCTAAAGCTCTGTATATCTGCATCTTCACCCCCAAAACACATGCTTTGGCTCGAAAAGCTGGGACATCATGATTTGATTGTTCTCAAGGCCCATCTCAGTGCGGGCCCCACCTTGCTTTTTCCTCTATGCTGAGCACCTCCAGCCCACGCCAGAAACATAGACCATCTGGTCATATAATACCAGGCACAATTCCATTAAGATGTCTGGAGACACCTCTGCTTTCTCTTTCCCTTAGAGGCCCAGAATTCCCAAGTTGGAAGGGCTGTTGGAGGTCACCTGGGGTCAAACTGCTCATCTTCTATTTGAGGGAACTGAAGCCCAGCAAAGATCATGGCTCTCAAGAAGCCACCGAGTTAGACCTTGCTGCATGATTCTCTTACTGAAATCGCAGTCCTCCAGTTAAGGATGTGCCCGTAAAATGTGCCACTGTTCCGATTCCTTTCTTCTCAGCCCAAATCCATCATAAGCTTCTTGAGGGAAGTTCAAGCAATTTGTTGGCTACTGTCCCTGCACTTCCTATAGCTTCTTCTCAAAGTCCCTCCTCAGAGGGCAGCCAGCCCTATTACCCTCTCTGCTAGCCTTTGTTGGGAGGGACCGAACGTTGACAGCTGACCTAAGATGTACTGATACTTCTCTTTCAGGAATTGGGAATTCAAATAAGTATCTGGTGTGCCTACATGGAGAGGACATGGAAGGCCCTCAAGGGCACCTGGTTTGGCCCATGTACAGGAAGAAGTAGAAAATGCCAGTTGCTGAGACAGAACAGTTTAAGGGCCTCATAGACAGAGAGTTGGGAGCAAAGGTGACTCACTACCAACAGGTAGGATTTTAAGTTCCAGTTCCAGTTCCAGTCCCCATGAGTCCTGCTGCCCTTCCAGGCCTTGAGTTCCTGGACACAACCACAAATCCTTCCAATAGGTGCTCCTTTCTGCTTGAGACAGTTCAAATAGATTTCTGTTACTTGCTCCTAAGTCATTTCATTACTCATACTTTCACTGACAACTTCTGATGCAACGCCTTCTGTACCGGTTAACTATTGCTGTGTAACAAGTTACTCCAAACCGTAGCAATTAAAAAGCCAAGAAAAACTTATCTCACCATCTCTGCAGGTCAGGAATCTGGGCATGACTTAAGTGGGTTCTCCAGCTCAACGTCTCTCATAAGGCTGCCATCGAGACATTTCCAGAGCTGCAGTCCCATCTCAAGGCTCAACTGGGAGACAGTCTGCTCCCAAGCCCACTCCCACAGCTGTGGGCAGGCCTCAGAAGACCCACTTCCGAGCTCATGCCCATGCATCTCTTTTGAGGGTTGCCTTGTGCCTGGCAGCTAGCCACCCCTAGAGCCAGCAACGAGAGAGCGACGGAGAGAAAGCCCCCAGAACAGGAGCCAGTCTTTTCATAACCTAATCTTGGAGGTGACAACCCATCATTCCTGCCACATTCTGGCTGCTAGAAGTGAGTTATTAGGTCTAGGCCACACTCGAGGGGGAGAGGATTTCACAAGGGCATGAATGCCACGAGGTAAGGAACATGCGGGGCTGTCTTAATGTCTTCCTTGCATATCTTAGCTGGGAGGAATACTCCAAGTTTGCTGCGTGAATATCTGTCACAGGCACTCTGTATCTTCTGGGCCCTTTCTGTCTCTTCCTTATGTTTTTGGAGTACTGTCTGATTGAATAGGGTACTTAAGCCAGTCCCTTTTCTAGCAAGTACATATGATGACTAAACACCAAAATTCTCTCATCATCAAGACTGCAAATTCCTTGAAAGCAAGAATTATGTCTTATACGTCGCAATGCTATGAACACCATATGCAGTCAATAAACATACAGTCATTGGTTGAATGGATCTGTGTGATACAGTAGACTAGCTCTGACACGAGCTGCCGGCACCCAAGTTCTAGTTCTGGCTCTGTGTTCCACTGTTTTGACCTTGGGTAAATTCTTTTTTTTTTTTAATTTATTTTAAAATAATCTCTATCCCCAATATGGGGCTCGAGCTCATGACCCCGAGAACAAGAGTCACATGCTCTTCCGGCTGAGCCAGCCAGGCTCCCCTAAATCAGTGTCTTAGGGCCCCCATAAGACAAGGAGATGAGACCAGAAGATCTTTAAGGCTACCGTCCTACGTTTTAAAAATTCCTCCTTGATTGAACTGCTATTGAGGAAGTAAGCGTATCAGACATCTCTGGTGACTCCCATCCTGCCCTTGGCCCACCTTGAATTTCAGCAGCAGCTTCCGTGGGCAGACTCACATCAAGCTGAGAGTGTTTATCTTCTTTCTGCCCTGGGCCTTCTCCACCGGCAATGTGGGAACGTGCCTAGTCTACATATGTGTGTGTACCCCCAGGGGCAATCCTCAAGCAAGGTCAGATAGCAGCTGGTGGATAAATGCCCCTTGCTCCTGTCCTTCCAGTGGACAATTCTGCAAGGCACTCTCTACATTTTCTAGGAGATCAGCCCCTGCTGTCCTTCCTTAGATTCCTGTTGCTTCCTTCCCTGTCTCACACTCTCCTTTCCTTCGCTCCTAGTTGCTAGGATCACCTCTCAGATAAACTACCTTCTCCCAAAGCCTCGTTCATGCTCTGCATTCTAGAGGACTCAATCTAAGACAGGAAGCCATTTCTTTCTCTGCCCATTCTCTGCCACTAAGGCTAAGCCATGGGGAAGCTGGGGTCAGAAAGGCACAGAATACGACATGAGTGAAGTCCCAACTAGACCGGAAAAGCCTGCTCCTTCTGACTCTTTCTAGACCAAAGTTTCCGAGTGGGGAACTGTCTGATGGGGGTGGAGACAAAGGCCCATAGCCGAAGTGTGTCTGTCCACTCTCTGTCTGGGACTCCAGGAGGGACCCTCCCGGCACAACACACCTGCTGTAACATAGGGAGGCTAAGGCGGAAGTCGAGAGCAAGCCTGAGTTAGCATCCCTGAGATACCCTCTGTTCTATCTGGCACGCGAGAGATCCCAGAGACGTCTACAGGCCCTAGGTGAACACGGATGTTGGCAAGACTTTAGCTGAAGAGCTCCCCAGAGGGAGTTACCACCAAGGAGCGAAAAGAATCCTCGAGTCGAGGCAACTGATGGGGCCGCCTGAATGGGAGACCGAATAGGGGTCATGGCCATACCTTGGGGTGGGGGGTCTTCAACAGCAGCCAGGAATGAGCAACCCGAATCAGCAGGGAGGATCACAAAGCCCTGGGGGAGGGCACCGCAAGATCACTCAACTACCGACTTCAGCAGTGGCCATCTTTGTGAGTATCTATTGCCATGGAGACATGAAGGACCCACAGAGGGCAATGGTGACACCAGAGGGATCTCCAGCCATTGTAGCCATAAGGATATGGCACACTCCTAACCCATGCCCAGGGGCCATCCTGGAGAGGATCAAGAGAGGGAGAACACAATGGAAAAAAGTTAACTATTTAAAGCAAAAAAAAAAAAAAAAAAAAGACTGATTTTCCAAAACAGACTGTTTAAATTATTGGAGTGGACTAGGCTGAGCAGATCGGAACCAAGTTTAACACTTACTTCCAGGTCTTCTGCATGTGTGCACGCGTGCTCCCGTGGACACGTGGACACGTACACACTCACCTACAAAGGCCCGTCGGGCTCTTGAGAAAGCTCATGTCTGCTATAGAAAATTCCTTTGCATGTTGCATGGGGCGTGGAGAAATCATTAAGTCCTCATGGGTGCCGGCGGGGCAGGGAATAAGGCTTCCGTCTCTCGGAGGGACCCAACCACGCCTATGGGGTCTCCCGCCTGGTCGAGCTGTCCCTGCTCAAGCCAGGCTCATGTGGGCTAGAAATGCCACTTCAGCGACAAAACCCACTTCCCAGTGTCTGGTTTTACCTGGGAGGCAGAAGTCAGGAATCTTCACACACTCAGCAAGATCTGTGAAGGAAGGGGGGGGGAGTGGGGGCGGTGCGTGGGGGGGTGGGGTTTGTAGCATTTGCCCCTTTCATCTCCTTGGGCAGTCCCAATTTCCCTGCCCCCCCCCATCTTGGCTGTATCAAGGCTATCTGCGTCCCCCTGTCTTTCCTGGCCTCCTCTGGGATGCCTCCTCTGCCATGACAGTTGCTGAGGGTTCCCCAGGGCAGGTGGAAGCATGATTTGCTTTTCAAGCTCTACCCACTTATTGATCTCCTGTCTGAGAAATGTCAGCGGCAGCCAGGAGCTCTCCCTGCTAAGGCACTTAGCTTGGAAGCCTGTGGTATCTGCCTATATAAACCCTCCCGCCTCCTGCCTCTCTGGCTTTAGAACTATCCCCACCCCCACCTCGGGAAAAGTCTTCTGAGATGAGATGGCAAGAATCAAACAGAGACGTGCTTTGAACACTGGGACGGGAACCAGATTTAAATTGGGCAAAAGCCGGGAGCTCAGAGCCGGTGCAATTCACTTCCTGCCATCCCTCCCCCTCTCTGCAGCTGGTTGCTGGGAGCAGGTAAGGAAATCTCCCCCAGGAGGCTGGCTGGGGCAGGCGGTTGGCCCAGGAGTCAGAAAGTGGGGCTCTGGTCCAGGACCTGGGCAGATAAAGGCAGCCCGTCCTTTCAACCGCCGTTCCCCCCACCCCTCCCCGCACCCCAGCTCCAGTACAATTTAAATGCAGGATTGTCAGGAGGGGAGGGGAAAAGAAAGGAACTGTGTGTTTAGTGGTTAAACCTTTTAAAGTTTAAGTGCATAAACAGGGCCTTCTCCGTATCTGTCTATAGCAATTCCCATGACAGTTAGAGCAAAATTACAGAAACTGGGTCGTTTATATAACCCTTTGTATTGTCAAAGCACATTAACTGTCTGCTTTCCTGCACCCCGCGGAGCTGTCTTCAGCTGTCAAATCCCCATACCGCAGCTCAGCACACTGAGGGTAAAGGTCTCTGGCAATGCCCACACAGGGGATGCCAGGCCCTCGGGCGCAGCAAAGGTTCCGAAAGAGAGGTTTCACATCCCCTCTGAGCACCGGTCCCATGGTTTAAAATATACTGAACCCTTGGCTTTCCAGCCCAATGCACTGTCACCTGGCTAGTGGATTTCATCCCCCAAGAGGGCAAACGTGACATTTGTCTTTCATTCTGGACAGGGCTGGAAGAGCTGATTCCTCTATGCTTTCATTTTGCTAAAGAAGGATTTGTTGAATGTTTTCTAAAATGCTGGTGCTAGGAATAAACATGCACCGGCCACCATTTTAAGGACTTGGTATGTATTAACTCTTTTAATCCTCATTTTAACCCAGTGAGGTAGGCACTATTATTATCCCCATTTTACAGATAAGGAAACTGAGGCACCGAGAGGCCTTGTGGATGTCGTGTACTGCCCGGCTGTCCCTTCAGGACGGGGGCACTCGTTCCCGCAGTCACTGAGAGTGTGTGAAGCAGATAGTTCATTGTAATGTCTTTTTTTTTTTTAATAAAAATTGTATATATTGAAGGCGTACGACATTTAACACCCTTCCAGAAACGGTCCCAAGGTCACGTTCTCTTCCTGGGGTGCAGCCCACATTCAGGGGCAGAGTCATACAGGACTATAGAGGCCACCATCTTGCCTCGATTCCTCAGAACAACTCTGCAGGGCCTCCCGAGCTCCCCTGAGGTCTCCCTTGTCCCACTTCTGCCTCCTTTACCCTCCCAAGGACACTCCTTAATAAAGCTCTTGCACTCACATTTCTGTCTCCATCTCTGAGTGTTTCGCTGGGATCTCGCCTGAGGTGGGAGGATGAGGAATCTCCAGCTCCCAGGGCCAGTGAGTGGTGGCAGGAGTAGTTTTAACCTTATTCTGCTGCTACTGCCTCATTGAGCAGCTTCTCTCTGCTCAAGCCTGGGCCTGGCACTTGACCCACAGCCTTTGACTCATTGAATCTTACCCCCGTCCTAACATAGGGGCCTGAGGTTCAAGGTGCTAAGCAAAGGGATGGGGGGCGTCAGTGGGATTGGAGTGTGGGTCTCTGGGCTCGCTTGGCGGCTCCAGCCCCGGCCCCAGCCATCCCCTGTCCACATGGCAACTTGTGGCGCACAGGGTTCTTTCAGCTCCTGGAGACGCGTTATCAAGGAAGATGGTATCACCTCCATTTTGCCAGTGAGGAAATTTAAGCTCAGGGAGGTTAAAAGGATTTACCCTATTTGTTGCTAACGCAGCAGAGGCTCGGTCCCAGGTCTCCAATTTCTACCTGCCCGTGCCAATGCCCCGCCCCCACCCAAGGCTTTAGGTGGGGAGCAGGGCAGGACGCTCTTCTAGCTAAGACTTCAGCCCCGCCCAGGAAGTGGTGCCCGTCCAGCCTCATTCCGCCTCTCTCTCTGCCTGAACCCCAGGGCTCCAGAATTCTGAGAATCCTGGCCCTTGTCCTGGTGCCATCAGTACTACCAAAATCCCCGCCCTTAGTGAAGTCCTTGCACACACAGCCCCTCTGTCAGGGTTGAGCCTCCTTGTAACCCTGTGAATCAGGTAGGATGGTCCCTATGATTGCTGTTCCACAGGTGAGAACAATAAAATGCCAGGGAAGGGGCACATCACCAGTGGGTCCATGGCAGAACTGCATTTGAACTTAGGTCTTTTCATTACAAGTCCAGCACTCTTTCCATCCTGCCCTGCCCTACTCAATCTCCTCACAGCCACGGCCTTTCCCTGGCTCCCTTATTGTGCACAAGTGTATCCGGCAGTACGTTCTTGCAGGAAGCGGGACACCAACTGGAAGGTGATGATGTGAGTGGTGGGGCTCCGGGAAACTCCCCCAACTCTAAATGCTCCCCTCTAACGACCTAAAATTCCACCACTATGGTTGGCTCCAAGAAACTAATCATTGCCTTTTCCCTAGAACCTTCTTTTGAAATGCAAAAAACAGCTGGAACTCTTCAACACTGCTAATGGGAATATAAAATGGTTAAAAAGAAAAAACCTTTGGCCAAGTTGGGTGGCTTCTTAAAAAGTTAAATATATGCCTCCAATTCCACGCCTGGGTATTTATTTACTCAAGAGAAAAGAGATATGTCCAAAGACTTGTATATGAACATTCAGAGCAGCTGAACAGAAGTAACCCAAATGTCCATCAACAGGTGAATTAAGAAACCAATTGTGGTATATTCATATCTTTCCGCAATTAAAAGGAACAAACTATAGATATGGGCAATGACATGGATGCATCTCAAAACCATGATGAGCGAAAGAAGCCAGATACAAAAGAGCATGTATTATATAATTCTATTTACATAAAGTCCTAGAACAGGCAAAGCTCTATGGTGATAGAGATCGTAATAGTGGTTACCCTGATGGGAAGATGTGTGGACTGGAAAGAAGCACAGGGAAATTTCTAGCGAGATGACAATTTTCTTTATCTTGTTGGAGTAGTGGTTACAAAGCTGTATGCATTTGTCAAAACGCATCAAAACATAAACTCAGAATGGGTACATTTTGTATGTTAATTATATATCTGCAAAGCTGACTAAAATCAATAAGTTGCTGACATGGTAAGTGTGATATCCTTGACCGGGGCTCTCTAGGGTGTCTGGCATCCATAAAACAACACATATCTTGTGAGGCCAGGTGTATTTTACAGGAGAAGGGCTCTCATTTTCCTCAGGTTCTACTCCTACAAGAATGTCTGCAGCTCAGGGGCACCTGGTGGCTCAGTCGGTTAAGTGCCGACTCCTGGTTTCCATGATCTCAGGGTTGTAAAATCGAGCCCCACGTTGGGCTCTGCGTTCAGTGTGGAGTCTGCTTGAGATTCTCTCTCTCCCTCTCCCTCTGCCCCTTCCCACTTGTGCGTGCTCTCGCTCTCTCTCAAATAAATAAATAAATCTTTTTAAAAAAAAAGAATGTCTGCAGCTCACCTAACATGACACACAAGAAACAAAGCACCTCAAATAACCATTCTGTGCAACAAGCCCAGTGGACAGTTCCCTTCACAGAACTCAAGAACCCACGGGGGCTGGATTCCCAGGGATGCAAGACGTGACGGAAAGCAGGGAAGTTCTAAACGGGGGCACAAGGCCAGTCTTGCACTGTGGAAGGGAAGGAAGGGCTGACGGCCAGGTCTAAGCCTGAGGAACCACCAGGCTGTCTCACCAGCCCTGCCAGTAACATGGAGGAGAAGCCACGATCACTTAGGTGTCTACAACTTACACAGGTTTGAAATCACAATCTCGTGCGGCCTGTTTAAACCACCACAATGAAGTGAAATCCTATTATCTGCCATATACCACCGTACTGACAGATGTGGGAGGGAACTGCGGACACCATCAGACACACCTCATTTCCTTGGGAACCAGGGAGCTTGGGAAACTCTGTCCTAGCCAAAGCCTCTTTGAACAATCCATCTGAGCACACCAGACTTCAGCTGGGATGGTGACTGGGTCGTGCTAGAACAGCACCTGGGGTAGGGGAGCACACGAGCCTGCCTGTGGGCACACGTGCACACACCAGCAGAAGTTGGGCTGGCGGTTTGCGAGATATTTCAGAAACTAGCAGCAGCAACGGCACTTGGGAAGTTGAAAGATGAAACCTGTGAATCAATCCAAGTACAAAGCTCTCAGTTTCTAATTCGGTACCTGTTTCCAACACCTTGCGACGAGTCAATCTGTGCAGAACCTCACGCTCTTGGCATTTCTGATACTCAGCTCTAGGAGGATGTGGTAACAGCAGGTGCCTAAACCATTGATTTCTTTTAAAAGATTCTACGCCATCAATGACACTGAATCTGTTTGTGCAAATATTCAGGAACTTTTCAATGTCCATACTTGGAAACACTCAATAAGAAGCTTAAACTTTCTTGCCTTCTACAGGCTACAGTGGAAGCAGACCCAGGGAGTATTTTTGTTCATTCTTTCAACATATATTTATCAAGCATCAAATATGTGTCAGGCCGTGGGCGTAGAAGAGGAAACAAGACTAAAAAAAACCCCGCCCTCATGGAGTTCATGTTCTGGATGATTAAAGAATAAATAAATTATGTATCATGTTAGGTAATATAATAGGAAAAAAAGGCAGGGAAAGGCAAAAGTGGGGCTGCAATTTTATTTTATTTTATTTTATTTTATTTTTTTAAAGATTTTATTTATTTATTTGACAGAGAGAGAGACAGCGAGAGAGGGAACACAGGCAGGGTGGGTGGGAGAGGGAGAAGCAGGCTTCCCGTGGAGCAGGGAGCTCGATGCGGGGCTCGATCCCAGGACCCTAGGATCATGACCTGAGCTGAAGGCAGGCGCTTAACGACTGAGCCACCCAGGTGCCCCTGGGGCTGCAATTTTAGATAGGGTGGTCATGGAAGGCCTCACTAAAAAGAAGACAGTTGAGCGAAGACTTATAGAGGTGAGGAAGTCAGCTCTATGAAGAGCTGGAAAGACAACCCCAGGAAGCAAGACCAGCCAGTGCAACAGCCACGAAGCAGGAACAGACTGAAGTATTAGAGGAACAGCAAAGAGGCCAAGGTGGCCAGAACCAAATGAACAAGGGGGACTAGAGTAAGATGGAACTAGTCGGGTAGCAGCAAGGGCCAGATCATCTAAGTCCCTGTAGGCCATAGTAAGACCAGGCTTTGATTCTGAGTGAGATGGAGGGTTCTGAGCAGAGGAGGGACTCGCTCCAACTTGGGTTTTCAGTGGCTCATTCTGGCTGCTCTACTAAGAATAAGCTAGAGTGGAGGTGGGGTGGGGAAGAGTCTGAATGTGAAGATAGATCAACAGAAACTATCCAGCCTGAATAACAGACAGAACAAATACTGAGAAAAAGGAATAGAGCCTCAGGGACCACTGTGGTCTAACATTATGTTTCAGAGATGCAGAGGAGTGGGGAAAGAGTGCAATGTGTATATATATATATATATATATATATATATATATATATACACACATTATATATACAATATATATATATGAAGGAATAATGGCCAAAAGCTTCCCAAGTTTGGCAAAGGACATAAACCTATGTCTTCAAGAAGCTGAGTGAACCCCAAATAGGATAAACTCACAGAAATCTGTGACTAGACACATCATGAGTCCACTGAGTCATTTTCAGTGAAAACTGAAAATGAAGAAAAATTCTTGAAAGCTGCCCAAGAAAAACAATGTGTTACCTGTAGGGGAACAACAATTTGAATGACTGCAAACAGTTCACAAAAATGATGGAGGCCAAAAGGAAGTGGCACAACATCTTTAAAGATTTTTTGGGGGGGGAGGGGCAGAGGGAGAGGAAGAGGCACAGAATCTCAAGCAGACCCCCTGCTGAGTGTGGAGCCTGATGTGGGGCTCGATCTCATGGCCATGAGATCATGACCTAAACCAAAATCAGGAGTCAGACACTTAACCAACTGAGCCACCCAGGCGCCCCAGCACAGCATTTTTAAAGTGCTAAAATAAAACTGCCCACAAAATTTTAAATTGAGTAAAAATATACTTCATGAATGAATGAAGGTGAAATAAAGGTATACTCAGATGATGACAAATTAAGAGAATTTGTTACCAGCAGATCAGCTTGGAAAGAACTACTAAAGGAAATTCTTCAAACAAGAGGGAAATGATAACAGAAGGAAACTTGGAATATCAGAAATAAGGGAAGAGCAACAGAAATGGTCAACATCTGAGTAAATGTAATCAATCATTTTTCAATTTTGAGATATTTAAAATATGTTTAGCTATTGAAATCAAAAATTATAACAGCATAATCAGGAGGGCTTAATACGTGTAGATGTAATACATAAGACAAACACAATACAGAAGGGGAAGGGTAAAGGACCATAAACAATGGTAGATTGTGTACGTTCCAACGGAAGTGGCAAAATATAGATTCTAAGTTGATGGTGAAAAGTTAAGTATATGTTTTATAATACCTAGAGCAACCACTAAAATAACCATATGAGATTTAGTCAGAATCACACTAGATAAACTAAAATCGAATACAAAAAAATGTTCAAATAACACTACAAGTGAATGCAGTATGGTATCTTGGACTAAATCTCAGAATAGAAAAACGAGATGAGTGGAAGAATTGGTGAAATAGAAATAAAGTCTGGAGTTCAATTAATAATGATGTAGCCATTATTGGTTTCTTAATTTTGACAAATGTATCAGAGTAATGTAAACTGTTAACATTAGAGGAAACTGGGTGAGGACTATATAAGAACTCTGTATTATCATTGCAACTTTTCTGTAAATCTAAAATTTTTCCAAAATAAAACATTACTTAGAAAATGTTCAAACAACCCAAAACTGGGCAAGAGAGGGGAAATAGAAGAACAGAAACCAGAAGGAACAAACAGAAACCAAATAATAAAATAGTAGAATTAATCCAAACATCAATAATTACATTAATATAAATGGTCTAAATACATCAATTAAGTGAAAGATGGTCCGAATGGATCGATAGAAGAAAAACATGACCTGCGTATGTGCTATCCACAAGACACTCATATCAAATATAATGATACAGGTAGGTTAAAAGTGAAAGGACAAAAAAAGATGCACCGTGCAAACGCTAATCAAAAGAAAGCTGGAGTGGCTCTATTAATAGTAGACAAAAGAAATCTCAGAGCAAAGAAAATTACCAAGGATCAAAAGGGGCATTACATAATGATGAAAGGATCAACTCACCAATAAGACATAACAGTGCTAAAAATGCACACACCTAACAAAAGAGTTTCTACCACATGAAGCAAAAACTGACAGAACTGAAAAGAGAAATAGACAAATCCACAGTTATAGGCAGAATCTTTTCAACACCTGCCTCGCGGTATTAGATATAACTCGTAGGCAGAAAATCAGCAAGCATATAGAACTGAACAGTGATGCCAACCAACTGGATCTAATTGACATTTATAGAACACTCTACCCAACAACAGGAGAGCACAGTTTTTCCAAGTGAACATGAAACATTCACTAAGATAGACTATATTTTACAAATCTGAACAAATTTATGAGAATTAAAATTATACAAAGTATGCTCTCAGACCATAATGGGATTAAACTAAAAATCAATGAAACAAAGGTAACAGGGAAAGCTCCAAATACTGGGAAAGTTGGCCACATACTTCTAAATAATCCTTGGATCAAAGAGGAAATATCAGGAGAAACTTAAGTATATTTTGAACTGCACGAAAATAAAACTGCAACACATTGAAATTTGTGTGATGTATCCATAGCTGTGCTCAGAGGGAAATTTATAGCATGCAATGCTTACATTAGAAAAGGAAAGCTCTCAAACAATCACCAATAGCTTTCATTTTAAGAAATTAGGAAAAGAGGAAAAACATCAATCCAAATCAAGTGTAAGGAAGGAAATAATAAAGAACAGAGATCTGTGGAATGGCAAACAAATAAGCAATAGGTAAAGTCAATCAAACCAAGAGCTTGTTCTTGGAAAAGATCAATACAATTGGTGAATCTCTAGCAAGGCTGACAAAAAGAGAGAGAAAATACCAATCTCCAATATCAGGAAGGAAAGAGGGACTATCATTACAAACCCTGAAAACATTAAAAGGATAATAAGAGAATAACAGGAATAACTCCATGCATATGAGAGGGCATGGACAAATTCCTTGTGAGTCGTAAGTTAGCAAAACTCACCCAAGATGAAGTAGAGAACCTAAATGGTCCTTTATCTATAAAAGAAATTAAAGTTGTAGTTAAAAACCTTCCAAAAAAGAAATCTCTAGGCCCAGGTGGTAAATTCTACCAAACATTTAAAGAGGAAATAACATCAATTCTATAAAATATCTTCCAAAGAATAGCAGAGCATGGAATGCCCCCCAACTCATTTTACGTGACCAGCATTACTCTGATTCTAAAGCCAGACAAAGAGAGCACCAGAATAGAGAACTACACCCTAGTATCTCTCATGAACACGGACATACAAATCCTCAATGAAATATTAGCAAATGGAATCCACCAATACATAAAACCATAACACAACCAAGTGGGATTTTTCTCCCGAGACGCCAATATTCCAACATGGATAAATATAATTCACAATGTTGATAGTCTAAAGAAGAAAAAAAAAAAAACCCATAAGATCCTATCAACTGAGGCAGAAAAAGCACATGATAAAATTCAATATCCATTCATAATAAAAACTCGCAGCAAACTAGAAAGAGAAGGGCTCTTCCTCAACCTGAGAGGGGGCATCTACAAAAACACTGCAGTTAATATCATACTTAATGATGCAAAACGGAATGCTTTCTCCCTGTGATCAGGAACAAGACAAGGATGTCCACCATCACTCCTCCAATTCAACACCAGTGGATTAGGCAGTGCCGTAAGGCAAGAAGAATAAAGGCATACATATTGGAAAGGAAAAAATACAATCCTCTCTATTTGCATGCAATGTGATCGTCAACACAGAAAATCCCAAGGAGTGTACAAAATAAAACAAAATCTCCTGGAACTGTAAGTTCAGCAAGGTTGCAGATATAAGTTCAACGTACGAAATGAAACTGTAAGTCTATGTACTAGCAATGAACCATTGTAAACCACAATTTTAAAAGGGAATACAATTTATAATCACTCCAAAAGAATGAGCTATTTAGGCATAAATATTACAAGACATGTACAGGGCCCGTTTGCTGAAAAATACCAAAGCAGTGATGAAGGAAATCAAAGAGGACCTAAAAGAATTGGAGAAATGGAATGATGTACCATGGTCATGCATTGTTAAAGTTCGCCATAATAAATATGTCAATTCCTCTCTCAAATGATTTATAGATTTAATACAGCACCAATCAAAACCCCAGCAGGATTTTTATACATATAAACAAGCTGGCTCTAAAATTTATATAAAAAGGCAAAGGAACTAGAAGGGCTAAAACAAATTTGAAAAAGAATGAAGAAGAGAGAAGTCATAGTACTCAATTCTCAGGCTTGCTCCGTAGCTACAGTAATCAAGACGCTATGGCAGGGGCAAAGGGACAGACGTAGATCAGTGAAACAGAGTAAAGCTTCTGGAAATAAACCCATGGTAGCATGGCCAACCGATTTTCAACGAAGGTGCAAGGAGTGGGCACTGGCCCCTTTTGGCAGCTTGTGGTCGGGGCCGAGGTGGGCACGGGCAGCCCTGCACTGAAGGGACCTTCACTGTCCCCTGGGCTCCTGAAAAGAGAGCTATAGAGCCCTTCCCACTGCCCACAGCCTTTCCAGAAGCCGGCCCTCAGGTGGAGAGGGGAAGGCGCTGGCCTGTTTGAGGAAGGGGGGCCTGTGTGGCTGGCGCGCAGGGAGCAAGGCGAAGAAGAGGAGGTGAGGACAGAGGTCACAGGGGCCAGACACAGAGGGCCTTGTCAGTCCGTGGGAGGACTTGGCTTTTTCCTCTGAGGTGTTGCCATGAGACAGTTTTAGGCCAAGGAGTAACACAGTGTGACGTAGCCTTTTCAGGGCTCGTTCTCCCTGCTGGGCTGAGAAATGGCTGGCCAGGTGGGGAAGGGGAAAAGCAGGGAGACCAGCTAGGAGGCTGCTGGGACAGTTCTGGACATAATTTGAAG
The DNA here is from genome assembly GCF_004348235.1 of Phoca vitulina. Lineage (NCBI taxonomy): Eukaryota > Metazoa > Chordata > Mammalia > Carnivora > Phocidae > Phoca > Phoca vitulina. The sequence goes on along the minus strand of NW_022589738.1, from coordinate 12,373,820 downwards.
GTACAGGGTGTGTGTGTGTGTGTGTGTGTGTGTGTGTGTGTCTTTTAGGGGTTATAAGAATTTCTTAGTGTTGCAGTAAAAAAAAAAAAGGCTGAGAAACACTGCCCTGGGAGCAATTATATTTCCCCTGCGTTCTGTTCACTTGAAGGCCGACTCACAGGTCTTGTAACTGCTTCAGGCCTCTGGATGCGAAGCATGGAGAGGATGTGCCCACAGTGGCTGAGGCAAGCAGAGGGCCCCGGCTTCGACTTCACGGGAGCCTCTGACCTTTTCCCCCGAGGCGTGTGCACGCAGCAGCCCCCCTCCGCTAGCCTGCTGGATGGCTTGACATCATGGGCCCAGCCAGACGTCGGTAGACTGGACCCGCTCAACGGCAAACGGCTACGTCTCCTTTTCTTCGTTTTCTAGGTAAGAAAATTGGGCGTGGAGCAGTACGGCGACGTGCCCAGTATCCCGGATGAAGTTGGTGGCAGAGTTTGAGTTCCTGTCTCCTGCTCAGACCAGGCATGGAAGGGGTTCGCGGTCGGTGGCCACCTTCCAGTTCTCGCATCCCTTACCGATCCTATCTACCTAGACAGCCCAGGGGCCTTCCCTCACGAACCAGACCAGCTGTGCAGTGGCCAGAGTGGTGGGCCAGGGAGTCGATGCCCTCAAGCATTCTGCTTTTCAAGGAGCCCCTTGACTGCCTGCCTGCAAGCTCGGGGCTTCCACTGACCCAGGCAGGGAAGGAGGACGCATTGCCAAAGGAGCCAACCTACTGCTAAAGCACAGCTGCGGGGACGCACCTACTGCTGTTTCAATTCTTTTTTTTTTTTTTTTTTAAAGATTTTATTTATTTATTTGACAGAGAGAGACAGTGAGAGAGGGAACACAAGCAGGCAGAGTGGGAGAGGGAGAAGCAGGCTCCCCGCTGAACAGAGAGCCCGATGCGGGGCTCGATCCCAGGACCCTGGGACCATGACCTGAGCCGAAGGCAGACGCTTAACGACTGAGCCACCCAGGCACCCCTGCTGTTTCAATTCTTAGGCTAAAGAGTTGTTATGGGCTCAGCTGGGTCCCCTCCCAGTTCATACGTTGAAGCCCTAACCCCTAGCACCCCAGAACGTGACTGTATTTGGAGACAGAGTCTTTACTGAGGCGATGAAGTTAAAAAGAGGTCATTAGGGTGGGCTCTAGTCCTGTATGATTGGCGTCCTTATAAGAGGAAGTTCAGATACAGACCCACAGAGGGAAGACCGTGTGAGGACGTCAGGGAGAAGACGGCCATCTACGAGCCAAGGGGAGGGGCCTGGAACAGATCCTTCTGTCAGGCCCCTCCCTCCCTCAGAAGGAGCCAATCCCGAGGCCATCTTGATCTCGGACTTGCAGCCTCCGGAACCGTGAGGTGGTAATTTCTGTTGTTCACGCCACCCCTTCTGTGGTCCCTCGTTACAGCCACCAGAGCAAACTAGCAGACGAGGCATCCTGTTTTCTTAGGGTGCAGGCCAAGGCATGACAAGTGTGGTTCCCCCCTCATCCTGCCCCCACTTAGTTGTTCCCCTGGCATCTGAAAGCAGGTGCAAGCAGGGGACAGGGGAGGGGCTGCCCCTGAGGGCCAGCCTTCTCCCCAGGACCCCGAAACCAGGTTCCCCTGGGGTGGGCCCCGGAGCCTTCCCCACCATCCTCAGCGCCGCGGAGCCAGAAGGCACTTTAGCCTGTGGGCGCACCTGCTTGGCCCTTCTGGAGGGGGGCTGGGGGCGGATTTTAGCACATGCACCCTTTCCTCTCTTCCTGTCTGTCTTTTTTTTTTCTAAATAAGAGAAGGCAGTTCCTTTAGCACCAGGAACGAAAAAGAGGGAGGGAGCCGAGCAAGGAAAGGCTCGGAGAGTGTTACACATAACAGTGGGCGTATTTTATGGAAAGCCGCCGACAATCAGTGTTTGCAGACGCCTTTTATTTTATATTATTTCCTCATCTGTTCAGCTTTCTTGGGCGGGAGCCAGAAAGTTAATATTCTCAGTCAGAGTCGGTCTTTTATCTGTCAGGTTCAAAATGAAACCAAGCCGCTGGGGTTTTAAAGCATCTCAGCCAAAAGGCAAACACACCTTCTCAGCGGCTCGGGCCCAGGGGCTGTCACTTGGGCTCCACCACCCTTGCCAACACCTCCCAGGGAGGCCCGGTGACTGGGGCGGTGGTCTGGGGGAGCTGTGACTCCCTAGCCAGGACATGGGTCACGCCTGCGTGCCTGGCCTGCCTGTGGCCTTCTGGCGTCTTAGCCCCTGAGCATGGGGCCATCAGCCAGAGCCCGAGGCTCCTCACCAGACCAGGCCGGAGCCGAGGGCAGTTTGGCCGAAGGAGGCATCCAGGAGGAAAGGTCGGGAGAGGTGGTTAGCCCCTGCCTGAGTGCTACTTGGGCTCCAGCCAGGGCTCTCAAGGAGCAGTGAGTGGTCTGACCAGCGCTGTGGTGCTTTCAAAACATGCCGTCGAGTTCTCGGAAGGGCCCCCCGCGGAAAGGCGGGGGAGTCCTCCTCCCCTTGAATATGGGCTGGCTTTCATGACTCACTCCAAACAAATAATTGCAAGAGTCACAAAAAGCGATGCTGTGTGATGTCCAAGGCAAGACGATAAAGGCCGATACACCTTCCATCTGGCTCTCGCTCGCGGGACAGCCACATCGGGAAGCCGGAGCCACCATGTAAGCAATCCGGCTGTCCCCAGGCTGCCGTGCTGGACAGATGATGGAGACAGCCCGCACAGAGAGACCAGGGGCTCAGCTGTGTGGGCCCCCCGCTGTTGGGGAGTCTCCCGAGCCCAAGCCCCAGAGAGAAGAAGGCTCTGTGACGTCCCCACCTCCAGCCATCTGACTGCAACAACGGAGGCGGTCCCAAGGAAAAGCTGCCTCGTTGGGCCCCGTCACCCCACAACGATAGGGGCTGGGTTACACCGTTAGGTTAATACCATTAGGTTCGGGGTGCTTTGTTACGCAGCATTAGATGGCCAGCTCACTGGCCTTCTCCCTGCCGATTTTGTCTCCTCCAAAGCAAGACTGGAAGGTGGGGCCCTTTCCATTGTACGAATCCTTGCTGGGCAGGACAGACAGCGTGCGGGGAACGGGGTCACTGACCTTGGGCCAAAAGGCCTGAATTTCAGTTCTGATTCTTCCCGACATACCACCTTGGTCCACCCTCTCTATGCTTCTGGACCTCAGTTTCCATTTCTATAAAATGGGGCTGACAGATAAGACGGGCTTCACAGAGCTGTTAGAGAAGGGTCAAGTGAGATGGTGGACATAACAACGGGAGGTCTCGATGCCTTGAGATACAAGTTCTACAAATGACAATTTCCTCCCCGTGGCAAGTGTGTGGCAGAAGGATACACGCCACCTGAAGCCAGTGTAGGGGACATGCCACGCTGAGGGGAAAGGGGCTCTTTGTAAAATATAAGAACTATTCTGAAGCTCCTGCTGCTTTTTATGGTCTCTCATAGTTTCATGGGGGCAACCAAGGAAGCCCTTCACCCATGGGGATTAATTTCCCTCTGGGAAGCCCCAGGCTTTTGTGGCCGTCTCTGTTACACGCCAATCAAATCGAGGGCCTCTGCAGTCAATTCGGGGCCTCCCCTGGGTTTGGAGGCCACTTAAAATGCAGTGGGGTATCCCTGGGGCTAGGGCTCCAAAAGCTGCCCCCACCCCCACCCTGCGCCCGGTCTCAGTTACACCCCACCCAACCCCAGACCCAGCTGGACTCAACAGCGTTTCCAGAAAACAATTGAAGTTGGAAATAGGCGCTGCAGGAGGGCATGAGGAGGGAGAATGTGACCTCATGCTACATTGCCCCCGCATTTAGCTTGGACCCAGAATTCTGCTCGTCTCCCTGAGTGTTCCACTCTGGGCACCAACCCCGTGGCACTTCTGCGGGCCTCTCCCTTCCTTACAATATGGCCGCGGCTAATAAAGGCATAAATGCCGCAAAGCACTTATTACAGTAATATTATCTTTATATTATCCCCAGCATTACCAGGCCGCGCGCTGGGGCAGGGGAGGCGGGAGAACCTCTTCGCTGCTGTCAGTAATCGGAGGAAGGCAGTTTAGTTTAATGATAATGACTCGCGCTTACATAGCTGCCCTAATCCCAGAGGACCCTGGAGCACTTTACAAACACACTCTCACTCTGAGCCTTTCTAGCCAACCTGAGCTGTGCAGCAACGCTTATAAATAATATATACTCTGAGTGCCTCTATATACTGCAAATGCATGATATAAATATGTATAAATGTAACAAATATGATTTTTGCATGTTACATTTATAATCTTTAAAAAGAATTGGTGACCCATCATGGGTGTGTAGCCACAAAACAGACTCATAGGATACAAAGTCCAATAAACATCGATACTGGGCAGTCATTTTCAACAGGTACTGGCTCGGGGCTTTTAAAAGCGCAGGAAATCGTTCAGGGTCTGCGCTCACTGGGTTCCTCTTTTCGCTGGGAAGGTCATTCTTAGGTCAAGTTTGTTCAGCCGGTTCCAGTTCGGAGTGCGGCAAATGCACAGAGAGGGACGATCCTGGACACCCCCCCCCCCCGGCTGAATCTGAAGCCTTGACGCTGAGGCTGTGTGATTATGGGTAAAGCAAGAGCCCTCTCTGGGCCTCAGCTGAATCCTTAACATAACCAGATCGAAAGTGCTATGGTAGACTGTGGTATTGCTCCCAATCCTTCCGATTCTTGCTATATTAGGATGACACGTTCATGCCCTTCGCCCTGTGAATTTGCAAGATTTCATATTGGAGTAGGCAGAGTTTATGTCTTTGGCCATATTTTCTGATTACTATTGTTACATAACAAACTCCCCCCAATTTAGTAATGTAAAACAGGACTGTTTTATTATGTTCATGGATTGTGTGTGCCAGGAATTTACTTAGGGCACAGTGGGGATGGCTTGTCTCTCGCCCATGATGCCTAGAAAGTCCATTGGAAAGAACTAGAAGTCTGGGAGTGACTCAGTGGCTGGAGGCTGGGATCGTCTGCGGGTTTGTTCTGTCACACGTCTGGAGTCTGGGCTGGGTTAACCCAAAGACTTGGACAGCCAACGAGAGAGAGCCGGCGGACAGCCTCCCGGCGTGGCAGCCTGGGAGGTCTCAGACTGCCTACACGGCAGCTCGGGGCTCCAAGTGCAAGTGACCCAGGGGCAAGGCGGAAGCTGCGTGGCCTTTCATGCCCCAGCCTTGGAAATCTGTGTCACTTCCACTGTCCTCTATGGTCAAAGGACTCACAAGTCCATCTGGACTCCAGGTCAGAAGAGTTAGACTCCACCTCTTGATGGGAGGAATATCAAGGTCATGCTGTAGGGGACAGTGTGACATAGTGTGGCCATCAGAATGAGTTTCCCGTGCTGCATAACAGATGACCACACACATGGTTTGCCACCACGTATATTCCCCACCATTTCTGTGGGGCGGGAGTCTGAGCACAGCTTAAGTGGGGCCTCTGCTGAATTTCTGTAAGGCTACAATTAAGATGTCAGCCAGACTGTGTTCCTTTCTGGGGCTCAGGATCCTCTTCCAAGCTCAGGTGGTTGTCGGCAGAATTGTCTTCATCTGTGGAAAGGCCCATGCTAAGCCTGGTAAGGGTCCATGGTAAAAACACGATGTGAAGGTGCTCGGGCGACCAGAAAGAGCCACGTACCTGTCCTTAATATTCTCCAACTACATTGCAAAAGTCCCAAGGTCAGGGACACGGTGTTACATTCACTTTGAACCACAGAACCTAGAGCGGAACTGTGCACATGGCTGAGTCTCGAGAAATGCTGGCTGGCTGGCTGCACCGAGGAAAGGAGAGATGCACGAGGAATGAACACTTGAGCTCCAAGGAGAACCTGAGAGCGTATCGAGGAATATGGGGGCCGGAGGGGCGGTGGTGGAGATATTTAGCAAGTCTCTGTTACTGTCACAGGCATAAAATCTGGCCATTGGAGTGAAATCTTGCAAACTTCCCCGGAAGTCAGACTTGTGTTTGAACTCTGGTTCGGCCGTTTTCTAGCTGAGTGACCTTGGGCAAGTAGTTGAACCTCTGAGCCGTCAGGTTCCGCACTGGTGAAATGAGGCTTTCGAGAGGCGTGTGTGAAGCTGCTCTCGAGCTAGCCGGCTGTTTGGCATCAGCCGTTATGACAGGCACAGAGGCATCGTGTGTGGGGGCTCAGGCTCTAGAACCGCACTGCCTGGGCCAAAGCTCCCTGGCCGTGCGACCCCGCGCAAGTTACGGAACCTCTCTGGTCCTCCTTTTGCTTGTATGTAAAATAAGGATAACAATTTTCTGTGCTTCGTAGATCAGCTGTGGGGAATAAACAAGATAATACATATCCAAGGCTGAGAATAGCACATGGCTCGTGCCAAGGACTCGATGGATATCAGCTCTTGTTGATTTGCTACACCATCTGCCTTGCTTCATTCTTCTCTTCCCCCTTCTCCTTGTCCTTTTGCTTCTCGTTCGCTGTGCCTTAGTGAGGTCCCTCCGATTCCAATTCTTTGCTGCCTGGATTCTTGCCAGTGGCCCTTGAGATGCGTTAGGACCTCCCTCATTCAGTTCAACATTTAGCCAACGGGTGGGAGAATTAAGCTTTACTGAGCACCGCTCGCCTCTGTTCCTCCTCGAGCATCCCGTGGCCACTTTCCAGAACTGCACCTCCCTCTACTGAGTTGTTCCAGCCAAAGGAACCAAAGCTGCTCACTTCCAACCAACCACCAGGTGCTATGGGCTCGGCTGCAAAATCTATCTGGAACCCGCCCTCAGCTGTCCCCCTCATGCCACCAGCTGGTTGGTCCCAGCCACCATCATCTCTCACCAGGACAGAGCCGTAGTCCCTAACACTACTCACTCACGCCCCAACAATCCGCCCTCCGTACTGCAGCCAGAGCATTCACCGTCACTGTCCTCCTTAAAACTTTCTGGTGGCTTCCCACTGCACTGTGCATAAAATCCTAACTCCTTGGCACAGTCCTCAGGGCTCTACGCCCAACTCCCACCCTCCTTGCCCTGGATCCGTAAGGAGCCAAGCCCTTTTCCTGCCTCCGGCCTTTTGCATCTGCTGTTTCTTTTGCTCAAAATGCCCTCCCCATCCCCCATCACCCCGGGAAGATTCCACATCCTTCATTCCTCAGCTTCATGTTTGCACCTGGAAAGAGAACACTCCCATCTAAATTTTGTCCCTTTGTACCTTCTTTGGCCTCCTGTTCTGTTCCTTTGTAACACCGTAATTCGTAGTTAAATATTTGTGTGTTTATTGGACTTCTGACCCCCACCTCATTAGACTCTCAAGGCCATGAGGGCAGGAAGGGCATTTCTAGCCTAACATATAGCTGGCTCTCAATCAAGATTTATTGAATGAATGAAAGCATTTGCAATTTCCTAGGTCCTTTATGAATAACTACTTCTAAGACTAATAGCAATTTCTACTGAGAAATAGGCTCAGAGAGGCAGAGAGAAATTTGGCCAAGGTCACCCAGCTGGTGAGTGGCAGAAGTGGGAATGAGGCCCATGGCCCTGTGAGACCCAAGCCCTCACGTTCCTCAACAGCTTCTCTGTTGGATACCGGCTGGGTACAAGGTATCTGAAGTGTGCTGACACGAATGAGAGGTTTGTGCCCCTGCATGGGGTGAGAGTGAGGATGGAGGTTCACTCTGGCTTCCTGTTTACCTATGGCAACTAAAATTATGTAGTCCAAGGTGATGGTGCATGCAGATCCCTTTTCAGGGAGGGACTCAGCCCAGCTGCAGAGAGAGCCATCCCTAGATTATCCCTCCTCCTAGTGCTCCCACTAGGAGGGAGACAGCTCAGCTGCTGAAGGTGGCCAAGGCCAAGACCACGCCCCTCCCAGCTGGGCCCACACCCAGTGAGGTCCGAAGTGGGGCGCAGGTCTGGTCATTTTGCCTCGACTGGCTGCAACTCTGATGGGCCGCCCAAGGCTGTCCCTGTGCTTTCATCAGAGCTTGACTTCTCCTTCTGCCCATTCCTGCCTCCCCCCTCCCTCCCATAAACACCGGTCCCAAGGGCATTCCCTAATAAACCTTCCACGTGCTAAACTCCATCCCAAAGGCTGCTTTCTGGGACTTCCAACCTGTGTGACAACCAGTATTCCAGACCTTCCCACCACCTACTTAGCTTTTTGCACCTTAGCGCGTGCATTTTTGCCAAGGGTGGCCACCACCCTCTCCCCGTTTTGTCTCCTGGAGCAGGACAATCTGTAGCTTCCTGTGGAATACTCATTCCAGCACAAGGGTCCTCTGACTTAAGCATGCAAGAGGACTTGTTAAAACAGATTGCTCGGCCCCATATTCACTCGATTCAGTGGACCTGGGATGGGGCCTGGGGATGTGCATGTCTAATGCAATCACAGTGACACTCTGCTGCTGTCCAGGGATCATGCTCTGAGAACCACTCCTACAGGGAAGCGAGAAATCGAAAGAGACGTGGTTCTCGGCTTCATTCTGGCCTCCGAGGTCCCTTGGCAAGGTAGCCCCACAAAGTTCCCTTCCAACTGGAAACTTATATTCAATTATGTTTAAATCATCGAAAGGAAGTCTGGCCTGAGTAGACCCTTGTCTGGGGAGACAGGCCAGGAGAGTGAACCTCTAAGTACGCTGTCCTTTCCCTCTGGCTACCTCGGGTGGTCATCCAGCCAGGGCTCTGCCTTCTAGTTCTGGTCTGCGTTCAACTCCCTGCTGGCCCTCCTGAGCCCCAGTTGCTCAGGAGAGCCTCTCCCTGGGCACGTGTGCGCGAGACACTCGGGGCAAAGCCACTGAGCGTTCTAACCTACTCCCCTCGTCCCTTAAGCTGGAAGTCTCCAGAAGAGTGACGAGAAAACAGCCAAGAGGTGGGCCGAGGCTCAGGAAACTAATTGAAGAACGACTCCTCTGCGGGGCGTTAATACCTTGCAAAGAAGTGAATCTACTGGCATTTTTTTTAGAGTTTAATAAAAATATATATGCACCGTGAGAAAATCACAGCAATAATTCCTTGCACCTTTGTTCCAAGAAGCCCAAAGCACTCCCCATATATTATCATATTCATTATCCTATTTTCTTCACGTTTCTCATTAATTTTTTTCTGAGGTGATATATTAATATGAAATTCTAAATCACATTAAGGAGACCACGAGCCCTGCTCGTTCTCCTCACCCTAACTCCACCTTTCTCTTCTCCCCTTTCCATCCATCATCCTCAGCATCCCCTCCTGCTCCCACCCAGGGGAGGGTAAGTCAGAAGCTGGTAAGCAGCTGATGGGGGTGGGGGGTAGAATATTGGAGAAGGGCGGGAGTCAAAGTGATGCCCTGTGGGGGGGCGGGGGGGCTGCGGGGCGGGGGCACTTTCTCATGCCCCCTCCCCAGGATCACTTGATCAGACCCGGACTCTGATGCCCCTTGGGGAAAGAAAGCTGCTTTGCAGCCCAACTCCCCCTTAATGGGTGTAAAGCCTACTCTCCTCCCCCCCACCCCGTGCATGCAAGAGGGAAAGAATCAGGCTCATTACAGATATTATCATGCAGCACTTCATATTTCAAAGAGCTTTATAATCGCTAATTAGTTATTGCCAGAGAATATGGAAATGGCACCTTGCTGGAATCCCGCAGACTGGGGGCCAGAGTTCTGCAGTGCTGCAAGCAGGTCAGCCCCGAGTCTGAGCCTGGCCGCCTGGCCTGGCCTGGCCGCCTATGCAGGAAGCATGGCCAGCCCCGGGGCAGAAGGCACGAGGCTTTTGGTCCTGGCCAGGGCAGTTCTGAGTGGATGCCCCCCCCCCCCCACCGCCCCGCTCACTGGACCGCATTCTGTTGCTTAGGAGAGCCCAGTGTGATGGGCTAATGTCTCGGGTGGCAAAAGAAAAGAGGTAGCCGAAAACACAGATTCTCAGCCGGAAGAGGCAATGAAGCATATCCCTCCCACTGGGCTGAGTTCAGTTCCCCGAACGGTGGCTAGAATGGGCCTGGGGGTTCACAGCCGGGGTATGCTCCTGTGCACAGTGACGGTGATCTCACTCCAGAAGCCTCCTGAAGATCGAAAGGGCACATAGGTGTTCAGATCAGGTCCTGAAGCCCCTTGTCTTTATTCTTTTCAAGCTGGGGAATGGCAGCCCTGGGGCTTAAATGGACAGCAGGGGCGAATCCCAGTCTTACCCTGGCCTGAATCCACTCTGTCTTAGAGAACTCCACTTTCAAAGACAATTCTTGAAGCAGGTTGAGATCTATAGTCCGCGCCCTCTCCAGAGGAAGGAGGAACAAGGTGCAGCCTCATTCACCCCGGATAACCTCAATCTCGTTTGAATTTCATTATAAATCTGCTCAGAAGCTGGAGTCTGAAGGGGCCTCCAGGAAGCGGGCCCTGGCCCGGCTGACTCGGGCCTTGTCAGAGGGACACTGTGTTGGCCGAGGGGGTAGGAGGCAGGGAGCGCTCTCCTTTAAGACGCACCCCTCATCTTACCTGTAAATGAGGACTGAGGAGGCTCTACCTGAAAGAAAACTCTGAACAGGGCAGCAAAAGTTTTCCTTCTAGCAAAGCAAGCCTACACAGGTCAGAAGTGGGTGGGACAAAGGCTTGGCTAGCACTTCCACCAGGCCCCCCACGTGAGGAGCCCCGGAGAGGCTCCAATTTCCAGGTAATGATCAGAAATCTCATACACAGATGGGACTTTTGTCTTCCTGGCAACAGGACGTGCGGAGGCCACTCAGTCACCTTATTATCATACTTTCCCTAATAACTCCAGTGCTTGTGCCATAGTGGGGCACAGATGAAAACACCGAGGTGCACGGCCACCAGAATTAGGCGTCAGTCTACTCCCTTCTGCAAGCACGTGCCTGCAATCCCCCAGACTGCATCCGAGAGACAGTCGTTTTGCCACTTGCTGGCCCGTTACCCATCAGAAGCCATTTGTTCTTAGCACAGACCTGTGCTGTCAAAGAGCCTGATGGATTCTCAGCACTCCAGTGAGAGTGAGAGAGAGAGAGAGAGAGAGAGAGAGAGAGAGAGAGAGCGCACCTCCCCCTTGGCTGCATGGTCAATGGCAGCCCTCATAATGAGAAGGCGGTGAGGTCCAGCCTGTTTGGCAGGGACAGCGGTGTGGGGGTGGAGCAATGGACCACACAGAGAGGGCTCCCCAGGCCTTCGGGAACAAGCACTTGTGCAATCTGGGTCTTCCCAGGACAGGACAGCCAGCCCCCCTTCCTTCCTCAGCTTAGGCAACTGGCTGGGAGGTCCTAGCCAAAGCCTTCATTTCTGACTTAAACTGCCCCTTCAGGTCCCCCTAGCACCCCTCCTGGGCCCTCCCCTCCTTCTTTCCTCAGTCCCACAAGTCAAAGGCGTCTGCCCTGGAGAGGGGTGGGGAAGCCTGCCCTTCCTCACCGTTCCTTGGTCCAAATGGCTTCCCTCTCCCTCCTGCTCCCCAGAACTGCCATGAGGTTCCCCAGTCCCAGCCTTCTTTGTCAGCCGGGCCCCTTCTGACACTCCACGCAGACACAATGTACCTCCACCGGGAAGGCCACCCAGAGGCAGCTGCAGGATGGGCCTCCGTGAAGCTGGGGTGCACCCAGCCCTCGGCTGCCCGGCTGTCTGGCTCCCGCTGCCAGCCCCCCACACTGCAGGGAGAACCCAGTGCCAACTGAGTCCGCACGAAAACCCCTTTCCTGTTCTGCTAAAAGCGACTCTGCTCCCCGTTGCAGACACTGCTGAGCGTGCGGGCACCACGCGTACCCGCACCCAGACACACTCTCCTTCACACGCCCACAGGCACCCGCGCACGCTCGCACACACACGCACGCACGGCTGACCGTGTCCTCAGCCCTGTGATCCCTAAAAGAAGATTTTAATTCTTCTACCACTGCAGTAACTATAATCGAGTCAGGAGTCAGGACCGGGGAGCGACGGTGCAGGGAAAGGAAAGGATGGGGGCCATTCCTTCTACCACCCCAACTGCTCCCCCTTCGGGCTTGAGCTGGGGGTGGGGTAGATGGCAGGTGGACCTGCCAGTGGGAAATGGGAGAAAGAAAGGAAGGAGAGGGAACAGGAGGAGGAGGGGAGGGGGGAGGAGGGCTGTGGGCAAAGCCGAGTGGGGAGCATTGGCAGGCGGACCTCACAGCTCCCCTCCGACCCCGGCAGGGAGACGCCGTGTGGGGAAAGCACAGGTGTGGGGATCAGGCGGCCTTGGGCCAGGAGGCCACTCAGCCTCTGCAGGTCTCAGTTTTCCTCTCTCTAAAGTGGGAGTAACGATACTTGGTTCGTAGGCATGCAATGACATTTGTAAAGAACCTGGAACCGAGGAAGGCCTCAACAAGTGACCGCTCTTGTCACAGATGCCTAAATTAGAAGGGTTTTTGGAAGGCATCGGTTCTTAGCCCCGTTCATAGGGGACTACTTAGGACACCTGGTGATGTGCTTCCTTCCTTTACAGCAAAGCTGTGCCCTCTGTGACTCATTCTGGTTGTCCAGTCCCCTAGGCACGAGTGCAACGAGTGGCGAGTGTCCCCCACGGGGACGGAAGAGCTGGGGAGGGCAGTGTATAAGGTTCCTGCAGTAACACACAGGGTGGCTCCCAGGGCAAGTCCCCAGGGGGGAAGAAACCTCAGAATCCCCCCCCCCCCCACCGCTCCTGGGGAAATAGGCTTCCGATGGTTTGCGTTTTGGCCAGAATCACCACACAAGACCAGAGCCACAGGAACCCGCAGACACACAGCCCATGGATGCAGGGAAAGGGTAGAGAGAAACTCCCAGCTTTGTGGCCACCTGCCCCAGGGAAATGGGACTGCCTCCCTGGCTGCCGTCTGGAGAAAGGAGTTCCAGATCATTCTCTCTCCCATTCTCTGCGCCTATGGGGCATCCTGCATAGCAAAACACTTCATGAGGAGTTGTTGAAACAGTGGTTAACAGCCCAGACCCTGCAGCCAGACTTCCTGTGTTTGAACCCTGACTCTACCACTTACCAGCTGTGTGACTTAACTTCGGTGTGCCTCTGTCTCCTCATCTGTAAAATGGGGAGACTTAGCACCACACCAGACACGTGGCAAGAGCTACTGCAGATGCCGGCTCTGATAACGTTTATAGTCCTTGGCCAGTTGGTCTACATGAGGACTACCTCTCCGGAGAAAGGCGGGTCAACCATGACCTTGCCATCTGTACAAAGGGCCAAAGGGCAGCGAGTATGGGGCCGATGCGCGACGTCTGTCATCAGTTTACTTTTACCTTCTGGCAGCCACATGGTTCCGAGGATCCGCAGCGTGTTCCTTGCTTAGCCATTCTCTGGCCGGGGCTGCCTGGCCATGGGCTGTTCCCTGAGTCAAGATAAACAGATCCCCTCCAGCCGCCCTCCTCTTCCACTCAGCTCCTCCTCTGCATCTCGTCCCAAGGGAGACCCAACAGGCAGCGGGAGGTGGATCCAAGTACCACCTTGAGTCCTTCCAGCCTCCCTTCCTGCTGCCCCCATCCCAGAGGGCCATGGAGGAGGGGCTGCCTGCTTACCTGCCCCAGCCGTGAGGGACAGACCTCGGCTTACCTGCGGGCTCAGGTGGAGGGTGAGGGGCTCAGGAAGGAAGGGAATAGCAAGAGGGAGGAGATAAGGGGGACAGCAGGTGAGTGGGTAGAGCTGGGGCGGGGGAAGATAGCAGAGGGGAGGGAAAGCTGTAAGCTGGGAAAGAAGGAAAGGGGGATGGGCCAGGAAGGGGAGGTGGGAGGGGGAAGGGAGAGGAAGAGAGGAGGAGGAGGCCCAAATGGGCCTGAAGGGGGGGTGATATGGGACAGAGGGGGAGAGGAAGGGGCAGGAAGGAAGGGTTAAGAAGGCAGGAAAGCTCTGGCTCTGCTTTCTGAGCTCTGTGACTCCGGTGCCTGCCTCCCTGCACACTCACACACACACACTCACACACACACACACACACACACCCTCTGAAGGATTTTGTAAAAAGAAGCCACACAAAAGGGAGAATAAGGGAAAGAGGGCTCTTGAGAAAACCTAGGTACATTAGAGTCTTGAAGTGGTGCATCCTGATCTTGGACATCTAAGTGGCTGGAGACAAAAGTCCTGGCCCATTGCCAGGCAGGACAGGCTCACAGGGAAGTCAGTCCAAGTTCAAATCCCTCCCCTGTCTAGGAGGTTTACTGGTCATATGATGTCGGAAGCACGTGGCAACCTGCCCTGAGCACTAGCAGATTTATAAAATACGTATGATTTAAATGGCTTGCTTTACAGGGATGTTAAAATTAAATTAGGTTAAACAAACAAATAAAAGAAATGGAAAGGCCTTGGTCTCAGTGGTTGTGTGACCTGGCATTTCACTTAGAGCCAGCAGGAAATGCTGTTGGTCCCCTACCTGGGCTGGCCACCCATCCCCCATGTGCTAGGTGTTGCCTGAAACCTTCTCGGATGGGAGCCTTCTTGCCCCAAAACGCCTGGCAGATTGCCACCGCCCCCCCCCCGCCCCGTCCCCTAGGGCTAGTGGCAGCCAAAGCCTGTCTAAGGGGCAGGGGGTGGGGGGCGGATACAGAAACTCACTCCCTTGCCTCAAGGTGGGCAACCCCAGAGCTCCCTCTGAGTCAAGACTTCAGCAGAACCCACATCTGCTCAGCTTTCCCCCTACCCTATCCTGCTTCCCTCATGGGCTTCTCCTAAGAGCCCTCCCTCTACAAGTCACATGCGCCTAAATTCCTGTCTCAGGCACTGCTTCTAGGGAACTCCACCTAAGATGGCACCTTCCTGAGGATTAGCTGTCAGAGTGCCCAGACCAAGAATGGGCCTAAGACTGGGGACAGGGTCCCCTGGAAATGGGAGGGCCACCTACAGCCCTGCCCTTACCCAAAGGGGCCACATCCAGCCAGTTCGATGAGCCTTGGGCTGGTTCTAGCCTGCAGTAGGCTGGTCTTACCTGTCCTGGGAGGATTGGAAGAGGAAGCCAGATGGAATTTAAACGGCATAAAATAAAAACAAGCTGAGAGGAGTGTCCCCCAAGGCTAGGGTTTGCCGGGACACCAGCAGCCACCAGCCCTAACAAGCAGAGCTGATGCTGTCCCCCAGACATTCCAAAATGGTCACTGAGAAGCCCGCAGGCTAGAAGGCTGGTAGAAAGGGGAGGCTGCTGATCTTGGGGGCTTGTGGGCATGGGGGAGTTTGGGAGTAATTTAAGGGATGAGAAGGAGTCAGGGCACACTTGAATGGGGGAGGTACCCACAAAGCTTCCATTTTGTGTGCAATTAGTCTAGGGATGCCCTCATTTGCATAAGGTTCATAAATTTACATAAAATTGCTTGAGGCCCTAACCACCAGTACAGAAAATAAAATAACATGAATCAATTAGCGGGACTGGCTGCGATTGGAGCAAGCCTGGTGTAAAGGGATCTCCTGCTCCTTGCTCAGGAGCGCTGGGCTGGCAGGAAAGAGCCCGAAGTGCGACTCCCTCCAGGGGCTCAGCGGCCCTAGGGGCGCTGGGAGGAGAGCCCTGCCCCCACCCCATCCACCCGGGGAGCAGGTGGGGACTAGCAGTTGGGCACAGGAGGTATGAGATCAGTGCTGAGCCAGGAGATGCGCGCGGCAGGCAGGCCCGTGGAGGAAGCCCAAGAGGGCCTCATGGATCAAGGGGCATTCGAGAACATTTGTGAAAGGAGAATTATTAGATTGTCGTGACAGATAGGGGAAATTGGCACCATCAACCCATGGCAGAGAGGTCCTGGGAGCTCAGTACATATTTGCTGAATAAATGCCTGACGTATGGGGGGCTGAGCTTTGAGGGGAGGCGCAAGTCATATCGAGGATGCCGTGTGGCAGTTCTTAACAGGTTAGGAGTGAACAGCAGGATGCAATTTCCTTAAAAAAAGAGAGAGAAAGAAAGAAAGGAAGGAAGGAAGGAAGAAAGAAAGAATTAAGAAAGAAAGAAAGAGAAAGAAAGAAGAAAGAAAGAAAAAGAAAGAAAGAAAGAAAGAAAGAAAGAAAGAAAGAAAGAAAGAAAGAAAGAAAGAGAAAGAAAGAAAGAAAAGAAAGAAAGAAAGAAAAAGCAAGCAAGCCCTACCAGTCATCTTGGGAGTCTGGAAAGCTGCGGCTAAGTCACGTTTGTTTCCCATCGTAATTTCTGCGAGATGGCCTCTCGGATCCTCTCTGGCATCGCCCCGCCCTGCCCTCTCTGCTTGCCCACCTTCTTCCGAGCCCTGCCCGGTGCTCCTGGCCCTCTACGTCCCCGACTCTGGCCGGGAACCCGTGGTCCTCGGCGGGGCAGCCGAAGCTGGAGCCGAGGCTGTGCAGCGGGAACCCGCGCTGAAACTACACGGCCCTTATGTTTCATCCCCCTCCACCGGCGAGCCCTCGCTGATGAATCACCAATCTCTCGCGCCAGCCCTCCCCTCCTCTCTGCGCTGACCCTGCTGGTATATGAGAACTCTCGGGGATTTTTTTTTTTTTTTTTTTTTTTTGCCTCTCCACTCTCCCTGCACCTCCTCCTCTCCCAGAGCCACTGTTAATGAATCAAATTGCCCTTCGACTTGAATTACCGAGAAAGCAGGCTCACCCACTACTCGAGGTAGATGGGATGGCTGCCCCAGATCCACACTGGCCTCGTCACGATGACTCAGAGTGCATGTTTATTTTTGAATCTCGCATCCTTTATCTGAGAAAATGGACTACCGATGGGAAACAATTACCTCCCACTTACCCCACAGGGCTGATGGCACGTGCCACGCCGACGCGGCACAGCGCATTAATGTCATCAGCAACGATCACAGCTGTAATGAGCCCACATCGCGGGGACTGAAAAGCAGAGAGAGGGAAGAGCAACAGGGGGGCACTTCAGCCAGATGTGGCTGCAGCCACCCCAACGGCTTGTTCCGCTTGCGCTTATGGGCAGCGAGCGACGGGAAGCTACAAGGGGGCCGGCGCGAAGCAGCCCGAGCTTTGGCCCCTGCCCGTGAGCAGGGAGCCACTCTCCAGCGAGCGCCCGGCGGCTCACTCTTTCCCTGGGCCCACTGAGCCGCTTCCCTCTGCTCCGACCGAACAGTGCGAGTGTGCCCCAGCATCTTCGTCTCTGACCACTCAGTGCCTCTGCTAACTCTGCCCAGAAGGAAACGCGGAACACAGCCGTAGGAAGGTCTATAAAGCTAGGAGTCAGGTTCAGAGATAATACATAATGGATGCGAGAAAGACCTGCAGCAACACTTCACGATTTGCTGAATTTGGGACGCTGGGATATCAGAGACTATAAAGACAGAACGACAGGTCCGTTTCTTAGCTATAGAAAGAACAGGGATGAGGACCAATGATCGGACCAATGATCCCTTCACTTCAGAAGGGTTGGGGCAGAGAAGGAAAAATCACCCCACCGCAGAGTCTCCCGCACGCCTGCCCAGCTTGCACCACAAGCATAATTCCACCGCACCTCCCAACTCCCACCACCACCTTTTGCTCTGGGTTTCTGCAAAGCCCAGACCAGCTCACAGATGCCCTCAGATTCTTGCCTCTCCCTTCCAGCTGGCCCGTGAAATGGGTTCACCAGGAACACCATAAATGTGGAGGGTCTTAGCACATGTTCCGGGTCCTACATTTTCGGGGGACAGGTTTATCTTACGAGTTGTAACCAAGTGAGGGGGTTTCTGCTCGCACCTGTCTGCGAGCAACGGATGAGCTCTTAGAGATGCACAGCCAGATCGACAGAATTCGGTGACTCGGAAAAAGTTGCACCATTTTGAGGAGTATCGATGTTTACGGCGATCACTTAACAGTAAAGTCAAAGAATGCCAAAGCTGGAGGTAAATAAAGAGAAGAGGTTTTGAACAATCCCCTCACTTGGCAGAGAAGGAAACTGAGGTGCAGAGGGGGTAAATGACTTGCTCAAGATCACACAGATTAAGACTGCCTGGCCCCACATGATAATCTAGGCCTCTGGACTCTTAGACCAAAACATTTGCTACTCTACTACACACTTTTCCCCATTACCGTCTGTCTGTATTCCATGTCAAAACATAGATTTTTGTTAACTGTTTGGTGTAAACAAGGATGATGCTTATTGATATAAAGCCTAAGCTGTTCTTGGGGTTATCTTTGTTTTCTGTTTGTTCATTTGCAGGTATATTTCTTTTCTTTATTTTTAAAAAAATTGAGGGTATGGTGTGAGGAGGGCACATCTCTCGTGGCTTGGGGGAGGACAGGTTCCAGAAGAAATCAATGGGGCAGAAACACAGGGTTTGGGAGTGGGGAGGTACTTGGAAGTTGGGGGAGGGGCCGGGCACTCCAGCACCTCTGAGCACAGCTCACTCCGAGGCCAGGTGGGGCAGGGCTCTAGTCTGTAGGGACATGGCCACCAAGGCTGGCTCACAGCACTGCCCCTCCCAGGAAGATAGGGTCTGAGGTCCATGCACTCAGCTTCAGGGACTGGTAAGGGCTCGTTCAGAGAGGCTAGACAGGTATGGCCCTTCACTAGGCCACTGGGTGGGCCTGGGCATGGCAGGAAGGCAGCCTTCAGGACTTCAAGGGGGCTCGGGATGCCCCCCTACGAGTCCTACTTTCCAGAGCTCAGGCCAGTGTGCTGGGAGCCCGGCTCAGGATGGCCTAAACATCCCCAGTGAACTGACTGGAACAAAAGAACACAAGACTCCAACCGAATGCGCTAGAAGCGCCCCCTCCATACTCCTACCAGACAAATGGAAATCCGAGACGTTGGGCCACGTGCAGTTAAACAAAACAAACACGAGACAAAAACCTATTCAAATCCGACGGTCAGGCACTTGGTCAGGTGACCGTGAGATGCAGGGACAGTGGGCAGGACACCACACCCAGGGACCCGGTGAACCCTCAGCTCAGGGAGGGACCAAGCCAGCCCTGTACCCCAAGTCCCGAGGAATTGCCTCACACGGCCCTCGCCCCGCACCCAGCCGCCTCCTGGCTCCTCTAAACAGGAAGCCGTGCTCACCACCAGGGAATGTGGAGACCCTCTCCTGAGGGTCGGAAATGTAGCAGGGGGCAGAGGGACAGCATCGGGGGCCACCAGGCTTCGGCACGAAATGTGGCGTGGCCTACCTGCATCAGGTGACTCAGGGTCCTGGCCATCCTCCCCGGACAAGGCTGGGGGCCTGGAGGGCCTAAGCGTAGAAGATGACCTCCGAGATGAGCCTGTCTTCCATGGACCTGCCTTGTTGTTCCCGGCCACAGAGCGGAAGGTAAAGCATGTCTTGGCCCTCCGTCGTGGGTGACTCCTGGGTCACCTTGGGCAGGCCTTTGGTGCCTAATGAGTGAGTCCAGGCCCTTCAGCATGGCACATGCTGTGTGGAGCCCTCACAGCTGAAACCGCTGGCGTTCTGGCCCGTGGTCTGTCCATGTGGATGATCTGGGTGTTCACATGGTAATCAGTGGGCCCGTGGATGGAGCCACAGAGCCCAAAGCCAACCACGAAAATGCTCTTGTTGATGGAGAGTACCCCCAGCGGCTCTCCCCCTGCTGGAGGCTGTTCATGCGGCCGCACCCCTTCCTGCGGAGGCAGGAGCGCCCCTGGTGGATGATAGTCCTTATGTGGCTGAGGGCGGACGGTCAAGTGCGGGAAGAGGCTGCCCGCCTCGCGGTCCCCGAGGATGCCCTTCTGCGGGGGCTCTGCAGCAGACTCCTCGAGGGTCATCAGGGGGAAGCGGATGAGGGCGAGCGCCTCGCCCAGAACCTTGCACTTGTTCTCAGGCCTCACCTGCGGCTGCTGTCGCCGACCCTCAGCCTCGGACCAGTGGCCTAGGATGCTGAACAAGCGTACCTCCGAATGCCCAGGGTGTTCGGCCCCAGCCCGGCCACCAGCGATGTCTGTGAAGCCCTCGGCAGAGCTGGGTGTCGCTGTGTTTTTGCCGGCCTTCTCCAGGCAAGGGCCGGCGGGCTGCCGTTCCTGGAAGAGTCTGGCCCGCGTCGGCTGTAGGAACGCGTCGTGGGCCTCGAGCGCCAGCACTGCATGCTTCTCCGCGGTGTGCCCGTGGCCGTGACCTCAGGGGAGCAGAGAAACTGGAGCAGGGCCAGGAAGAAGGCCGGCTCCGCCTCCGGCAGCTCGATCTGGGCGCACGCGGCGCCGTGCCCCTGAACATGGCGCGGAAGACAGCCCCTTGTCGGCCTGCAGGTGCACAGCCCAGAGCGCCTCGTCGTTGAAGAGGAAGGCCAAGCGCTCCTTGGAGTGCGCTCGGGGGCCTGCCAGTGGTAGTCGGGCCACGCAGCAACCCCGCCACCCTGGTCCTCGGCCGCCCGCTCCCCCCCCCCCCTTCCGGCTGGGATGCCCTGCACACGGGGCGGCGACCGCGTTGGCGTTGGGTCCCGGGCGCTCCCACCCACCTTGTCGGGGCGGGGCCTCTGGGCCGGGCCTAAGCGCTTCCTATCGCAGTTCATCTTCCCTTCCATGTTTTTAGTCGCTGTGAACTCTGGTGAACTCCTCAACCCCGCTTGGTCTGGCTTCTGTCTCAACCACTCCATCGAAACTGCTCTTTGCAACCACCTATTTGTTGTTACACACAAAGGACCCTTAGCCGACCGCACCTCACTTAACACCTTGGCCGCATTGCTGCTGCTGACCCCACCTTCTTGCCAGGAAGCCCGGCCTCAGTGCCACTCAAAAAGCATGCTTTGTGGACCCACACCAGTAGGCAAACTGTTGCTGGTCTGCCACGAGGTTAAGTACAGACATGAAGAATAACAAAAACTTTTGTAGCAATTTGGCAGAGGAATTTTTGCTTGCTGAAGCTAATAATAAAAAAAAATGGGGTTTGTATTTTGGATGCCCGTTAATTTTTGCTAATCCGTTTTATTGTATTTTATCACCAAAGTATTGGTCTGGGACACATGATGGTGGGGAGGGGATCCCTAGTCCTTCTCCAAAGATAATGTAAGAAATACTGCTATAAGACCTTATCTTCTCTGAATCCAACTCTCCTGGCTTCCGTCCCACTCCACTCTTCA
This sequence comes from Phoca vitulina, assembly GCF_004348235.1. Lineage (NCBI taxonomy): Eukaryota > Metazoa > Chordata > Mammalia > Carnivora > Phocidae > Phoca > Phoca vitulina. The sequence continues at coordinate 12,352,923 of NW_022589738.1, read as the reverse complement.
GAAGTTTGCACGTTGCCTTCATCTCTCTCAGGCCCACAGATTTCCCCTTTCCCGATGAATGCCTGTGCATCTGTTGGATCTCCGCGGAGAGGCCACCCCTCCAGGAACCTCTCCTCTGCTCTGCCCAGAGCCCCATACTGTCCATAGCATCAACATAACAGTGCACAGCAGATTTGCGCCACAGCTGCCAAGCCTCATTGTTTCCTCAGCCCCTAGCCGGGTGCTTGGCACACGAGGGAGACCAATCGACCTCCGTGGTATGAATGAGTTTCACTTGAGGCCGCCTTGGGAGCACACCATGCACCAACTTAGAAGGCACTTTCCATCCACGCATTTCCTCCACGTTTCTTTGCCTTCCCTAACTCGCGCAGTAGGCATCCCGGTTGTCAAAAAATTAGCAGTGAATTAAAAAGTGGTACAATCCTTTCGGTGGTCCGAGACGAAGTTAGAAAACCCCAGGTTGCAAACCATCCTCTAGGTTATGTGATTTCTGGTTTCTGGGAAGGGAGAAGGAACAGCAGTGGCATTTCAGTGGGAGAACTCATCCTGATGGTCTGAGTCCATTCTGGGGATCTGCCAGCCTTTGTGGAGGAAAGTGCCTGACCTTCATATAAGCACAGATGGGGAATCAGGAGTCTGGATTGACGTCTTGGCCAGGTAGAGTGCTGCCCACCAAATGAATGCCACAGCCTTCCCTGTCTTATGCCTCAGTATCCTGTAGAGTGAGTGAATGGCAGCCAGCATGACCCTTGGGGCTAAGCTAAGGGGGTTACTAATTAGTGATCCTATAGCACACTGAAAATAGAAATATCAAGTGTTACTATTAATAGTCATATTTCCTCTGTTCTGGTTTCCAAGGTCCCTTATGCTTTCCCTCCAGAACCTCTGGAAAGTAACAAGAAATGTGGTTTGGAGGGAAAAGAGAGCTATAACTTTAGTGTAATTCAGTATGACTGGAAAAATAGAATGTAGATGAATAGGATGCCTTTCTAGAGTGACCCTGAAGACTGAAACCCTTAGATGTTAACTGCTGTAATACATAAAACATAAACCTTTGGCATTGAAAAGAAAAAAAAAGCAGAAACAAAGGACAAGTGAAAAACTGACAAAAATATTTTTTACATAGATAGCAACTGAAAGAAGAGTATCCTTAATATATAAAGTGCTCTTTCAATCAATAAGAAAATGAGGAATACCGAAATAGGAAAATGGGCAAAAGGCACGAGTAGGCAAGCCACAAAAGAAGAACTATAGATCAATTCTATATGAAGACTGAAGAGGTGCTATTTCATTTGGTATCTCTTTGATTACCAGTGAGACGGAACCTATACAATATAATTTTTCATTTATCAGCTAAGCAAAGATTAAACATATTCATCCTCCCCAGGCCAAGTGAGGGGAAATGGGCATTTACATTTGCCACTAATGGGACTGTAAATAGGTACAGCCTTTTTGAAGAGCAACTTGGCAATGCAGAACAAAAACCTTGTCCTTTGACTCATAGATTCCACCTGTAGGAGAGAATCCTAAGGCATAATCAAACAAGTGAACAAAGACGTGTATGGTAAGATTGGTTATCTCGGTGAGGTTTATAGTAGCAAAACCAGAAGCTAATCTAAATGTGTATCAACAGATGATTGGTTAAGCATACAGTGGAATACTATGCAGTCACTTTTAAAAGACGAATAGCTTTGTATCTACTGATATGCAAAAATGTCCATGACATGTAGATGTCAATTAGTGGGAAAAAAAAGTTGGAAACAGAAGGTGTAGGATGCTTTGATTTTTTGAGCATTTAAAAAATGTATATGTGTAGAAAAACGTCTGGGTAAAAGCGCTCTACAATCATACTTTTTGGATGATGAGATTACAGGTGATTTTTATTTTCTTCTTTTATACTTTTCCATATTTCTTGATTTTTTTTTTCACAAAGAAAATTCACGGTTATCTCCATTGAAAAATACCTCTTAGGGAGCACTTGGTCTGATTATTCTGGCTGTTTTATGGAATTGGAAGGAGCAACAAATAAAGACCTACGTACATAAAATAAGGAAGTGAAATTTTTAATCAGTGAAAAATTTGATTGTTTCTCTCTGGAATCATTATTTCCTTATTCATTTTGGAATCCCCTCATTTCATTCATGGAAGCTTCCCTACTCTTACCAGCCTCATCTTTTTCTTTTGAAAATATCCTGGAATAGTTATCACAGTAGCTGTCCCTGAAATCATTATTGGGTATAATAATACATGTATTTTTAATTTTTAAAATCACTAATAAAAAATAATTGCCATTCAACTTTGCTAAAAAAAAACTAAAAAAGCATCTCTCCCCAGGGATATATATTAAGACCTCAAACATCTGAGTGAAGCTGTGCACAGGTCTTGCTGGGCCCAGCTCCACTGGGCTCACTCTCGCCAAGAGCTCAGGGCACCCTTCACCTTTGCTGGGAGCCCACATCCCAGCTAGTGCCTCCGAGGGACCTTTGCACGTGTCAACATCTGGTGATATTCTTATTGGACCAAATCAGGGTCTGATCCCATATTTAGAAATGTAACCTGGGGTGCCAAAGTGTGTTCTGTTGATAAGTCTTAATGCCATCTCGGTCTAAGTGTTAGGATAGGAATATGAAGAATGTACCAGTCTTTTGCTGAGAAAGTATTTGCTAGAAAAATAAGAATATAGAAGAATCACAGTTCTCTAGACTATATTATTATTATTGTATAATTTATAATGGTTTATATATTATATACATATATATATCTTTTGATATATAATAATACATATATAAGTACACAAACATAATAGTACATATATATCTTTTGATATGTAGTATATATATACCTTACATATATACCATATATATATAATATTAGAACCATAAGAAATTTCTTATATTCACTCCTTTTGGCCTATAGAAATGACAATTTCGTATGGTTCAAACTTACATGTTATTGTTCTGTTGGTAGTGTCTGGACAGTTTTATACTACTAGAAGAATTAAACAGATCATAATATCCCGATGATGTTGTTGTTGTCTTTGTAGATCAGAGAAAACTTCTTTCCAGAGAAGCCGAAAAGTGTACATTTTACGTGGATTTGCCTTTGACCAAAGTGTACCTATGTGTGTTTGTATGTGTGTGTGCTCTTAGAAACTCAGTAGAAAACCGTCCCACAAATTAAAAAAAAAAAAAAATGAGTCTTAATCTAACTTCCTCCGGTGCTCTATTCAATAATTGCTTTGTTGAAGTTGCCTTTTGAGTCTGTGCCTTTTTTTCAGACCTTTCATCTTTAAAAAATGGAAAAAAAATTTTTCCCAGGCGACATTCCTGTATTGCTTTTGATTTTGCACATTATGGGCTCCCCCGGTCATCCTTGGAGACCGTTCCATCCTTTGACAGCTGGCCAGAGGCATGAAGCAACTTACCCACGCGCACCCAGCTGATTAGGGCAGAGCTGGGACCAGAACCCTGGGCTTTTCTACCTTTCCACCCTGCAGAGGGAGTGGGGGCTGTTATCATCAGCCCCCCTCACCAAGGACAGGCCCTGGGCTGAGTTAAATAGCAGGGCCAGGAACCCATGGCCTGGAAGGTCGGAGGGAAAAGATCATCAGTTGACAAATGATTGTGATCACTATTAATGTTATTATTCATATGCTATGTCTGTGGCAGAAAACACAGGTTTATTTAAAATGCACATAATAATTTGAGTTTGCTCCAACATTTATTTTCTGTCTAAATTATTTTTTAACTGATATGAATGCCAAGGCTTGTGAAGACAAAAAGCAAGGCTTTTTAAAAAATCCATAACCTTAAATTAAGACCACATTTATTCACACCGCTGCTTGCAGCCCAGAACTTTTTCCCTTTTAACCCTTCAGTGACATCAGCAAGCTACATTTCCACCTCTTCTTGGCCCAATTTGTATTTTTTTTCTGGTAATAACTGCATTGCAAGGCCAGAAGAATATAATGCATTTCACAGTAAGACTCTTAATGGGATTTTTAGTAAACTGGCCCGACCAGCCCACTTCCCCCGCGAAAAGATGCCTGTAATTGATCTCTACGTAGAAACAGCAGCTGGTGATCAGAACCACTGTGCTCTGGTGGGTAATTATTTTATCAGGACAAGCACTTCCATCACGATAAGAGAGAAACGGCAGGACCTGGGCAGAGACACACAGAGAGGGCCAACCAGACAGACAGACACAGATAAGACCCAGCGGGAACCCGGCTGCAGGGCCCACAGCCACGCAACCTTAAATGGAAAGTTTCTGATAACCCATGATGGATCGGAGCCAGGTGGAGGCAGGGAAGGGCTTGGGGGTTAGCTACAAAGCGTGGGGGCGGGGGCTGGGGGGTGGTCAGAAAAGGCCGGCTCCCTGGAGCTCCTGTGCTTGCCCTGAGCTTTGTTAGGGGGCGCTGTGGGGCCGCAAGCGCCGATTCCCCACCCTGCAGCCCCGGCAGCTTCAGGCGGCCTGCAGTCCCTAAAACCCCCATAGCTCTTTTGGCAAAGAGTAGGTGTGTCCTGGCCAGGTTCCAGTTTGGGTAATTACAGCCTGTCAACCTAAATTCCCCCCAGGATTGCAGTTAAATATGGTACCCGTCTTCACAATTAAATTTTAGCTCTAATAGGACACTCGATTGTCGTGTTACGTGACAGTTAAGTAGAAGCCGTGTTGTAACCCCAGAGGTAGCTGCACTTTTGTGGGGACTACAAAGATTTCTCTGGGTCTAATAAATGACCTGTATGGACAGAATCGGGGTGGGGGGGGGAGGGTCTTGCTGCTAAATTAGAGTTGGTAACTGTAAGACTTTGCTCCTCATTAAAATTTTTTCCCCAAACTCTTTCAGGGGGATAAAACAGGGGGAACACGTCACCTGGCCATTTCATTTCCAGTTCTTTGACCTGGAAAAAAAATCAGGATGCCAAGTTGCCGCAGGCCAGATGAAGTCTCCGACTACCTGTCCGGCCCCCGGTCCCCTCGGTTCCTTTGTCTCAACATCACAGGCGTCCTGGCCTTTCTCTGAAGGTACCATGTACTGCCCCCTGGAACGTCTTTCTTTTGTTCTCTGCTTACGGAGACCTTTCATCCGAGCAAGGTCCAGCTCAAAAGCCACCTCCTTCGTGATGTCATCCATGATCTTCTACTCCAAAGGAAGCGTTGCTCCTCTTCTGGCCCCCAACCGATGGGACTGTTATCCTTACTCAGCATTTATTCAAATTTGTCTTATGCAGTATTATAGTCGGTTGTTACACGTGCACTAAACTGTGAGCTCCTTGAGGACAGGGGCCTTGATTACTTTTCCTGATGCCGGACCACAGCGAGGACTAAATATTTCTGAAGGAGGGAAAGAAGGCATCTGCTCTTTCTTTTCCGAGGGCATAAATAAGAATAGCTGATATTGGTTGAGTGCTTGCTGTATGTTGATCATCGTCCTGACCACCTTATATGTGTTAACTCAGACCTCGCCATCTCATAAAGCATTGTTATTATGGTCTCATTTTTATAGATGAGAATAGTGAGGCACAGAGAGGTTAGTTAATTTGCCCAAGGCCACACAGCCCATCAGTGGCGGCGCCAAGAGCGAAACCCACAAGGCTTCTCCCCACAACCTTTTGCCTTTATACTGCAGCATCAGATAAGGCTTTAATTAAACACGTCAGTCCCCCCACTGTCTTCCATATTTCAAATCTATCCAGGTCTTCGAGAGCACAGCTCGGTTTCTAAAGGGCCGAGTGTGAGGACGGGAGAAGGCGATGACACGTAATGCACCTGTCTCCCTTCTACGCAGGCCGTCCTAAATAACGAGTGGGCTGCTTTCCGAAATCCACATTCTTGTTTGTCAGTTTCCATCCTTGGGCAATTATTTCACACCGAAAATGAGAAGGTGATAATCTAAAGTATTCGCAGCTAGTCTTGCCAACAGAGGTGTGAGCAAGGAGGAACATAGCATGTTGTGATTAGAGAGAGAAGCAACAAACCCCAGTGACTGCAAAGCATTAAGGAAGGGGTCAGCCTCATTATTCTCATGCATAGTTTGTGCACCTATAGAAATATTTTGTTCCAACAAGTTAATTCCTTCAAGTGGTGAGCGCGGAGTGCGGCAGACACGTTTATCTTTCTTAGGTGTCTTGCCGCTTTCTCCCCACCCGGCTGGGGGAAGGATTTCTGCAGCTCACCTCGTGCAATTAGAAACAGCCCCACAGGGCAGAGGTGCAGCTTGCGTTCAGAGATACTCTTCTGCCGCTGAAATAAAAAACAGCCTTTGAGAATATTCTCCTGCCAAAATCATTTTAGCATTTCACTGTCACACAGCGGGAGGCCGGGGGAGAGAGAGAGAGAGAGAGAGAGAGAGAGAGAGAGAAAGAGTCCTTTCCTCGCACAACCGGCAAGACCTCATGAGTTTTTCCCGTGTGCAAGGAAATTAATTAATTTCCTTTTTTATTTCTGAAAAAGGGGGCCAGAAAAACATAGTTCAAGATGTTACATTTTCATAAGGAAGAAGTCTCAATTGTAAATGAGTTCCTCTTTTAAGACAAGGCTGTAATTAGATTGCCCGGGGTGATGATGAATGGAGAGGGTGAAGGGTCCTCGCTTCTTTCTGGAGAAAGCAGCACCCTCGGAGGCAGAAGGAAGGGCTGCCTCGGGCGGCCACGCTGCTGCCAGCGCCAGAGACTTCTCTCCCGCGAAGCGGAGGGGAGAAAGGCTGTTTCTGAACCCAGGAGGCAGAACAACAGGATCCGCGCTCCGGAGGGCGAGGCGAGGCGGTTGCCGCAACGGAGGCCGGCAGTGCCGACAGGGGGCGCTGTCCGAGGCCCCGCGGCCTCCCTTCCTGCAGCATCTCTTCAAACGCGGGTTATCTTTGCTCTGGCAGTTAACCGAAAAGATGAGTGAACTTGGGAACCGCTTCAAAAATGCCTTATTTTTTGCTGTTGTTTCTACATGCCCGCTACAGGCTGAAGTGTATCCCTCCCCCGCATCTGGATGTTGATGCCCTCACGGCCAGGACCTCAGAAGGCGACTGCCTTTGGAGACGGGGCCTTTAAAGAGGTGATTAAAGTAAAACGAGGCCCTTAGGGTGGGCTTAATCCAATCTGACTGGTGGTGTCCTTCTAAGAGCCGGGCATTCGGACACACAGAGAGACGGGGGGGTTGGGGGGCTGTGCGCGGGCAGAGCGCTTGGCGGGTGAAGACACAGGGAGCTGCCGCTGTGTCTAGGCCGAGGACCACACCAAACCTGCCCACACTTTGATCTTGGATTCCCCGCCTCCAGAACTGAACAAACAGAACAGAACAAAGGCCTGCTGTTTGAGCCACGCAGAGTTTACGGCAGCCCGAGCCGACTGATGCCCAAGTATTTTTCAAAATGCGGTCCACGGACCTCTTCCATCAGAAAGTGGAGAGCGGATGAAAATGCAGATCCCGGGGCCCCGTGCAGGCCCGCTAAATCAAATCCCCGGGGCCCCGGGATCTGCAGTTTCCCGCAAGCACCGCGGGCCGTTCCGGGCCCCCCTGAAATCGGGGCATCCCCGCAGCCAGAACGTGCTGAGAGAAAGTGTCACCTCGGTGGTGATCGGCAGAGGGCTGCCCGAAGGCCACGCGGCCCGAACCGCCCCCCCCCCGCCCTACCGCCCCTTCCAAAAGCATTCTTTGCAGTTAAACATTGCCTTCTCCCTGGTGGATCTCTTTTCAGTGCAAATAGCTCCTGGATGGGGGTGACAAATTAAGTCAATAACCTTTGAGTATGAATTCATTTATCAGCCGAATTCCTGTGGGACTGGAAGGATGCCAAACCTGAGCAAACCCGGAGAGGGGGGCTGAGTGGGGGTGCAGAGACAGCGGCGTGGTCGGCTCGGGGAGAAGGCGCCACCTTCACGACTTAGCTCGGGGCTAGCCCCACCGAGGGGGCGGCCGCAGAGCACACAGCCATCGGCTCTCGGGCAGGAAGGGGGACAGAGACGTGGTGGCGAGGTTTCTGGGAAAAGACCACCGACTCCCGGCTGCCTACCGTCTTCTTGTTTGCCGCTGGGAAGCCGACGGCAAAGCCAGGCCTACCTGCCTACCTCGGGGTGAGGTGCGCAGAGGCAGGTGGACAGAACAGGGGAGAGGCCACGGGGATGGCAGCTGGGGTGGATATAAGCAGGGACGGGACACAAGGTATTCAACAACTCCTATGGGCTCGACAAGGCCCCATCCAAACAGAAGGCAGCCAGAGGCGGGAGCAGAATCTTCACCAACCCCTTTGTTTGGGGGTTCACCTGTCCGGGCCCCTGGCCTGTGCCTGGCACGCTGTGCAAGGCACAGGTCCGAACCCCGGAGAGGGTCTGGGAGGGAGGCTCTTTCGTCGGGCTTTGTACTCCCTGGCTTTCATTGTTTCTTTCCTTGCAGGGAAAGAGGGGGCCTCCCTCCCCTCCCCCACCCCCAGAGGCCTGGCTTAATTCGCTTTGCGATTCCAGCTCGGCGCGCTCCACACCCACGCAATTCACATGCGATGGTGGCACCTGTGTCCTGCGGTTTCTGGAGTCTTCCAGCAAGTCCTCATGGGCGGGGGCATCCGCCAGGGTGTCGAGGTCAGTCTCCTGCCTGCTGACAAGGGAGCGCCTTCGAGAGAGCTCTCCGGAGGCTGTGGCGCTCGTGGCCGGCTCAGAAGCCACGGCATCTGGATGGAGAATGAGCCCGAGCTCGGAGCCCTCTGCAGGGCTGGATGGTGCCCCTGTCCCGAGCCAGAGCATCAAGGACGTGCCAGCACCCAGGGCACGCTGCAGCCCATGGGGTGCTCTGGCAGCGAGCAATGCGCTTCCTGGCTTCCCATTTTCTATGCAGAAAGATGAATGTGAGGTGAAATCCGCCACAGACACCGGCCCAGGCTTCCACGCTGTTCCTTGAAGCAGCAGATGGCTGGGAGGACAAGGATCAGCTCGGCCAGAACAGTCGCAGGCTAGCCACTGTTCTTTCTCAGGACAGTGCTCCTCGTGACAGCAGACTGCGTTGGGGCCCCACCCAGTCACCCTGGGGTCCCTTTGGCCACTTTGTGTGTGCACTCTGTTCCTGTCACCCAGCTTTGACTCGGCGCCCTCCACGCATCCTCAGGCTACGGGGCTTGTGGTCACTGGCGGCTGGGGACAGGGGTGTGAGAGCCCAGCTCCCCTCGCTGGGCCGTGCCAGCTCAGAGGCAGTCACCCTCCAGAGCTGTCTTGCCAGTGAGGCCAGGCCAGGACATGCCTGTGTGGGCCCTGCGTGGCTCCTTCTCTTCTCCTTTCCTTTCCTGCTTCCCCTTGGCCCCTGCAGGTCACCCCCTTGCCGAACCACTCACACACAAATCCTGATCTCAGGGGCGGCTTCTGGGCTACTGGACGTAGCTTATGCATTAAAAATCCCGTCATCCTCCCCTGAGAATCTCATCACCGAGAGAAATGCCCACTCCCTTGTCCCCCAGCCAGCTCCGGGCGGGGGGAAGCTACCACTCTCCTTGGCGGCAAGTTCAGGAACATGGGGGCCTTGCAACATCTCTCCGACCCCATCCTTCTCCCTACTGCCGCCCCACTCCTCAGCTCAGGCCCCTCTCCTTCACCTGGACTGAGACAATAAACCTGAGGGCTTTACGTGTCCACCTCCTGTCTCCCATTTTTCTGGAAGATCTAGAACACTGCGAGCACATGCATCCTGCTCAAGTACTGGTCTAATTCTCTTTATCATTCTCTCAATCACCAAGTCTTCAGTAACTCCCCAGTTCTTGCCAAAAGAATCCCACCTTCCTCGTCTGGGTATTCAAAGCCCTTCCCAACATGCCTCTGGTCTGCATCTCCAAATTTCTAAGGGGGCCAAGATGGGAAGCCCCTCCTCCCTCTTCCCACTGAGCACGTTCACCAAGGATGGGCCATGTCCAGGTGCTGAGATCATCACAGTGGCTAAGGTCATGATGTAAAAGATGACAGATGACAGACACCGGAGAGGCAGGTGGATAAGGAGACCCACTGGATAGGAAGCGAGAGATCTTTCTGATTTTAGAAGTTGGCTTTTTTTTTTTTTTTACTTATAGCCTTCTTATGGGGGACCATAGAATATTTTTGAATTCTCCCTCCTGGCACCTGTTTAATTGGGTCTTTACCTAATGGGGCCTATCTCCAGCCTTGAGGCCTCAGGCTCACCAGGGTACCACACAGCTAGTCACGGCCCTCACGCTAGTCAGAATGTGAGGCCCGCTTGCTCAGGCTTTTTCTTCTCCCAGGCCCCGGAACAAACCCACCTCCTGCCCCCTGCAGGTTTCTGACCTTGGGCTTAAGTTCCCTGTGTGGGTCTTTACCGTGTCCCCTCCAAGGCGGCATGAGGCATGGATGTCCCACTTTTCCATTGGTTCTCTACAAGAACCTGAGTTCTCCCCATAGCAAGGCGCTCTTCGGTTTGGCCGAGCTCTGGGAACTTCTTCCTGGACAATCTGTTGTCCGACTTGGTCCTCTATCCATGCCCTCGGTCAGTTATAAACTCCTTGAGTGTGGTGGACACTCCACGGCACTGCCCAGACCACCCCCCCTTCAGAGGAGGACTTGCTGTCCAGCCCCATAGTCAGCCTCCAGATGTCAGCCCTTCCGTGTCTGTCTGAGCTGCTGAGAGCTGCTTCGCCCAAGGTCATGTCCTTTCTGGGGTGGCCCTCATCTGGTGAGTGGGCGAGGCAGGAAAAGGAAGGCCTGGCCATTTGGGTCCCACATGGGACACCCTTAGGGACAATTCTTGGTCTAGAGCTCCCCTGCTGGGTTGGCTGAAGTTTTGTCGGGTCCGGTTCACAGTTCTAGCTCTTTCTCTGTACAATCTTGCTTTCAAGAGACGGCTCTTGCCCCAGACTTGGTCTGAGCATTGACAGCTGGTGAGCACACCAGGAACTCTGGGCTGAGGGGCCACAGCTCTGGCTCCCTGTGTACTCACAGCCCTCACCTGCGGGGCTTGCTCTTGGGAGCTGCTCGGCAAACGTTTGCTGCTTTTTTTCATTGCTGCTCATCACTGCTAACATTTAAGGGGCAGGTCCGTGTGCCTGGCATCAAGGGGAGCAGCCTGAGCATTTGACACGAATATGACCTTGAGTCCTCAGACAAGCCCACAAGAAAAGCATCATTCTTACTGCCACTTTAAAGATGAGAAAACTAAGGCCCAGGGAGCAGGCGAGAGAGTGAGAACTTGAGCCCAGGCAGCCTGACTCCTGAGCCAGACTTTCTCACCATCATGCTGGAGCTAAGAACTAAACGCCGCAGGCAACTACTAAGAGTTAAGAGGAACCAGAGGGTGACACAAGGCAGCGTCAGAAAGCCAGAGGGGACCAGACACAACGTCGGGAGGGCAAGCGTCCCTGTGGGGCTGGCAGGCTCGGGAACTTTCTCAGCCTCTCTCATCCGGGACAGCCTTCTCCGTTTGCCCTGCTTAAAACCAGGGTGTTATAGGCAGCCTGAACCAGCCCCACACATACCCTAACCTCCCTGAAGCAAGCCCAGAGAGGTTAAGGAACTTGCCCAAGGTCACAGAGCTGGCTGGTGTCTAGCCCTCCAGACCCACGGGGGTCCCCAGCCCATTGGGCTCCATCGTCTTTCCCTGTCCCCTCCCTACCACAATCCTAAAGCGCTCTGATAGTTGCTTGGTGGACCTTGGAGCAAGAATAGCACTTCCCGCTTGGCTAGGTCTGCCTTGGACCCAGGAGCCTGCTGGCTCCTCAGTCATGCCCTCCTCGCTCGCCCGGCCCCATCAGTATTCCGAGCACCTCTGGCACGTAAAGGCAAGGGGATTGAGGTAAGGGCAGTTGTAAGAGGGATGCAACAGCGCTACCTCATTTTTATTGCCACCTTGCCAAAGTTCTATTATTACATTTCTCACTTCCCCTTAACATTAAAACATAACAGCGCAGTGGCAAGTGGTTAAGTGCTATGAAATCAAACAAGCCTTGGTGTGAAACCCGCCCTACCTCTTTCTAGCAGTGTGACCTTGAGAAATTTACTGAAATTCTTTGAGCCTCAGCTCCTTCCTCTGTGCGGTGGAGAGAAATAATGCTCAAGAGTTGCTTCATCGGGTAGGTGGGAGGGCGAACAAAATAATGAATGCAAAGGGCTTTGCATAGGGCTCTGGGACACGGTAAGGCCACTGTAAATTGTAGCCAGTGTTATTTTGATTAAAGATACATACGAGATAACATATGTAGCCCCCAGTAAGCATTAATCTGCCGTCCTTGTCAGGGAAGAACGAATCAGCACACGCCTTAATTAGGGCTTCTCATAACCGAGAGGACTTATCTGATAGACGTGATGCTTCTCGGGATGGAGACAGAACCAGACTCACCATCTCTGGACCACAGTCCATCCTCAGGCAGGCTCGGGCCGATGTAACCCCTCCTCTCCAAACTCACCGTGGGATGACATCCGTAACCCCCACCATCCGGGTTTCCTTCAAGTCAGAACGAAGGCAGTCTGCGCGAATCATCCAGAACCGGGTGGAAGTTTGGCATGGGAAAGATAGGCAGCGTTTCAATAACTCAGGAAACTGGGCTCACAAGGGCCGTGCTCACTGTGCTCCCACTGCAAACACACAGAGATATCTGATAAGACATAATGAAAAAATAAATAAGTACACAGCTTGAAATGGAGGAAGGACAGAGGGAAGGAAGGAAGGAAGGAAGGAAGGAAGGAAGGAAGGAAGGAAGAAATGAACAAAAAAAAAAGAGAAAGAGATCCCCAGGTTGTCAAAGGGATCCTCCATTGCAACTAGCAGCATTTATTACCTAAAGCAAAAATGATGGAGCGAATAACTAGAGTACCGCATTTTAATTTTTGAGAGGATGGCCGTAAAGATCACAGAGCCTAGGCTTCCAAAGCCCTTAGACATCAGGCAGCAGGATGCAGTAAGATCAGGCTGCCCAGCACAAGGCTAGCGGGAGAAAGTCAGATGGGAAAAAGAGGACTGGGTTGGTGAAGGCATCCCTGAGCAAGGAAATTTCTTGCTCTGCTCTGTCCACTCACCTCCCGCCCACCAGGCAAAACACTGGATAAATTTGGGGAGCCCAGGTGCTAAAGGATGTTTCTCCTGTCTCACTGTCTTATTTGAGTTCATATAGAATATGGGCTTGGGGATAAAATAGATCACATCCTGGCTTTGTCACTTTCTACGCATCCGACAGTGGGAGGATTATATAATCACTGTGTCTTCATTTCTTCATCAATAAAAACAAAAACAGTAGACACTTTACTACCCATTACGTAGAAATGCAATTCTCAATCATTCTCAATGCTTGCCAGGACAACATGCACACACATCAATTCTCTCTCTCTCTCTCTCTCTCTCTCTCTCTCTCTTGGACTTCCCTAAAGAGGGCATAAGAAACAATTCAATTCTAGAGGACTTATCCATTTGGCAGCTCCGTACCTGTCAGAACACTTAGAGGGGCCTGGGATTGCCTAGCAACTAAACAATCATAGACCCCTGCTTCCCAGACTTGGTGGGTACTTCAGCAATGCAGTGTCATTAAAACTCTCAGTTAATGACCAGCCATTGGATTTTCCAATGAGAGAATTGGTTATTAATCAAAGCCAGTGTGGACCTTAGACCTGGGCAAGCAGGACCCCTGCTCTGATCTTAGTGCTTCAAGGGACCCCAGCTTTGGAGTGCTTTCCTTGAGATTTTCTAAACCTCCCTCCAATGCCTGAACTGGCCCAGAATACTGTGTGGGCACTGCCTCTCATCTTGCTACCCCAGTTCTGCGTGGGTCCTGGTCACCGGAAGTACCTACCTGAACATTTTCTATGTCCTCCAACAGTGACTGGGAGCTACCCTCCAGGGCTGGCGGTACCATCTGTCTGGATGAGGTCCCCGGAGCCCAGACCAAGACCTACATGAGCTCAAGTCTCTGTTTATCTCCTTTGGGGGCACTCTGCAACCATCTGCGTCCCTCCCAACTCCCTGAGAGGGATTGACCAGACGCTCTGAGAAACTCCAAGGTTCTCTCCTAAGGCATTGTCGTAGGCCTGGTTCCAGAAGGACGGTCTGGTGAGGAGATCTTTTCTGCCGGCCAGCACAGTATTTCTCTTGCAGTATCGCAAAACCTGGGCTGGCAGAATTGTGCCAGCACACTGATTTTGGTGTCTCTCATTTACATAGGACACAGGGTGAGTTCGGGGCCCTGGGCTCCCCACAGTTCACGGCTGACCTTTGAGTTTGAGCTATGAGAGCCGACCACGTGTCAGTTATAGTGTCTCCTTGTCCCGACTCCAGGGCCAGCTCCAGTCTAGGGCACCATCGCCCTGTGTGCGTCCTGTAGCTGGCACCCAGAGTAGGCACCCGCCTCTTCCTCAGGCTCCATCCCTAGTCCTCCAGGGGCCCATCTCCTCCGAAGGCTCCCTGGACTGTTGCTCTGCAATATCAACGGACCTTTCTGCTCTATGTCTTCTCTCACCTTCCATCAACACAACATCAGGCTCTCCTGGGCTCGTCTCAAGCTACGCAGGATAAGGGATGGACATCTCTCGCACATATGAGACTACTCTTCTCTTTCTGCCCATGCCCCCTCACCTATCCTCCCCACTGGCAGTGATGTGTGAAAAGCAAGGGTGGGGTCAACGTCATAAGAGATCACATTCTAGAAAGGCAATGATGACGGCTTACAGAGACCAAGGGAAGATTCGAGTGGAAGATGTGTTGTTCGGCATTCGAACCATAAAATTCTAGACGGTAAGTTTCACATGACCGGACAAGGGATTATCATTTGCATCTTCTTGCATACTCAGGAAGATGGGCATTTGTGATGGTCATCAATGAAACACAGGAGTGACCTTTGAGAGAGTCACTGGCCCCTCCACCAGTGTTCGAGGCAGTGCTCCGGATGATGCAGCACGCTGGGTGACGTCAACCAGCTTTGCATAAATGTCGTATGAGGGAGCTGGAAAGGCAAGAAGATCTGTCTAGTTTCAGTGCAAACAGGTTCCAAAGAGCTACAGCATTGTGAATAATAACAGGAGTGCTACATTTTCCTTGTAGTGCAAGATAAGAAATTATCCAGGAATGACACATTTGACAAGAAAGAACACAAAGAATGGTTCCTGGGCCTGACATGGGAAGAGATGGTGTTGGGACACTCTGAAGAATCTTTACCCACACTGATCGGACAGTAAACACAAAAATAAAGCATGTCTTTCATACCCATCACTCTAAATCCTCACCAATAAATCGCTACCCCTCACACGAGCCCCCGATTTCAGAGCACATTTAAAAAAATTAAATTGTACCTATAGCTTGCCTCCATCCCCCTCCAAAACAGTACTTGAGTTGGTGCCCCCACGGACCTAGTGGTGACTCTAATCAAAGCCAAAGGCCATGTTGAGTTCTGGTGCTTGAACCCGTACCCCAGCCCTGTGGCTTCTTTTGTGCCATAATTGGTCTCAGTGTGCAGCAGGTAACCCCTAATTCTTAATCTAACAGCTTCCATTTGGGGCTCAGCATTTCAGCAATAAAAACAGCAGCCTGGTTATGAAGCCCAGTTAATCTGCCCCTTGCTTCCAAGTTCAAAGCTTCCATTCAGTTTGAGTGAATGAGCTATTACACTGAAGATAATTATTACCTTTGTCAGGCAAAGAGTCCTCATCTGGAGATATTTGGAAGGAGCCAAGGATTTCCCATTTTCCACGGATCTCTTCCTGGGACCAATTTGATCCCCCACTGTGCTTCCCTCCTCCTTGCCTTCGTGCGCTCTAACTTCAGTGTGGGGCATAAAATCGGACTTTTTTCAGTTCTGCCAAGGCTCGGGATCATGCTTTTCAGCCAGAGGTATACGCTACTCCTTTTTGGCTTCCAAATAGAACGGACTTTTCTTGTAGGACCTTGGGGAGAGCTACAAAAAGTTGCCCCCATGCTACAACATCCTGATATTTTCCTACTAAGCCCAGTAGCTGTGTGCAGAGGCATATTGTCCATATCTGAAGATACAGGGGGGTGACAATTTAACCAGCTGCTTTGCTACTCAAAAATGAGGACTTATTTGGTTGGCAAGTAATAGACATTGATACTTAAGAGGGAAAATGACATTTATTTTAGTTTACTCGGGCTGCCATAATAAAGTACCAGAGTGGATGGCCTTAGCAACAGAAATTTCTTCCTCGCTGCTCTGGAGGCTGGAAGTCTGAGATCAGGGTGCCAGGAGAGTTGGTTCTGGTCAGGACTCTCTTCCTGGCTTACCCATGGTTGCCTCCCCACGGTGTGGTCAGAGGGTCTTTCCTCAGTGTGTGCGTGTGTGTGTGTGTGTGTGTGTAGTGAGATATCTTTTCCTCTCTCCTACTTATAAGGCCACCAATCCTATTCAATTAGGATCCCACCCTTATGACCTCATTGAACCTTAATTACCTCCTAAAAGCCCTATCTCCAAATACAGTCACATTGCGGGTTAGAGCTTCAACATACGGATTGTCAGGAGACACAGTTCAACCCATAGCAGTTTTTATTACAGAAATTCTGGGAAGTTCACAGAGCTAAGTAATCAAGACAATCAGAACTTGTGACTGATGGAAACCATGTCAGCTCTGGATGTAAATAAAGAGAATGCAGGAAGTATACTTCGCAAGCACTGGCCTATATATAAAGATTGAGGTGTGGCCTTTGACACTTGTTCATTCAACCCAAGGTTTAAATTTTCAGGAGAGAGAGAGAGTGAATGAATGGCTAGACTTGAGTCATGTGCCCATCCTGGAACTAATAACTCTCTCCAAAGGAAAAGATGATGTCTTCTGATTGGTCGACTTGGCGTGTGCGTGTGTGTGTGTGTGTGTGTGTGTGTGTGTGTGTGTGTGTGTCTGTAGATGAGGTCAGCTTTATCCAAATCACATAGAATAAGTTTCCCATAGGAAATGGAAGCTCTGTTAGGTGGAAAAGAGGAAAAGATAGGCAGAAACAATATATGTCCACCACAGACTGCCAAGGTTTTGTACAAAAGTATAATATTTTTGAAGGAAAATATGGCTTGGTCCAAGGAGGGAAAAGTTGCTGTGCATTATCAGCTTTGCCTTTTCAAGGTGACATTGACATGAGGAATTGAGTTTAGACCAACCAAATCTTCACGGGGCCTTGGAATTTGTTTTCCAGGTAGATTAATTTCCAAAAAAAGAAGAGGCGAGACAAGCTCTCAATGTAAATCATTTGTCACCCCCGAGTTGCCAGATTTGTCTTTCAGGGCATGGCTAAGGGCCAGACATCAGTCGCCTTATCATAAAACACCAAAACTGACTGATAAAACAATAACAACAACAACAACTTTTGGTTGCAAAAGTAGAACAGCAAAGCAAGAAATTATTGAGCACCTACTTTCTGTCTGCTGTGGTCACCCCTGTTGAATGCCTTCACCAAATCTATTCCCCACTGCCTCTCTTCTAATAGGATCTTGCTCTTGTTCAAGTAATCACTCCTTCCCCACCCACACCGTGTAACTTAGGGGAAGGCAGCCCCTACATCCAGCAACAAAGATGAATCCTGACTCATGTGAATCGATCACCATAATCCATTCCTCTTTTCTCCAGATTGACGGTCTGCAGACCCAAGCTAAAGTCAGTTGCCACAGAGCACCCTTCTGGCAAGTTACTGATTCAGGAGGAGGGCAGTAACATAAGGTTGGCTCAATGAGATGTCAAGGAAGGAATTTCTCTCCATATTTGAGAGTGGTTTGCTCTTTCTCCTCCTCTGGCCATGGACGAGCAATCCCACCACTCCAGTTGGGACCAGCAGCTCTCCTGTTTCTATGGGGGCCAACCCAAGGAAAACCAAATCCAGAGAATGGCTGATATATCGGGACCAGAGCCCTGGTTGGATCCCACCTGGAGCTCTCCTCCTTCACCCGACTATGTGAGATTATACATTTCCTAATTGTTTCAGCCATTTGGACTCGGGATCTCTGTCACTTGTAGCCCAAAGTATCTTAAAGCCAAATAATGTGTTAAGTAGGTTCTTTATATGCATTATCTCATTTTTATCCACATACCACCCACAAGGAGGTAGTATGATTATCTCTACTTTAGAGGTGAAAAAACCGAGGCCCCAAAAGGTTAAGTGGCTTGCCCAAAGTCACTCATTCACCGAATCCAGGCCCCTGTCTCCAAAACCCACATTCCAAGCCAGTAAAAGTACAGCCAAGTGGCTTTACATACTACCCCAATTCCTAGGAAATTAGAGTGAAATGGATATATTATCAAACAGATCATGGTTTTCCACTGATCTGGATCAAGGCTTCAGAGGTTCTTGGTCCATCACTTCCAACTGACCTTCAACTGCCAGGGGGTGTAACCTTCGCACCCCCTACATCTCTTGGTAAGTAAACAGCTAATGTTCTGTAAGCAAATACATCTCCAGAGAATTTCCCCAAACTCTGAAAAGCCAACAGCACTGTAGGCTCTAGTTTTCTCAAGAATAGGACCCATCTGCTGGGGGAGGGAGGGAGAAGAGGGGAACGGTTCAAAATCTCAAGGTTTCAAATTGTCCAGTGATGCAGAAACAGGAAGTCAGCTGGCTGACGCGTAAGTGCTGCTGCTCTCTCTTTGCCCTAGACCCTGTAGGTTTGCCCTTGATGAAGAAAACATAGTTGCTAACGGCACGAACCTTGGAACCCCACACACCAGCGTTTGAATTACCATTCTGACATTTCTTAGTAATGTGAACCTGAGTAAATTCCTTACCATAACAATCAGTTTCCACATCTTTAAAATGGGTATAACAGGAGTGCCCACGTATAACACTGTTGAGTTCAATGAAAAAAAAGTGCTTAAAGAGTTCTGTGAGTTTCAGCTACAACTAAGCATCCTCAAACTCAATGACCAACGAAATCACCATTCCATTTCACACTTACGGGTCCGCAGTGTCTGTGGCTCAGTGGACCCAGGCTAGGCTCTGTTGAGCGGATCCACTTCAAGCTTCAGGTTCAGCTGGGCTTGACTCTACGCTACAGGGGAGCACCCGGGTCTGCTCCACGTGATTTAATTCTGAGGCCAGGATAAAGGGGCTGCAGCCGCCATGAGAGGGCACAGCCCATTTCAAGTCTTTGTGGACCTCATGTCTGCCAGGATCTCATTAGCTACAGCAAGTCACATGGCAAAAGGCGTGGCCATAGGGAGGGTGGAAGAATTGGCAACCACAGCACGGTCTACCACAAGCTCTTAGACCAGGGACCAACTCAGAAAATATAAGTGGTTGCTCTGGGTCATTCCAGGAATGATACTAAAGGCCCAGAGAGGCCACCAATCTCCACAGTGGATGAGTAGAATGGTGATGAACCAACTTTTGCCAATTCAGGGTTAAAAAAAGAAAAGAAATGCTTCTTTTTTTTTTTTTTTTTTAAAGATTTTATTTATTTATTTGACAGAGAGAGAGAGAGGGAACACAAGCAGGGGGAACAGCAGAGGGAGAGGGAGAAGCAGGCTTCCCGCAAAGCAAGGAGCCCGATGCGGGGCTCGATCCCAGGACCCCGGGATCATGACCTGAGCCGAAGGCAGACGCTTAACCGACTGAGCCACCCAGGCGCCCCAAGAAATGCTTCTTGATAGCATTTGTTTCACTGAAAATGATGCTGTTTATTCCCATGTGGGAAAATGAAAATGTATTTTCTCAGAACTTAGTTTACCTACTAATCATGGAGTTAGTCATAGAAGAATGCCAGTGAGAAAACTGGCCCTGATTTCCGGCAACCTTAGGGTTGATATCCTGACATATGTGAGAAGTATCAACTGCGAAGTAGCTTTCTGTCCTTCCCTCCTGAGAGTAGGTGGTGGGCCTTTGTCAAGCCAGGTGGGCAGTGCTCCTTCTGTGGGCTGAAAGGCAACCCATTCATTAATTTTCCACCTTATTATATCGGCCGCAATATGACAGTGGTCCTCAATCATTTCTTCCCTTCAAGGGATGCTCCTTGTGTAGCCACCAAATTGCTTAGAGTTGAAACAAGCCACAGATAAGCCTAAATGTTCTCTGATTCCTCTCTTCCTCAACCTACCCCTCCACAATTCCGTCTTGGCCCCCATCTCAAGCCAAGCCCACGAACTGTCCTTCCAGTGCTCTCCTCCATGAAGGGGTCACTGCTATGCAGCTTTGCATTGAACTCAATTATTCTCCCACCTTTGGAAGATAAATACAAGAACACGATGCTTGGAGAAATTCCACCTAAACAAATTACAGAGATCAGTTGTTTCCAGACAGGAAGTGGAAGCTAAGGTAAATGGCAGAAAGAGTATAACTCCATGTTACGGTCATGGTCTGGCATTGGTTTGTTGGGCCTGTTGAGGGACGTCTTCATTTCACTTGCCTTAAGGCTTGGCAGTCCTCATTTGTCAGCCCAGTGGATGGGTGAGGATGGCTCTGAGATTCCCATCACACATGTAAGGTTCTTGGTAAATGTTTAATAAAAAGTCCATAGGGGCACCTGGGTGGCTCAGCCGACTCTTGGTTTCAGCTCAGGTCAGGATCGAGCCCTGCGTTGGGCTCCATGCTCAGCAGGGAGTCTGCTTGAGATTCTCTCTCCCTCTGCCTCTGCCCTTACCCCTGCTCACGCTCTCTAAAATAAATAAATAAATCTTTATTTTAAAAAAGTCCTTATAGGGGCAGGCTATGATCTATTTATTTACATTCTCTATCATCCCAAATGCTCTGGGACAGTCAATAAATGTTAAACATCAAAAGTCTGACTCGCCTGAGGCCAGGTTCGGAAACAATACAGGTTCAAAACAGAGCCGGTTGGCGATCGCCCTTCCTTCTCTAGCCGTTCTAGGAGGTAACACTTGAAGATGGAGAAGAAGCTGGTCTGAGAAGCCAGCCCTCTTTAGCCGTGTTAACTCATGGCCCCGGAACAGTGGCTCCCCTTTAAATCTCCAACCTAAGTCCAGACAGTACCCCAGATAGGCTGGCCTCTTCTAAAAGACTTCATAGAGCACTTGACTGGGAAAAAGGGAGTGAGTCCAGAATGCATGAGAGCTATTGTCCATCACTGGCTTCCAGTCTCTGGCCCTGACTCGTTCCACTCCCACTGAGTCACCTGCTTCCTCAAGGATGCCCATCTGCCCGGCTCCCCGCCCCCTCTCAAATTACCAGCAAGCGGCAGGATGGGGCTTAGAGTTAAGGTGACTGACCCTTCTCCCCTCAGCCCTGTCTTTTCCAGGATACCACTTTGCTTCCCTGTACAATCACAATAGACGCAAACTTGCTACAGCTTAGACAGAAAGTGCAGGCAGGAGGAAGGAAAGGGGCCCGGGGTAGCCATTTAAACAGGGGATGGCTGCCTCCTCACAGCCACCCATCCTGTTCAGGAATTGCTTTATCTCCATTAGCGATCTGACACACTAACAGAACTGCACCATGAAATGCATTTAACAATCATACAATAAGAAAGACAGCTATAGAGTAAAGTTGGGGATTACTTTGTTACGAGTAGATCTGTATGCACCACAGCCTCTATAAATTTGTTATGGCAAGCGTCTTGCTCTCCAACCTCATGTTTGTTCCAGCTGTGCTCTGAAGGCATTAAAAAACCCCCAAATAATCAACAAACAGGCATGGATTCTTTTGCAACATGAGTTCAGAGGCAGTTCAAAGATGCTGCAAAAGAAATTCTTCTGTAAGAGGATGATAAATGGGGAAAGACACTGGTTTCCTTGTAGACCAAGACATCTGACTATAAGGAAGGGATTTTGAAACACCAGTTGTGGTAATGGGTGATGAAGAGAGCAGGAAGTGTCCAAGATGATCCACGAGAGCTGGGAAACTGGAACGAAAAACCAAAGGAAGCAAATTAAAAACACGGCACGATGTCATCACGGACCCATCAGAAGAGCTAAAATGAAAAAGAAGGACAATACTAAGTGTGGGCAGGAGCAGAAATCAGAACTCTCAGACACGGCTGGTGGGAGGGTAAATCGCTCAAATCCCTTTGAATACCGTTTGCCAGTATCTACAAGAGCTGACCGGATGCCTGCCTCGTGACCCAGCAATTCCACCCCACATCTATACCAACAGGAAGGCACACATAAGTTAACCAGAATACATACACTTGAGTATCCATAGGAACACCATTCATACTAGCACCAAACAGGAAACTACCCAAATGCCCATTGACAGAATGGAGGGATGCCTGGGTGGCTCAGTCGGTGAAGCGTCTGCCTTCAGCTCAGGTCATGATCCCAAGGTCCTGGGATTGAGTCCGACATTGGGCTCCCTGCTCAGTGGGGAGCCTGCTTCTCCCTCTCCCGCTCCCCCTGCTTGTACTCTCTCTCTGACAAATAAATTAATAAAATCTTTTAAAAAACAGTAGAATGGAGAGCTAAATGATGGTACATTCACAAAATGGAATACTATACAGGAACGAGAGTGGACTAGCTACAGCTACCTGTTATAATACGAACGAATTTCGCAAACTGCACTGAGTGAAGAAGCCAGCCACAATTCATCCTGTATGACCTCATTTTCCATCTGGACGGTGTTGTGAACTGGTGAATTGTGTCCCCTCAAAAAGACATGTTGGAGTCCTAACCCCCAATACCTCAGAGTGTGACCTTATTGGAAGTAGGGTGGTTGCAGATGTAATCAGCAAAGGTGAGGTCCTACTGGAGTAGGGAGGACACTCAATCGAAGTGGTGTCCTTATCAGAGGAGAAGAGACACAGAGACACAGAGACAGAAGGGAAGAAGGCCACGTGACAATGGCAGCAGAGATTGAAGTGAGACATCTATAAGCCAAGGAACAGCAAGAACTGTTGAACAGCCAGTCACCACCAGAAGCTAGGAAGAGGCAAGGAGGGATCCTCTCCTCCGGGTTTCAGAGGGATCATGGTCCTGCCAACGCCTTGATATTGGACTTCTAGCCTCCAGAACTGTGAGACAATGCATTTCTATTGTTTTAAGCCCCCCCGGTTTGTGAGATTTTGTTATGGCAGCTCTGGGAAACCAATACAAGCTGGCCAAACCAATCCACGCTCTTAAAAGTAAGGATATGGTTACCCTTGGTGGCAGGGGTGATGTCTGGAAGGCAGCACGAGGGGGGATTTGTGCCCTTTTCTATATGTATGTTATACTTCAATGAAACATTCACGCACACACACACACACACACACACACACACTTAGGGGTTTCCTACTTATAGATGGTGCCAGAATCCCTGAGAAGTAGACCTGCGTGTAGCAGGCAGAGAAATCTGTCAAGTGTACTCAAAGCTAATATTGAAAAGTTACTATGTGCCAAGCACTCCATTAAGTAACACAGTGATCGGCTAATTTCTGCCAGGGACCTCCTTCAGTCTTTAACCCAAAGTACCTCTGTTCTCTTTTAGGAGAACCTCACAATTTCAGGACACATCTGCTTTCCCAAGGACCCAGCTCTCAGTGATCTTTTCTCTAGCCAGTGGGGACAGAGCTGTGTGATGGTGGTGCAGGCCCTGGGCCCAGTCTGCTTGGGTTCAAATCCTGGCTTGGCCACTTTCTAGCTGTGTGACCTTAAGTAAATGACAGCCTCTTTGTGCCTTAGTTCCCGCATTAATAAAATAGGGATAATAATGGTGCTTATACCTCATAGTATGTTTGCAAAGATTAAATCAGTGGATACTCATAGAGGGCTCCATTCAATAAACATTGGCTGTTGTGGTATTGTAACTCACATACTGTGCTGTTAACACTGCATGGCAGACATCCTCACTGTTCACCAGTGCCCGGCCTCCTCTGCTTCCAGGAATGGGGGGGGGGCGGTTACTTCCCTGTTTTTTTATTTTTTATTTTTTTTAAGATTTTATTTATTTATTTGACAGAGAGAGACACAGAGAGATGGAACACAAGCGGGGAGAGTGGGAGAGGGAGAAGCAGGCTTCCCACTGAGCAGGGAGCCCGATGCGGGGCCTGATCCCAGGACCCTGGGATCATGACCTGAGCCGAAGGCAGACGCTTAATGACTGAGCCACCCAGGCGCCCCTTTTATTTCTGTTTTATTGAGGAACATTTTCCATATAATAAAATACACAGTTATTGTTATGGGCTAAATGATATCCCCCCTTCCATTCCATATGTTGAAGATCTAACCCCCAGGACCTCGGAATGTGACTGTATTTGAAGACAAAGTACCTTCAAAAGGCAATTAACTTCAAATGGGGTTGTTAGGGTGGGCCCTAATCCCATATGATGGTGTCCTTATAAGAAGAGGAGATTAGGATACACATCACAGCGGACAGAAGGAAGACTATGCGGGGGTGGGGGTGGGGGGGGACACAGCAGGAAGCCAGCCATCTGCAAACCAAGGAGAGAAGCTTCCCAAGAAACCAACCCTGACAACACCTTGACCTTGGACTTCCAGCCTCCAGAACTGTTGTTTAAAGCACCCCCCCCCCCGCTAGTCTGTGGCCTTTTGTTATGGCAGTCGGAGCAAACTATACATTTATTATATGTTCAGTTGGATGAGTTTTGTCAAGATCTAGAACATTTCCATAATCCCAGACAGACTTCTCATGGCCCTTTCCAATCAATTCCCCCCATGCCCATAAACAACACCTGTCTGACATCTATCACCATTCAGTAATCTTGCTGGTTCCAGAACTTCATAAAAATGGAATCATACAGTACATACTTTTTTGTGCCTGGCTTCTCTTACACAACAAAATGCTTTTAGCGTCCATCCGTGTTGCTGCATGTATCATTAGTTTATTCTTTTTTATCATTGAGCATCTTCCATTGTGCAAACGCACCACAATTTGTTCATCATTTGCCTGCCGATGCACATCAGAGGGGCTTCTCAAGTGTGGCTATCAGAAATAAAGCTGCTACGAGGGTTTGTGTACAAGTCTTATGGGGGGACCCATGTTTTCGTCTCTCTTGGGTAAATACCTGGGACTCGAATTGCTGGATCGTAGGGTGAGATGTGTAATTAGAAGAAACTGCCAGTTTTCCAAAGTGGTTGCACCATTTCACCTTCTTACCAGCAGAGTGTGACTTTCAAATATTCCTCATCCTCATCAATATTTGGGGTTATCGGGATTTCTTTTTTATTGTAGCCATTCTAGTAGATGTGAAATCTTGGCTTTCATTTGCCTGTGCTGAGCATAAGCTGGATGCAAACCCACTAGAGAGGCGGGGCCGCCAGTTAACATAGTACCCAGTGTGTGAAAAAAAAAAAAAAAAAAACAAGTAACAGTAAGGACACCTGTCATCTCTGTTCTAGCTGGGAACAGAATAGCCCCCTGGTGGCTAATGCCTGGGGCTGGCCGGTCCTCCTCGGGAAGCCTCTGCAGGGGTCAGGGCCCCACCTGCCAGGCTGTGATGAGGGTACCGCCCAGGGGTGTGTATCTACACATCCGAGGATGGGGGGGATTTGAAATTGCAGAGACAAATATCAATCCATATCAATCAATATTTATTGCTGAGTAAATACCTACAGTATGCAAGGTGTTCCCAGGGGATCCAGGAGGGGAGTAGACAGAGACTCTGAAAGATTTACTCCTCTTGATTTTGCATTATCTGTGCCTCCAGCCCCTTCCATTAGCATGAATAATTAACAGCTGACAGAGCTATCAGCCACAATAAGAGCATGCTTAGGATTCAGGGTTTGTCATGCGCCAAGGAAGAGAAAAGGCTCAGGGGTTTGAAAGCGATGATCAGGATGGGTGGTGGGAGAGGAGAAAGAGGGAGCATTTTCAATACAAATGCCATGCGGTCCCCTATTTTCTGGGTTTCTGCTAAAATCACCTTTAAAGGCACATAGAATACATGAACGCTCACTTAGAAGTACATAGAGAGAAACCTTCCAGACCACCCTTCCCTCTTCCCACGGCCCTCCCTGGGGAGTGGTTGGAGTTAACAGTCGAAGGGTGTCCTTTCAGACGCCGTAGCAAAGTATTTACACACAGAAACGAACATCTATAGATTTCGTTTTTTGTATTAATGAGATTCTATCCTACATATCATCCAGAGCTCCCTTTTATTTCATGATCGTAGATCTTGAACATCTCTCCCTGTCAGTGCATCCATCAAAGACTCCATTGTACAGGCACACCATGATTTATTTATGTAACAACTCCCCTATGGATGGGCATTTAGATCAATTGCAGTTTTCACTCTATCTATCTATCTATCTATCTATCTATCATCTATCTATCTATCTGCACACACACACATATATATGTATCTGGGTACACATGCAAATATATCTACAAGATAGCGTTTCTCAGTCTGGCTTGGAAGAGGACTTTGTTGGGCCAAAGACTATGACCATTTAAATGTTGCTAGAAGCTGCCAAATTGCCCTCCAAAATGTCCTTGCCAATTAAAACTCCCACCGAGAGCGCACAACAGTGCCCATTTCCCCCCACTCTCCCCAATTCTACATATTGTTTATCCTTCTATCGTTTTAATGCTTGCCAACCTGATGAAAAGCTGTCTCTTGTTTCTGTTTATAATTGCACAGTTCTGATTTCTAGTGGGGCTGAATATCCTTCATGTTGTCTCCAGCCCTCCCCAAATCTGTACCTAGGGAAACTTGATTGCACTGTAGGATTTTTTTTTTTTTAACAGAAGGAAGCAGGTAGGTGAGAAATGCCCCTCCTGGCCCAGTCATCTGGTTCTTGGTGTGTGGTGCTGAAACCCAGCCAGGATGAAGTTGCTCAAACCTCTGGCAGTGACTTGGGAAGGTAGATTTGCTCAGCTGTGCTCAGACCCAAGTAATTAGCTGATCGTTTGGGCATTTAGCAGGAACACCCTGCCAAGATGCTGTTCTCTTTAAACTCCCAAGAAGCAAAGGAAGCACTTTGGTCCAGCTTACTGTCTGCGTGCCTCCTCAGTCCTGGAAGGGGCTCCCTCTTCTGTAAGGACCATCCTCTGGGTGCAACCTCTAATGGTGATGAAGACGGATGACAAGTCAGTTCAGTTGCTGGCTTGAAAACCAGATCCCGAGAGTTGTTCAGAAAACACTTAAGACAAAAAAAAATTCTTTTTAAAGTTAGTTAGGACTGTCTAAACTCTCAACTGAAACCCACTGCCACTATCCCAATCCAGTCACCTACCCCTCTGGCTGGTTTCAAATCACCGCCCCCCCGCCGCCATCTTTCTTCCTTCTGCAAGGGAAGGGGTCTTTCCAAACCTCCAATCTAACCATGGCACTCCCATAATAGTAACAGCCTATCAAAATTGAGCACAATGCTATGCATTTTTGCTAGCATTATCGTCGAATTTATTTATTTATTTAAATTTTATTTATTTATTTGAGAGAGAGAGTGCACAAGAGAGCATGAGCAGGGGGAGGGGCAGAGGGAGAGGAAGAAGAAGACTCCCCACTGAACAGAGAGCCCGATGCAGAGCCTGATGCGGGGCTCCATCCCCAGGGCTCCGAGACCTGAGCTGAAGGCAGGCACTTAACCGACTGAGCCACCCAGGCGCCCCTTATCATTGAATTTAAATCCATAGCTTAACAACCCCAAACACTGCCCTCCTGCTCATGCACACCCAACCTGCTCCTGCCTGGGAGCCTTGCTGCTGTTCCCTCTGCCTGGAACGTTCTTCCCCAGAGACCCATGGCTCACTTCCTCACTTTTTTTTTTTTTAAGATTTTATTTATTTGTTTGACAGAGAGAGACACAGCGAGAGAGGGAACACAAGCAGGGGGGAGTGGGAGAGGGAGAAGCAGGCTTCCCGCGGAGCAGGGAGCCCGATGTGGGGCTCGATCCCAGGACCCTGGGATCATGACCTGGGAGTCGAAGGCAGACACTTAATGACTGCGCCCCCCGGGCGCCCCTCATTCTCTTCACAGCACTTCTCGCTATGTGGTGTTTCATCATGCACTTCTCAGTTTGTTGCTGTCTCCCACATTCGACTATCAGCTCCCTGAAAACAAGGACTTCCTTCCCAGCTAAATCCCCTGTGGATACCTGGCACGAGGTTCGTGCTCAGTAATCTCCGCTGAGGGCATGCGTCTTGAAAGCAATTTGGCAACACGCTGTAAAACTAAGCATGCGGGTGGCCCATCACCAAGCAATCCCGCCGAGGAAAATTCCCGCACAAGCCTGTGAGAGGACATATGTGGGGATGTTCTTTATGCAAGAGGAGTGCTATGAAGGACCCCGGGTGTCCATTATTAAGGGAGATGATAGAAAAATGAGGTGTGTGTGCACCATAGAACACTATGCTGCAGCTAGAAGCAAACACTAAATGCTCATACAGCAAATGCATAAACCTTTACAAAGAGTGTTGAGTGCACAGTGGAAGAAGGGAAATGACACAGCATGATACCTTTTATGTAAATTAAAAACACGTATGCCTAAAACGACCCTGTGTCTGATACCAAAACAAAAGAACATTTAAGGACACCACTTATACACCTTCCAGAAGGTGCCTCTGGGGGAAGGGAAGGGAACTGGGGGCTTCAAGTGGAAGGTGGAAGGAGGAGTGGAAGGAGGAGAGGGAAAAAGCAAAAGGGACAACTGTGACTCGCCGAGGCAGGTAGGGTTCGCAAACGCGGAGATGTGGCTAGCGAAGCCCTCTCGACGTCAGGTGCAAATGGAAGCAAACACAAAGTCGAACTCCCTTTCTCCTTTCTCCCGCTGACATGGTGCTACCCATCCTTCAAGCTTAGCTCAGACATAACCTCCATTTTGAAGCTTTCTTTGACCCTTCCCCATCGGATTAAATCTTCCTTATTGACATTCCCATAGCATTTTAATGATACTTGTATTTTAGCGTTTATAACCTCATATAATAGCTATTTGCTTACGCATCTGCCTTCTCCATCAGGAGATAGCGGATGTGACTTATTAATTTTCATACCCATGGCACCTAGAATTTTGATGAAACAAATTAATGGTGAGTTTAAACAGACATATGTTGTAAGGCTCTGAGGATTACTCTAGTTTGAACTTAATCTACAAATTCAGGGGTTCCAGAATCAGCCAGGGTCTGAGCAGGTGGATAAGAGTTTCTGAATTTGGACTGGACCCCAAGTCAGGGGCATTTTGTTTTTCATTTCTGGGGAAGAAGTGAATCTGGCGCAGCCGGTGTGGTCTGAGGCGCCCGCTGGACCGGGAGCTCAAGCAGCGAATAGAATAGGCTGCCGACCCACCCACGGGCCTGGGCCGGTTCTGGGGGTGCCGGCCCAGTGGCAGGTACAACTAGAGGAGGTTTATCCTGGAAGCGGAGTCTGGCACCAGAAGCTGTGGCCACTTCTGGTCCCCATCCCGGCAAACACCCAGGAATTGGGACAATGTGGCTGACACAGAGCACGGGACCCTGGAAGCCCTGGCACGTTGGGGGTGCAAGTCCAAGAAAACAGGATATGCCACCAGCGGCCCAGCAGTGCAGGGTGGTTTCCTGTCACTGGTGGGGCTTTGGCTCCAGGTAGGGGTCATGGTACTGATCCTCGTACTCAGCCATGGAGCAGAGACCAACGCAACCAACACCCCCTGCCCGAGTACCTACCCGGTGCCAAGCATCGCACCGAATGCACAAAGGAAAGGGAACAGGCCCGTGTGGGAAGCTGAGACATGGGAATTGGGGCACGGGGGTATGGAGCTGGGACTGAGGAACCATGAAAGAGTCAGGCTTGAGTCATATGATCTGAGTTTTGGCTGCAGGGAAGTGGATGCAGAAATCCAGCCTCGAGAGCTGAAGCTGTTACAGAGATGGGGCTTAACCGTGAGAATCGCAATGACAGGTGACTCCACATGTGTGCCCAAGGAGGGCTGCTGGGCTCAGGGCGGGCCAGGGGATGCCAGGCACAGCGCTTTTCTGCTGCAGATCCAATTTGCCTGTGACCTTGGGGGTACATCTCGCCACTTGCAGGGTTTTCATGATCTCACAAGCAGAATAAAAAAAGTCAATATTTGCCAAGCGTTTGCTAGGTGCTCTTAGAATGTTCTAGATGTTTCTATAACTTTATCCTTGCACCAGTCCTCTGAGGTGGTATTACAAGAGTAAAACGGGGCACAGAGAGGTAAAGGGACTTGCATGGGTGGCACACCTGGCATTTGAAGCCAGACAGTTTAACCCCAGAGAAAGTGCGTGCGTGCGCGCACACACGCACACACACACACTCCCTCTCTCTCTCTCTCTCTCTCTCTTTCAATCACTGTGCTGCACTGCCTCACCAAACCATGTGTCTCAGGGATGAGAGGGAAGAAGGACTAAAATCCCTACTGTCATTTCACGAGGACGTCCTGACAGTTGAGAAACATCTGCCAAGAGCCGAGTGACCCACTTTCATTGGCCACTGAGTCTCCTCCAGATTAGAGACGGAGCTGCCTAGAAATCAGATCTGACGACTGTGGCGGAGGCTCTGACCAGAGGCTCTGGCTTCTGCTGTCAGACGCGGGTGACCTCAGACAGTGCGTGGACGCGGATGACTAGGTCCTGGGCAGCGCAGGGCCCCTCCTGCCTTCGCCTTTCTCTGGGCGGACGGCGCATGATGCTATCAGGACAGCCAAGGCAGGCGGCGAGCTCCACCTTACACCGGGCCAGAAGCCTGGGGTTCCTGGGCCGGTGCTCTGAGAGCCAGCAGTTGGTGGGAAACCAGTTCTGCGGCTTTGCAGAGAGGTGGCAGCGGGTGCCCCGAACACAGGGAGACCCATATCCTCCTGTCCTGCCACAGCCATGCACGTGGGCCTGACCTACAACCGCCAGTGCCCGTGTCCCTCTCCTAGAGGCACTTTCTCTGCCCCCCCAGGCCCTACTTTGCCGGCCTGTACCATAAGCCCAGAATGCTGGAGAATGAATGCCCCTGGGAATAGTTCTCAACTAATGGGGAGCCAGTAGGGAGCTTCCCCAGTCCTCTGAGTGTGTGCTCTGCACCGTCTCCCAGACGGACATCCCCAGTGGGAGAAGCTCCTGTTGTCTCGAGTGGTCACCTGCTTGGTGACACAGCCTTCATTCGTCTCCTTCCTTCTCCGCCCTGCCTCACTCCCTTGCTCCCCTCCCTGATGCGCTCCCCCCCCCAACGAAGAAATGACTTACAATCAATTCGTCGTCTTGGGGCCTGCCTTTGGGGAACTCAAACAAAGACACCAGAAAGGACTCTCGGAGGCAAAGTGTATCCTAAGAAAAGTTGTTCACCTGCACGATCTCTAGATTCTGGGGAGGATGAATGTTCTAACCTCCTCCAAAGACAGGTAGGTCATAGAAGTAAGACGAGCTTCGAGAAGCCTAATAAGGGGCTTTTAGAATCTGACTGAAGACAGGACTAAGCTACTCTGACTTGCACATGCCTCTGGCACCTCCCAGGTGGCCACCTCTGGTCTTAGCGTTACTCCCGGACCAGGGTTCTGCCTTTGGAAATGCAGGCAAAGGTGATCGCGTCTCTGTGATAGGAGGCTTCCTCTTCTGACGCTCTGGTCTTCTTTTGCCACATCCAAATGGAAATTACTTTTCTGCTCCAGTTAGCAACAGTTTCTGCTTTCCAGGTGAATAAACATAATTCTCTGCAGGGGTAAACTAAACAGCCAAGCGGATTCCCACAGTTGGTGCTGGCTGCCCTCACATTTACCTGGGGCACCCTCTCCTCGCTAGCCGGCTCCACGCCCTTTGGTTACATAAAGCTCCAAATCGGCCAGTAGCAGATTTGGTAGCAGGGGACCGACCACCCCTCCCACCGCCACAAGGCCCAGGTTCTCATGAAGAAATATAGAAAAGGTTGAAAAACATGGCATTTCTTTAGGGACATGCTTTCTAGATTTGGTTTTTGTTTTGTTTTGTTTTCACATCACAGCACCCCAAAAACAATTTATGCTATTTGTCGAACACGCTGCGGCAGATGGAGGAGGATGCCCTTGGCCGGAGGCAATTGACAAAGGCTTTTCTGTACCCTGGCCCCAGGCAGCCTTCCCAAGGGCTGTGAGGATCAGTAACGTCCTGGCATATCTGTCACCCATTTGCCGTATGCCGCTCGTATTAACAAGGATTTGGAGTTTATTCCATAGAAAATCACAGCGTGGGGCCGAAACACAGGCGGTTCTCCTCCGAAGCCACAGATTCCTTGTAGATCCCAGTTCGCTTAAGATCTCCTTAAGAATAACTCAATTTTTAAAAAATAGCTTGATTCAGGGGCGCCTGGGTGGCTCAGTCGGTGAAGCGTCTGCCTTTGGCTCAGGTGACGATCCCGGGGTCCTGGGATCAAGTCCCGCATCGGGCTCCCTGCTCCGCGGAGAGTCTGCTTCTCCCTCTCTCTCTGCCCCTGCTCGTGTGCTCTCTCTCTCTCTCTCTCTCTCTCTCTCGTTCGCTCACTCTCTCTCAGATAAATAAATAAAATCCTTAAAAAAATAAATTAATTAAAATAAATTTAAAAAACTTTGAGGGATAACGTACACAGCAGCAATTCACTCATTTTATGTAAATAATCCAACGAATTTTGGTATATTTACAGAGCTGTGCAACCCACAGTACAATCTAATTTTAGAATATTTCTATCATTCCTTAAAAGAAGTCAGTTTTAACCCACTCCTGCTTGGGAGATATCTCAGCCACTAACAAACGAGCATCGTTAGAGGCCTCCCCGCCCCAGGCCTTTCTGGAAGTGTGCAGAGGGTGTTCCCCAGGTGTTTATGAACCTATCCCTCTCAAACTCTGAAAGCTTTGCCAGGTGTTGCCACCGATAAGTAAGATCCTGAAAGTGACAAAGTTAAGATGTGGTCTGCAGCAAAGTGGGGCGAAGCCTCTTGATCATTTGTGTAACAATCTTTTAAGGCACCCCAAATAGAGCTGCATGATTCATTAGCCATTTTTAAGCACCTGCTAGGGGCCAGTTCTGGGCTAGCACCAGAGACTTGAGGCCTGGGTGGGTTATACCCAGGAAGCTCCCTGGTTCCCACTGCAAGTCAAGTTTGGGAATTTCCCCGGGCTTCTAGACCAGCCATGCTTGGGGGTGTTTGATGTCCAGTGTAAGCACACACAAGGACCTTGCTTTCATTCCTATTTCCACCACCTGGAATTGGCTAGTATTCATATTTGCTATATTGTCTTCAGCTTTTTTATTTTATTTTATTTTTTAAAGATTTTATGTATTTATTTGACAGGGAGAGAGAGAGCGCACAAATAAGCAGGGGGAGTGGGAAAGGGAGAAGCAGACTCCCCACTGAGCAGGGAGTCCGATGCCAGACTCGATCCCAGGACCCTGAGATCATGACTTGAGCTGAAGGCAGACGCTTAACCGACTGAGCCACCCAGGCACCCCTGTTTTCAGCTTTTTTTAAAAAAAAATAAGTAAAACATTATAGATAGATAAGGTCCATTCTCTTTCCCACCTCTCAGTGAAAATCATGAATTTATTATCTATGATTCTAGTGTATTTTTTGCACCTATTGGTCCTCCATCCAGCTCTTCCAGGATTTTTTTTTTTACCAGCTCTAGGAGCCCCTTCCCAGCTTCTGTGGGCTTTGGCTTCTAACAGCCCATAATGAGGACCCTTTGGAGATTACCCTAGGTATCCTAGAGCCACCTTGCCTGCAGCCACAGAGAGTCAGAAGTGCCCGGGCCTTTCTACCCTCCAAGGGGGCCCTTGACCAATGACTGGCATGAAGGAGCAAAAGCCCAGAGCTCCCCTTCTGGGCCAGCTGAGGCTGTGGGGACCCAGCCTGAAATCCCCCTCGCCTGGCTCTGTCCCTCCTTTATCTTGCTCCCCTCCTTCCTCACTGGCTCCTAGTGGTGTGTGTGGGCGGGGGGTGGGGGGAGTCCTTTCTTCACAAATCACTCCAACACTCTGAGGGCACATCCATTTAAAACAAGCTTGGTTCACACAGGTGCACCTGTCTTCCTGCTGACATTCTGTCTAAGGTGCGTACTGAGTGCAATGGCTGGTTCTGAGGGCATGCAGCTCCCATTTCACCAGGTACGCGCCAACGTGCTTGTGCTAATTTGCGGTTCCACCAGCAGCAGCTGAGAGACTCTGTTTCTCTACATTCTTGAAAATCTGTGAGACTGCCAGACTTTAAGTTTGGCCAATCTCGTGGCTGAGAAGTGGGGCCCCATTATTTTAGTTTGATGCCTCGATATATATTTGTGGCCCTATTCTGTGAATAACCTGTTTGTACACTTTGCCAATTCCCCCGTTGGGTGGTTGCCCTTTTTCTATTTGATTTGTACGAATTCTAGTATATTCTAGGTGCCTTTGTCTGTTACAAAATTTGAGAACTCCATATTGTTTCAAAATAGAAATCGAATTTTAAAATGACATATGTTTATTTAAAAATTTAAATAATGCAAAAGAAGAGAAATTAGGAAGTAAAAATTATTTCTAATAATCTCCACTATGGCCTCAGGCTTCAACTCCACCCAATGACAAAAATAACCACCGTTAACAGAGAGGCATATATCCTTCCAGAATGTATAATGCACATAAAACTATACAAAAATAGATTCACATGAATTAATTCACTAAATATTATTAAGCATCTGTCACGAGTCAAGTATAAATGGTAGCAAAATATACAAATCATTAAAAATACACAGGATATACAAAAAAAACCACTCCCTAACTAGCTTTTTTCAATACCTAGTTTATTACAGATATCTTTTTATGTTAAAACATATGAATCCCCCTGACTCAGCATAATATTCCATTGAAAAGCAATCTTCCACCAACAGACCTTTTGGCTTTTCCATTTTTTATATTTTTTATAAAGACTCCCTCAGTGAACATCCTTGTACATACATCTTTTTGCTGTTGCCCGATTCTCTCCTTAGGATAAATTTCTAGAACTTAAACTTTTGGACCCAGAAGAGCCCGTTTTAAAATTCGATAGAGATTGCCAGATTGCCCTCCAGAAATCTTGTGCCAATTTACACTCTCACCACCAATGTGTACGTATGTCCATCTCCTCCCATTATCAAGCTGTTCTTTAAAAGAAAACCCTTAATAACTATATTTAGAACCCAAATATAGTGCATATAATTTTCCTTTCTCCACAGATTTTAGAAACAAGTAGACAAGAGCAAGTTTTAACAGCTCTAGCATACCAAGATATTTTAGTCCTTTTATTAATTTGCTGAATCCTCTCTATGGAGCTATTTATCACAAAGTGAAATATGTTTGAAGGAAGAGGTCTGGCTGAAAACCCACCCAAAGGCATTTAGTCATCAAATATCAAAAGGACTTCTTCCTAAAGTCTCTCACTGACCGTGTGTTCCCACAGCAAAGACCCCTGTCGCTCATCATGAGGCTTCTTGGCCTATCTACACCTCCTGTTCTTCTTTTAGCTCCACATATTTCTGTGGCATATGGACATACAGCACTTGCCTTGAGAGGATCTCCTTCTTAGATGCAGATTTTGAGTTTTGCTTGTTTACTGAAATCTGGAGCTAGACAGAAAAAAAAAAATTCACAGGTGAAGGTAGAACGTGAACACCTGGCTTTCACAATTCAGGAGTCACTTAGCATCTCTGAACCAAAGCACTGGCCCACATCCATCCCTCCTCTTGAGTTACAGTTCAGAGAAACTTTGCTTAGCCAGAGGTCAGTAAAAATCTTCGGAAAAGAAATTAACAATGTAAGAAGGCAAGAGTGCGAATTTCTTAATGTGGCAACAAATTGTAACCCAGAAAACTTTTCGTGGTCAAGATCTTTGTTTTAGAGCCTTCTTTCTGGAGGCTTGGATAGAATTAGCCACCATGGGAGATTCCCGTTTGCCTCTCTGTGTGGTCCTCCCGTTATCCCCCAGGGCTGCTTGACAAAAGGTACAATGAGGATGGCAGGGTGAAGATGGATGGAAATATAGCTATGATATCATAAAGTAGAGGAGGGAAATGCCTGCATAGTGCTGACATCCAAAGACATCCTTGTTTATTTTGGCAAAAGTGTGAATGCTTAATTGATAGGTGTTTTAGAAGAAGTAACAGTTGGGAGCCGTTGCAGGAGACAGAAACCCCTGTCTTACGCAAAAGTAGGAATTTAATACAGGGAATTCTGGGCTTATGATATCACCGGAAATCCTGAAGGAGTACTTTACAAGCTGCACCCCATTTATGACTCGTGCAACAACACAGCACTGGCCTACCAGGGTAGCCCAGCCTCTTGGTTTACTGCTGGAATCCTGAGTTCAAAAACAGCACATTCTAACTGTGATCCGAGGATCAGGAAACCAGAACCAAGAAGGGCCCTCTGCCCCTGAACCCATTGTCACGAGTGCCTCTCAAACCCCAGCAGCCTGGAGAATAGACACAGAAGCTCTCATTTCACATTTCTCCAGAGAAGACATACAAATGGCCAACAAGCACATGAAAAGATGCACAACACTACTACTAATCATCAGGGAAATGCATGCCAAAGCCACAATGAGATAATAATACCCCACGCCCATTAGGATGGCCACTAGCAACCAAAACAAAACAAAAACAAAAACAAAAAAAATCCAAGAAACTAAAAACAACCAAAAAAACCCAGAAAAATAGCAAGCGTTGGTGCGGATGTGAAGGAATCGTAATGCTTGTGCACTGTTGGTGGGAATGTAAAACGTCTAAGCTGCTATGGAAAACAGTATGGAAGTTTTTCAAAAAATTTAAAATAGACTTGCCATATGATCCAGCAATCCCACTTCTGGTTATATACCCAAAATAATTGAAAACAGGATCTTGAAGAGATATTTGCACATACGTGTTCATGGCAGCATTATTCACTATAGCCTAGATACGGAAACAACCATATCGATGGATGGATAAAGAAACTGATACACACACACATGCCCGTGCACAAGCACACACAATCAGAATGTTATTCAGCTTTACAAAAGAAGGAAATCCTGGGACACCTGGCTGGCTCAGTCAGTGGAGTGTGCAACTCTTGATCTCGGGGTTGTTAAGTTCAAGCCCCACATTGGGTGGAGAGATTACTTAATAATAAAATCTTTAAAAAAGAAAAAAAGAAGGAATTCTTGTCATATGCTACAACATGGATGAACCTTGAGGACACTGTACTAAGTGAGATAAGCCAGTCACAAAAGATAAACACTGCATGATTCCATTTATATGAGGTATCTAAAGTAGTCAAACTCTTAGAAACAGGAAGAGGATGGAGGTTGCCAGGGACTGGGAGGAGGAGAAAATGGGGAATTGTTAGTCAATGGATATAGAGTTTTAGTTTTGCAAGATGAATCATTTTGAGAGATCTATTGCCCAGCAATGTGCATTTGTTAATGCTACTCTACTGTACACTTAAAAATGGTTAAGATGATAAATTTATGGTATGTGTTTTTTATCACAATAAATAAAAAGAAGATTGTTTTGGGTGGATCTGACCTAATCATATAAGCTCTGTAAGAGTAGAGAGTTTTCTCTGGCTGGAAGTAGAAGTCAGAGATTCAAAGCACAAGAACGATTTGATAAGGTGTTGCTGGCTTGAAGATAGACCAGGTTACATCGCAAAGAATATAGGTGGCCTCTAGAACCTAAGAATGGTCCCCAGCTGATAGCCCACAAGGAAATGGTGCCTCGATTTTACCACAACTTCAAGGAATTGAATTCTTCCAATAGCAAGAACGAGCTCGGAAGCCAATTTTTCCCCAGAGTTTTCAGATTAGAAGTCAGCCTAACTGACAATTTGAGGTCAGCCTTGTGATACCCTGATCAAGGAACCCCGCCACATCGTGCCGGACCACTGACCTACAGAACTATTAAGCTAATAAATGAGTATTGGTTTTAAGACCGTGATTTGTGTCAATTTGTTACATAGCAATAGAAAACTAATACAGTTGATTTGTCATGCAGCAAAAGTGAACTGAAACAAGATGGAAGAACTTGTATATACAACTGTAACAGAATGCTTTGTGATAGAACTTGATGTATGTTACAAGGGTATACCCAAAATGTGACAGATTTGGAATCCTAGGGGTCAGTTCATCAAAAGAGATATAAGACTATACTCTTGTCCTCCTTCACCCTGTTGTTTAGTGTGATATCATTACCTGAAAACATATTTTCATTAAAAAAAAACTTCCTTCATATTTTAAAATATGAAAATAAAGAAAATGTATCAAGAGACAGAGAAGAAATTGTAATGATTTACAATATGACAGCAAAGAATATTAACTTTTTAGTTTGTAATTATTATAGGCTCACAAAAATTGCAAAGATACCCATGACCCAATTTCCTGAAGTGGTTTATATGTTTTCTCACTGTTGAGTTTAGAGAATTCTTCATGTATTCCGGCTATGAGACCTTTCTCAGATATGTGATTTGTAAATATTTTCTCTGAATCTGTGCCTTGTCTTTTTACCCTCTTCATCTCATAGAACAAAAGTTTTAAGTTTTGATGAAGTCCACTTAAGTGAGTTCTTTCTTTATGGATGGTTTATTTTGGGGTCACATCTAAGTATTCCTTAGGTAACAAAGGTGTTTTCTTTTGTTGTCTTCTATAAATTTTATAGTTTTACATTAACATTGAGATATATAATCCATTTCCAGTTATTTTTTACATAAGGTGTGAGATTCATTGTTTTGCCTATTGATGGCCAATTGTTCCAATACCATTTGTTGAAAAAACGATTCTTTTTCCATTGAGTTGCTTTTGTGCTCTTCTAAAAAAATCAGTTGGACATGTTTGTGTGAACCTGTTTGGGGGTTCTCTGCTCTTTTCCACTGATCAATCAATCTCTCTCTACATCTCTTTTCCTCCACTAATACCATACTGTCTTAATTACTCTAAGTATATAGTAGGTCTTAAAATTCCATAGTGTAATCCCTGATTTTATTTTTCTTCCTCAACATTGTTTTAGCTATTTTAGTTCCTTTGTCTTTCCACATAAATCTTTTTTTTTTTTTTTTTAAAGATTTTATTTGAGAGAGAGAGAGACAGTGAAAGAGGGAACACAAGCAGGGGGAGTGGGAGAGGGAGAAGCAGGCTTCCCGCTGAGCAGGGAGCCCGATGCGGGGCTCGATCCCAGGACCCTGGGATCATGACCTGAGCCGAAGGCAGACACTTAATGACTGAGCCACCCAGGCGCCCCTCCACATAAATCTTAAACTAAGTTTGTCTATATCTACAAAAGATATTGTTGGGATTTGTTGGGATTTTTATAGAAATGTTGAATCTATATACAGATCCATTTCAGGAGAATTAACATTTTTACTATGTCGAGTCTCCCAGTTCATAAACATAGTATTGTCTCTCCATTTATTCATATCTTTGTTAATTTCTCTCATGAGAGTTTTATAGTTTTTGCATATAGTATCCACACAAATTTTGTTAGATTTATACTTGGGTGTTCCTTTTTTGAAACAATTATAAATAGTACTGTATTTTTCATTGTTTTTTAATAATCATTGTTTTTATATAAAAAATGTGATTAACTTTTGCATGTTAACCTTGCTAAACTCACTTATTAGTCTAGGAGTTTTCCTATAGATTTACTGGGGCTTTTGCACATAGACAATTATGTCATCTGCAAATAGGAGGAGTTTATTTCTTATCTTCTAATCCCTATGTCTTTTATATCCTTTTCTTGCTTTATTGCACAGGTTAAGAGTTGCAGTTAAATGAGAATGGTGAGAGTAAACATCCTTGCCTTGTCCCTGATCTTAGAGGAAAGGGATTCAGTCTTTCACATTATGTATGATGTTAGCCATACATTTTTTTAAATGCCCTTTCAATTCCTAGTTTGCTTAAGTGTTTCTCAGAAATGGAAGTTGGAGTTCATCAACTGCTTTTTCTGCATTAGTTAGTATAATTATGTGGCATTTCCTGCTCAGTCTGTTAATATATGGTGGATTGCATTGATTCATTTTCAAATACTGAACAACACTTGCATTCCTGGAATAAATTCCCTTAATTTTGGTATAGGATTATTTTTATATATAGCTGTATCTGGTTTGCTAATTTGTTGAGAATTTTTGTGTCTGTGTGCATGAGGGATATTTGTTTGTAATTTTCTTTTATTGTACTGTAGTTGGATTTATGTGTGTAATGTTGTTTGTAGTGTTACCTTATTATTCTTTTAATGTCTTTGGTGTCTACAGTGATATTCCCTTTTGTTCCCAACAGTTGTAACTTGTGACTTCTCTTTTTTGGTCAGTCTTGCTAGAGGTTTATCAGTTTTATTGATAGTTTTAAAGAACCTGCTTTACTTTGGCTAATTTTCTCTATTGTTTTCCTGTTTTCAATTTCATTTATTTCTGCTCTTAGTTTTATAATTTGCTTCCATTTGCTTGGTTTGGGGTTATGGTTCTTTTCTACTTTGTTGAGATGAAAGTTTAGATTATTGATTTGAGATCTTTGTTCTCTGTGAATATAAGCATTTAATGCTATAAATTTCCTTCTATGCCCTGTTTTAGCTGCATTCTACAGGTTTCAATATGCTATATTTTCATTTTCATTCAGTTCTATGTAGGTTTTGATTTTCCTTGAAACCTACCTCTTTGGCCCATGGATTGTTTAGAATCATGTTGTTTAATTTCCAACTATTTGGGGATTCACCAGTTGTCTTTCTGTTGATTTTTAGTTCGATTCAGTTATGATCAGAGATGATACTCTATATGATTTTCATTCTTTTTTTTTTAAATTGAAGTATAGTTGACATACAATATTCTATTAGTTTCAGGTATATGACATAATGATTTGACAATTCTATACATTACCCAGTTCTCCTCATGATAGGTATAGCCACCATCTATCACCATGCAATATTATTACATATTATTGATTATACTCCCTATGCTATACTTTTCATCCCCATAACTTATTTTTTTTATAACTGGAAGCTTGTACCTTTTAATCCCTGTCACCTATTTTGCCCATCCCCCCACTCCCCTACCCTCTAGCAACCATTAGTTTGTTCTCTGTATGTATGAGTCTATTTCAGTTTGTTTTTGTGTTTTAGATTCCACATATAAGTGAAATCATATGGTATTTGTCTTTTTCTGACTTACTTCACTTAGCATGCATGTTGTTGTGAATGGCAAGATTTTGTTCATTTTTATGACTAATATTCCATTGTTCAGCCATTTAAAAAGAGTGACTTTAGTTCTTCCTGATTTATTGAGGTGTTTTTTTGTTTATTTGTTTTTGACTGAGGATATGGTCTATCTTTGTGACTGTTCCATGTATGCTTGGAGAAAATTTGAATTCCATTTGTTGGATGAAGTGTTCTATAGAATCAATTAGATCCTGTGGCTAATAGTATTTTTCAGTTCTTCTACATCTTTGCTGATTTTCTGTGTAGTGGTTCTATCAATTATTGAGAGAGGGGTATTGAGATCCCAAAGTATAACTGTGGATTTTCTATTTCTCCTTTCAATTCTGTTAATTTTTGCTTCATGCATTTTGTAGCATCATTATTTGGCAACACACATTTAGAGTTGTTATGTCCTGGTGGATTGATCTTTTTATCATGATGGAGTATCTGTCTTTGTCCCTGGTCATTTTCTTTGCTCTTAAGTCTACTTTACCTGATATCAGTATAATATGTATACTAATACTAGTATTAGTATAGCCACCTTTCTTTTGATTAGTGTTTGCATGGTATATTTTTTCCATTCCACTTATTTTTAACCTATCTACATCAGCATATTTGAAATAGATTGCCTGTAGAGAGCATATAGTTGGGTCATTTTTTCCCCACTCTGTCAATTACTCTCTTTCACTTGGCGTACTTATACTATTCATATTTAATACAATTATTGGTATGTTAGGAATTATGTCTGGCATTTTTTATTTGTTTTCTGTTTGTTTTATTTGGTCTTTGCTTGTTTCCCTTTTCTGCCTTCTTTTAGGTCGTTTGAATGTTCGTTAGTATTGCATTTTGCTTTTTCTATAGGTTTGAGTATACTTCTTTATAGGGGTTTTTTTTTGTTTGTTTTTTTGTTTTTTAGTGGTTGCTCAAGGAATTGCGATATAAATATGTAACTTACCACAGTCTATTAGTATCAACATTTTACCACTTCAAGTTAAATGTAGGAAACTTATCCCAATATTTTTCTCTTTTTTGTTTTTCTCCTTCATAATTGAGTTGCCTTAAATATTTTCCCTAGATACATC
Organism: Phoca vitulina; assembly: GCF_004348235.1. Lineage (NCBI taxonomy): Eukaryota > Metazoa > Chordata > Mammalia > Carnivora > Phocidae > Phoca > Phoca vitulina. Next base: position 12,310,978 of record NW_022589738.1, on the reverse strand, counting down.
AAGAACAACCTAAGAAAATGCTGTCATTTTGCTTCTAACCTTCTAACATAATTTCAAAGCCTCAAGCAGAAAAAGATAGTCTATTATATTTACCCATATGTTTCCCCAGTCTGTTGTTCATTATTTGGATGTTCTCAGTTTCCTTCTGCTATCATTTCTTTCTATTGAAAGAATTTCTTTGAGCAAATGCTTTTAAGGCAGATCATGCTGGGAACAAAATATTTTAGTTTTCCTTTACCGGAGAATGTGTTTATTTCACTTCCATTCCTGAAGTCCATTTTCTCTGGATACAGAATTGTGGGTTGACGGTTCTTTTCTTTCAGTACTCAAAAATATTGTACTGCTTTCTTGGCATCTTCATGGTTTCTGATGAGAAAGCTGCTGTCATTCAAATGGTTTTCCCCTTGTAGGTAATGTGTTTTTTCTCTCTGGCTGCTTTCAGGATTCTTTCTTTGTCTTTGGTTCTCAAGAAGTTTATGTCTTCTGTAGAATTAGGGATGTTTTCCACCATTATTTGATTATTTTTTCAATTCCACACTCTCTCCTCTCCTGGGGCTCTAATGAAATGAACACTAGATCTTTTTTTGTTGAGCCACAGACCCCTGAGGCCATATACCTATTCTTTTTCATTCTATTTTCTCTATTGTTCAATTTTCTATGGAAATTGGGTAATTTCTATTGATGTAGTATAAATTCACTGATTCTTCTATCATCTCCAGTGTGCTCTTGAGCCCCTTCAATGAGCTTTTCTAAAAATAATACTCTAATTTTTTTCAGTTCTAGAATTTCCATTCAGTTGTGTCTTATGTTGCTTCACTGAGACTTCTTATTTTTTCATTTGTTTCAAGATGCTTATCATTATTCATTGTAACATTTTTATGATGGTTGTGTTAAAAGCCCTGCCAGATAATTCTGGTATCTCTGTCACCCTGAAGTTGGCATCTGCTGATCCTCTCTTCTTGTTCTAGTGGAGATTTTTTTTTTTTACCTGGTTCTTGGTATGGTGATTTTCAATTGTATCCTGGATAACTTGCATATTGTGTTCTGAGACTGTGGTTCCTATTTCATCTTGTTACTCATTACTGCCAAGCCATGATGACAGCCTGGGCTTTGTTCACAACACAGCCTCTGCAGATTTCCACTGGTCAGGAGGAGAAGAGATACTGGCTCAGAACTGCTGGGCCAGGATGGGATTGAGGGCTCTGCTAAAATACTCCCTCCATAGGTGCCCACCTGCTGATAGAGGGACCTGTCTCATTACTGCTAAGCCAGGATGGTAGTCAGGGCTCTGCTCACACACAGGCTCTGTTGACCACTACCTATCAGGAGACAGGGTTGCTGCTATATTACTGCCAGACTGGGTTGGTTGAGAGGGGTGTGCTCACACAGTCCTAGTGTTGGCGGTCATGCACGGTGGCATTGGGGATGACACATGCTTTTTGTGGTGTTCAGCTGGTGTAAGGCTCACATGTCAAAAAGATTTTATTTTGGAAGGGTTTCCACTCTCCCAGTTTTTCATGTAGAGAGAAAAGTCTTCTCTTGTCTTATTGATTTGATTTGACTTCTCTACGTGTGGTGTTTCTGGCTTGTGAACTTCTGTGGTATCCAGGCCAGGATAGAGAGGTCATTCCTCAAATCCCAAGATTCCTAGACAAACCACTTTAAAAAAAATCAGTGTCTTCCGAGGTTTGCTTCATGTAGTTTTTCCAGAGTTTTTAGGAATAAGGTGAAATATGTTTACTCCTTTTGTCTGAAAGTTCAATGTTAGAAATCCCACTTATTTTAATAAGGAAAATGATATGTTCCATCTCAACCTAACATACAGAAGGAATATCCACAGAGAGACAATATATATCAATTAAACAATAAAACAAGTTTCTTTAAAAAATAAACTTGAGGGTGCCTGGGTGGCTCAGTTGGTTAAGCGACTGCCTTCGGCTCAGGTCATGATCCTGGAGTCCCTGGATCGAGTCCCGCATCGGGCTCCCTGCTCAGCAAGGAGCCTGCTTCTCCCTCTGACCCTCCCCCCTCTCATGTGCTCTCTCTCTCTCATTCTCTCTGTCTCAAATAAATAAATAAAATCTTTAAAAAAAAAATTTAAAAATAAACTTGAAAGTAAAGAAATATAGTTGGTACACACCATATCTTGTCATGAAAGTATGGTGTTCTTGTCAAAGGAAGAAGAGAAGATTTGATAGCAGTGGTGAATGATGGAGGAAAGGTGAAAGGGAATCATTCTTTGAAAGAAACATTCTTTTTCCTCTACCATTTTCTTCATGTTTTCAACTTACTTGGGCTCATGGTTATCCTGCATTTGAAGTGCCTTAAGAATAATGTTATAGCACAGAAAAAACACCTCTAGGACAAAAATAAAGACTAAGCAAAGGAGTGCTTTGGGAACATGGAAGTAGTACACACGAACAACAGAGAAAAGTCATAGAAGATGCTATCCCTTCATCCTTCTTGATAGGTCTACATATGCAAGGCCAAACATTTTGGGCTCCAAACGTGGTATGCAGTGCAAATCCATGCCATATGATATGCTCTGCCTAAAAGCTGATGTGTCAATTAATTTGGCACGTTCCCTGACATTGTAATGTCAAAATATCACTTCTTAAAATGTATTTAGTGTGTTTTGGGGTGAGAAAATTCTATCAAAATAAAATAAAATAGAGGAGTCATGAAAAAAGAAAAAGTGGCACCCTCAAAGTGGTATAACTTTCTAAAAGCTGTTATCACAAAAAGTCATTAACTGGACTGTCATTATGAGAAGCAGATTTATGTATTTTAAGCCCAAATCATGCTGAAGTGGCTGGAGATCTGTTAATGAAGCAAAGAAACTTGATACAACCTCATTGGTATTCCCCGAGGTTGTCTTGGGAAGAAAAGAAGACAGGCTCCCGTTTGACCGCATTCTTGGAAGAAAGCGGTCATTCTGAGTATAGCTGGGGGCTCACACTTAAATTCATCCCATCCCAACTCTAAGGGTGATACTGTTCCTAGGGAGAGAAGGGTGGTAGTAAAAACCCTTTTTATTAAAGTTTCTAAAAGACTCAGGGTTACAAGCATCTATGTCTCAGATTATAACAAAGAGGGGAGAGCTGCATTCTCCTCTCCTCCCCCACAGCTGGGGGCCTTGACATGAGTCTCCATGGTGTGGAGCAGTGGTGGTACCTGGCAGGAGATTCTAGTGCCTGATAAAAGAAGGAGAGCAGCATCTCTTGGCAAGTGTGATACACGGCATCAATGACCACAATACTGCATCATTCCTTGTATCTGCACCCTTTGCCATCAAAAGGCAGAGTGTACTTCTTGATTCTGGGTTCAGCCATCAATCGCTTTGTCCAACGGAATGAGGCAGAAGTGATGATGTGCCAGCTCCAAGTCTCCCTTCTCCTTCTTTTGCCATTGCCATGAGAAAAACATGTCTTGAGGGGCATCCGGGTGGCTCAGGTGGCTAAGATTCCGACTCTTGGTTTCTGCTCAGGTCATGATCTCAGGGACCTGGGATTGAGCCCTCTGTCAGGCTCTGAGCTCAGCATGGAGTCTGTTTAAGTTTCTCTCTCCCTATGCCCTTCCCCACCTCTCAAATAAATAATCTTTTTTTTTTTTTTTTTTTAAAGAAAAACATGTCTGGGATAGCCATTGGTCTCACATGGAATGTAGTCATCATCCCAGCTGGACCCAGCCCAGATCAGCCAATGCTTGTCATACCCCCCAGTTGCATGGACAATAAACAAGGTTGAAAGCCATGGAGGTTTTTGAGTTAATATGTTATGCAGCAACATGGTGGAAATAGTAGCTGATTCAGTAAGAAAGACTCCTTCCTGAGCACATAAAGAACACCTCCTGAAGGACCGATTGTGAGAGATGTCGTCTATCAGTGATGGGACAAAAGCCAGTGGAATTTGATTCACTATAATGAAGGCGATTCCCCTTAGTATGTCCACTGTGCTAAGAGCACTGGGGATATTCTGTCTATAGGGTTGATAAAGAGGCTCAAAATCCTACGGCAGGTTGCATATACATGTATATATAAATTTGTCACTCTTGAGATTTATTATTTCATTATATGTAAGGTATATCTCATTTTAAGAAGTAAACCACAGAGGAAAGGAAAAAAGCCTCTGCCAGTATAACCCAGGATATCCTTTTAAACCCAAACCCAGCAAGAATGAAAAAGTCCTGTGCACACCTCGAATATTCCAAGCCCTGCTGATACGGGCCTCTCACTAGTCCCTTGGCACCCTGTTGCAGGAGCAGGAGGGTTACGCATGGTTCTACAGCATCCTTGTTCCAGAGTGTGTGGCATTTCATGAAGGGAGAGAACGGGGCTAACTCAGAAATCTATCATCATCAGGGATGGTCCCAAGTCTGGACAGGCCATCAGCACACAGGCTGAGACAGCCAGGCCTGCAAAATGAGGACTCTGTGATGCAAATAAATAATCATCAGGCTTCTTGGGTAGAGGCATTGCTCAGCCGTCCACCTGAGCAGCTGTGCCTTGCTCCCAACCAGGAAACATTAGCAGCATGCTTGTGACTCCCTTATTATCATAATTGTGCCCTGGCAGACCACAGAAGGAATTCAGACATCTCCCCCCACCCCTCCAACCTCCATCCTCTTCCAGTTTCCACGCATCGGCTTGCCCCAGCCCATTCCCTCCTCTCTTCCCCTCTCCCTTCTCCTGCCAGGGGCCCCAGCGATGTCCACAACTGGCTTATCAGTCTCAACACACTATTTTTTTAAAAGTTCAATCTTGAAGCACAATGCGCCTGTGGTTAAATCTACTGGGGGTTAGACAACTATCCATAGCTGACTGTGAAAAAGGGTGCTTTCTGTGCTCTGCGGCACAGCGCGGCACTCTGGAACTGGCAGCCCGTAATTAACTGCCGTGATGCCTTCTATCAAACTGCAGCAGGGGGAAAAAAAAATCTCTGGAGATAGCAGTAGTGGAATAGAAAGAACACGGGGCTCTGTCTCCAGTGATCAGAATGTGCATCTCGGTCTTGATTTACAAGGTGGAAAACATTAGCCCCTGGCTACTCAACGTCTAGTCCGCAGACCGGCGGCGTTGGCATCCCGTGGAGAATTTCAGGACGCATCCACCACCTCTTGCATTCGAATCTGCATTTTAACAAGGTCCCCAGGTGGAGTTTGAGAAAGACTGACTTAGGCAAATCCCTGGGTCTTATTTTCCACACGTGAGTTACTACATAGCGACACCTTAAAACATGGTCGGGTGTAGAGCAGGTACTATCCAAGTGGTGCTAATACTGTGTTAATGATTAGTATACTGTTCTTTCGCGATTTTATTTTTTAGATTCACATAAAGCAAAATTGATTGTTGGGGGGGAGGGCAGGCATTTCTACGAATTTTAACACATATTTTTGATTCATGTGACTACCACCTGTATCAGGATACAGAATATTTCCATTACTCAAAAAAACTCTCTCACCAAATCCCTTCATAGCTGTGCCCTGCGTCTACCTCTAACCCCTGGCAACCGCTGGTCTCTTCTCTGCCACTGCAGTTTTCTCTTTCAGAGCATGTCATAGAAACGATATCATGCAGCATGTGACCTTTTGAGACCGGATTCTTTCACTCACCCTTTGAGAGTCGGGCGAGTTGTGTTTATCAATAGTACACTCCTTTTTGTTCCTGAGTAATGCTCTACTGTATGGAAGTAACAGTTTGTCCATTCACTTGTGGCTTTTTTTCAGCTTTATTGAGGTATAATGGACAAATCAAATGGTAATATATTTAAAGTACACAGTGATTTGACATATGTACAGATGATGAAAAGATTCCTACCATCGAGATAATTAACACATTAGTCACCTCATATATTTATTTTGTGTGTGTGAACACTCAGTTCTATTCTCTTAGCAAACTTCAATTACACGTTACAGTGTTATCAATTGCAGTCACCATGTCATACATTAGATCCTTGGAACTTATTCATTTTTAAAGATTTTATTTATTTGAGAGAGAGAGAGAGCACGAGAGAGCAAGCATGTGTGAGCATGAGTGGGAAGAGGGGCAGTGGGAGAGGGAGAAGCAGACTCCCCACTGAGCAGGGAGCCCAATGTGGGGCTTGATCCCAGGACCCCTGGGATCATGACCTGAGCTGAAGGCAGATCCTTAGCTGACTGAGCCGCCCAGGCACCCCAGAACTTATTCATCTTATAACTGAAAGTTTCTACCCTTTTGTCAACCTTTCCCTATTTTTCCCACCCTCCAACCCCTGGCATTCACTATTCTACTCTATCTATGAGTTTCACCTTTTTTTTTTTTTTCCAGATTCCACATGTAAGTGATATGCAGTATTTGTCTTTCTGTCTGGCTTATTTCACTCAGCATAATGGCCTCAAGTTCATCCAAGAGGGAAATAAAAGGATTGCCTTATTTTTCAAGGTTGAATAATATTCCTGTGTGTGTGTGTGTGTGTGTGTGTGTGTCTGTGTGTATACATTTGCTTTATTCATTCATCCATCCATGAATACGCAGGTTGTTTCCACACCTTGGCTACTGCTCTTGTCTTATAATTTATATATTGGTCAGCTTGATGGCATCCCATAATTCCTTTAGGCTATCTTCACTTTTTCATTCTTTTTTTCTTTTTGTCCTGCTGATTGGATGAATTCCACTGCCCTATCTTTGAGTTCACTGATTCTTTCTTCTGTTGGATCTAGTCTTCTGTTGAACCCCTCTACTGAATTTTTCATTTGTTAATTATACTCTGCAGTTCTATGATTTCTGTTTGGTACTTTCTTACATTTTCTGCCTCTTTGCTGAAATTCTCACTTTGTTCATGCATTGTTCTCATGACCTCAGTGACCATCTTTATGATCATTATTGTGAACTCTTTATTGGGTAAATAATTTATTTCCTTTTCATTGAGACCAATTTCTGGAGGTTCATTGTGTTCTTTTGTTTGGCACATATTCTTCTGCATTTTCCTTGATTCTCTATGTTGGTTTCTGCACATTAGATAAAAGAGCCACCTCTCCCAGTCTTGACAGACTGGTCTCATGTCGGACACAAGGCTTATCACTCTGCCTGGCCGGAGCTCCTAGTTGTTCCTCAAACCTTTGTGATTGTCCAAGCTGCTGTTATTGTTAGTGGCTTCCAGTAGCTGAGGGTGTGCTAAGACTCATTAGTGTCCCAAAGGGGAGGGTCACAATCAGCACCTAGATGTGTGGTAATTAGAAGCTGGACCCTCAGACAGCAGCTGGGAGATGGGCATATCTGCTTTCTTCCTCTGTGCTAAGTCTGGGTATATAGCCATAGAGGGTGTTCCTGGGCTCATTTAAAAACTGCTTCTTTGTTTGCGATGATCCTGTAGGACTCCTGAACACAGGGCCCCATGGCTCTCAAAATTAGGTGATTTGGGGGCCCAGCTCTCAGGTGGGGCTCGATACCAGGACCCTGAGATCATGAACTGAGGGGAAGGCAGATGCTTAACTGACTGAGCAGCCACCCAGGCGCCCCTCGATATTTCTTTTTCAAAAGGTTTTTCACCAATATTTTCATCTGTTATAGGACTATACAAGTTATTTACTTCATCTTAGGTACATTTTGGTCATTTGGGTTTGCAGGGACTTGGTCCAATTCAACTAACTTGTCAAATCCATGTGGGTAGAACTGTTCATAGTATCCCCTTATTATCCTATCATTGGCCATGGGCTTTGTAGTGGTATCCCTCCATTCATTCCCCACATTGGTAATTTGGTTTCTTTTTCTCATTCCTTGTCAATATTCATTGATGTTCTCTATTGTTTTTCTGTTCTCAGTGTCATCATGTTGTCTTACATTTATTACTTTCTCCTGTCCATTTGCATTGCTCATTTTTTTTAAGATTTTATTTTTATTTGAGAGAGAGAGTACAAGCAGTGGGGAGGGGCATAGGGAGAGGAAGAAACAGACTCCCCACTGAACAGGAGCCCGATGTGGGGCTCAATCCCAGGACCCAAAATCATGACCTGAGCTGAATGAAGTCAGACACTTAACTGACTGAAGCACCCAGGTGCCCCTGCATTGCTCTTATTGTGTCCTTTTTCTAGGTTCTGAAGGCTTAAGCTTAGATTAATTTAGGCCTTTTTTCTTAATGAATATAAGCATTGAATGCTACAAATTTCCCTCAAAACATTGTTTTGCATATATTTTCACTTACGTCTAGTTAAAATATTTTCTCATTTCCCTTGGGACTTCCTTTTTGGATTGATAAGATTATTTAGAAGTGTGTGTTTAATTTTCAAATGTTTGGGAAGCTCTTGTTATCTTTCTGTTGAGTTATAGTTTAATTCCATTATGGTCAGAGAGCATACTCTGTTGGATTGTAAATCTTTTAAATTTGTTAAGGTTTGTTTTATGACCTAGGAGATGGTCTATGTTGGTGAATGTTCCATGTTGACGTCAAAATTTGTATTCTGATGGTTTTCCATAAAATTTTCTAAAATGTCAATTAGATCCAGTTGGTTGATGGTGTTGTTCACTTCCTCTATGGCCTTATTTTCTGTGCACTAGGTCTATGAATTTCAGAGACAGGAGTGTTGAAGTCCCCAACTATAATTGTGGATTTGTCTATTTCTCCTTTTAGTCAGTTTTTGCTTCATGTACTATGGTGTCTGTCATTAGATTCACACTCATTAGTGTTGTCATGTCTTCTTAGCAACTGACTTTTATCAGTATGTGCTTCCCTCCTTCATATTTGGTAATTTTCTTTGCTCTGAAGTCTATCTAATATTAGTGCAGCCACTCCAGCTTTCTTTTGATTAGTCTGTATATTTTTCCATCCTTTTACTTTTTAAAAGATTTTTATTTATTTATTTATTTATTTGTGAGAGAGAGAGAGAGAGAACACACATGCGAGCATGTGAGCAGGGGGAGGGGCAGAAGGAGAGGGAGAGGCAGAGAATCTCAAGTAGACTCCATGCTGAGCGTGGAAACTGATGTGGGGCTGGATCTCAGGACCCTGAGAACATGACCTGACCTGAAACCAAGAGTTGGACACTAAACCAAGTGAGCCACCCAGGTGCCCCTTTATCTTTTTACTTTTAACCTAGCTATATCATTATAATCGAAGTGAGTTTCTTATAAATAACATATAGCTCAGTCATTTAAAAAAAATCCATTCTGACCATCTCTTTCAATTGATATGTTTAGACCATTTTTATTTAATGTAATTATGAATGTTTTGATTTCTACAATGTCATTTTCTGTTTGTTCCCTCTGTTTTTCATTACTTTGTTTCTCCTTATCTGCCTTCCCTTGGTTATTTGAACATTTTAAAATATATGTTTTAGGGGCGCCTGGGTGGCTCAGTTGTTAAGTGTCTGCCTTTGGCTCAGGTCATGATCCCAGGGTCCTGGGATCGAGCCCCACATCGGGCTCTCTGCTTGGCGGGAAGCCCGCTTCTCCCTCTCCCACTCCCCCTGCTTGTGTTCCCTCTCTCGCTGTGTCTCTGTCAAATAAATAAATAAAATATTTAAAAATAAAATAAAATATATGGTTTTTTTTTAAGATTTCATTTACTTATTAGAGAGAGAGAGAGCCTGAGCAGGGGGAGGGGCAGAGGAAGAGGGAGAAGGAGAAGCAGACTCCCTGCTGAGTGTGGAGCCTGACTTGGGGCTCGATCCCAGGACCCCGAGATCATGAACTGAGCTGAAGTCAGACGCTTAACTGAGCCACCCAGGCGCCCCAATACATGTTTTAATTCATCTGTTGTTTTTTTTTTTTTTTTACTATATCTCTTTTTGTTGATCTTTGGCTGGTTTCTCTGCGTATTAGAATATACATATCTAGCTTTTCCCATTCTATTTAGAATCAAGTGGAATGAAGAAACTTAAGACTATATAGGTCCCTTTACCCTCTTATATTTATGTTGTAGTTATCTTATATATTACATCTAAAAACATTGAAAACCCTATCAAACAATGCTATAAATTTCCTTTCAACTGTCAAACATATCTTTAAAAACTCAAGAGGAGAGAAATCATCAATTTTACTCAGTAAGTATTTTTAGTAACAGTAAATAAATATTTACTATTTACATTACTCTTTATGTTGCTCGTCCTTCCTTCCTAATCTTCCAAGCCTCCATTTGGTATCATTTCTCTTCTGGCTGAAGAAATTCCTTTAGCAATTATTTTAGAACAGGTCTGCTAGCTATGAATTCTTTTACTTTTCCTTCATCTGTGAATATCTTTAATTCACCTTTACTCCTGAAGAATACTTTCACTGCATGTAGAATTCTCAGTTAACTATTCTTTTTTTCCCAGCTCTTGAGAAATACCATGTCATTTTCTTCCAGCCTCCATGGTTTCTGAGGGGAAATTCACAGTCATTGAAATAATTGTTCTCTTATAAATGAAGCATTGTTTTTCTCTGGCTGATTTTGAGATTGTTTTTCTTGGTTTTTAATTTTCAGTAGTTTGATTATGCTGTGTCTGGTTATAGATTTATTTGATCTTATCTTACTTGCAGTTCACTCATCTTCTGGAATCTATAGGTTTATGTATTTTACCAAACGGGGGAATTTTCAACCATTATTTTTTCAAAGATTTTTTTTCAACATAAAGTTCTTTTTCCTCTTCTCTTGCGATTCTGACAACACAATTATTAAGCCTTTGGGTATTTTTCCAGAGGTTCCAGAGGTTCCAGAGGCTCTGTTCACTTTTTATCAATCTTTTTTATCCATTATTCAGATTGGTTAATTTCTATTGATCATTTCTGCCACCATCTACATTGTTACTGAGCCTAACCAATGAAGTGTTGTGTTTTTTTAATTTGAGTTGTTGTATTTTTTTGTTCTAAAACTCCCACTAGTTTTTTTACATATCTCCTATTTTTGATTTGTTGAGACCTTCTGTCTTTCCATTCATTTCAAGAGTGTTCACCCTTACTTCTTAGAGTATTTTTATAATAGCTATTTTAAAATCTTAGTTTGACAATTCTCGCATTTGTGCCATCTTACCATTGCATCCTGGTTCTTTGTATACTGAGTAATTTTGGATTGCATCTGTATGTTTCGACTATTCTGTTATTAGATTCTGGTTCTTTTTTAAATCTTATGGAGAATGTCGCTATTTTTTTGTTTTAGCAGACAGTAAACCTAGTTGCATTCAGGCTGCAAATTTTGACCAGCCTTCTGTGGGTTGTGGTTTCAATGTCAGTTCTGTTTTCGAAGCCTTTGCTATATAATTTGGTTATGTCTCATGTGTGCACGACCCAGTGGCAAGTCTTTGACCTGCACATTGGTCAATTTCTTTGTTCAGGTCTCGAAATCTGTAGTATGCTGTTCAGGATCACATTCATGCATGCACAGGTTTGTGATGATCACAGAAATTCATGAACAACATTACGGGCTCACTTTCACAAGCTTCTCCTTCTCTGTGATCTCCCCAGATTTTTTCCATTTCCTTGGGGCAGTTATGTTACAGGGTAGTTCCTCCAGAATAGCGTTTACCAAGTACCTACCATGTGTGAGGCTCTGTTCTAAGCAATGAACATATATTATCTCATTTAACTCTCACAAAAACCCTATGAAGAAGGTATTATTGCCATTCCTGTTTTGCAGATTGGGAAACTGAGGCCCAGAAAAGTTAAGCAATTTACCCAAGGTTGCATAGCTATAGACGGTGGAGTAAGTAGTGGGCCAGGATTTGAACACAAGAAGTTATCTTAGCCATCATACAGTTCTACATCTATATGACCCCATTGCATGAACCATTCTTTTTTGCCCTCATTCCACTTTGCACACACTTCCATTAACACAGTTGTTGTGTGATAGTAACTTAAAATAAATAACAAATAAATTTATGCCACTATCTCTAGAGCAATGATGCTTTCTTTTCAAATTTGAATCACTGGCAAGCAACAAGTGTATTAGTTCCCTATGGCTGCCATAACAAATTACCACAAATTAGGTGGCTTAAAATAACAGAAATGTATTCTCTTACAGTCCAGAGACCAGAAGTATGAAATCCAAGTGTCAGCAGGTCTGTACTCCCTCTGGAGGCTCTGGAGAACAATCTTTCCTCGCCTCTTCCAGTGTTTGGGGGTTGCCAGCATTCTTTGTGGCTACACCACTCCAATCTCTGCCTCTATCTTCAGATGGCTTTCTCTTCTGTGTGTCTGTATCTTCTCCTTTGGTGTCTGTGTGTCTCTAATCTGTGTGTTTCTTATAGGACACTCATCATCGCATTTAGGGCCCATCCTGATAATCTAAGAGATCTCATCTTGAGATCCCTAATGTAATTATGTCTGCAAAGACCCTTGTTCCAAATAAATCATATTCATAGCTTCCGGACAGGGACACAGCTTTTGGGGACCAACATTCAACTCACTATACCTAGCGGAGAGTACATTATGTGCTCAGGCAATACTGTCTTAGTCAGACATCTTCTCCATTGGAAATGACAAATTCAAGTCAGACTAGCTTAAGCAAAAAGGGAATTTATTTGTTCATATAACTGGCAAGTTGAAAGAGACGCTGGTGTCAGACACGGATGCATCCAGGACTCAACAGTATCTTTCAGTCTCCCCATCTTTCAACTTTTCTTCCTTCTTGATGCCACTTTATTTTCAAGAGGATTCGCCATCAAATAGATGAGAAACCCTCATTCTGCCAGCATCCATATATTAAATCTCAGTGAACACTTTCATTATTCCTATTTAAGTCACACACCTATCCTTGAAGGAATCGCTGTGATCAGAGTAATGGAGGTATTTGATTGGCCCATCCTTCCACGATCCCTCTGCAGCTGGGATGTGTGATGGCTGCGGTGGATAGGCAGCAAGGCACTGTGATTACCATCGTACCAGAACCACACAGAAGGGAGGTGAAATCAGTTCTCCAGAGGAGAGACACTGAAAAGGCCAATCATATATGGCCACTATAACTTCCAAGACTGTGGTATTTGGAGGCCCACATGCATTGCCGATTGCCGATCTCTTAGATTATCCTTTCATAATATTTAATTAGCTCAACCAGACAGACTTCATCCTACTCATCTCAGAGGCTTGCAATCTTCAGATTCTCTCTTGAAGTATTACGATATAGGTGCACAGGGGAGGTTTCCTTTCCTTTACAAGTTTGAGTTTGAGTCTGCAGTGCCCCAGAGACCCTCAACTCTTCCAAGGTGCTTTGTGGCAGGTCTGAGTGGCAATGTCTAGACTCTGGCTTTGTAAGGCAAATAGCTCCCAAAGCCTCATCAAGATTCTGGCCCAAGCCTTCCCTGTTTCCCAACACCCCATCCCTTGCACTGCAAGCTTTCTAAATACTCTCACAAAGGCATGACCCTGCTGTAGCCCTGAAATCAATACGACGTAGGCCATCCTGGTCCCTACCCACAGAGGTTTATTAAGGTTGAAACCAGAAAATCTCATTATAGTCTGGTCTCACCTCCTTTATGACCTCATGTTGAGGGACCCTGCTGGGTCAGGGCTCAAGTGCATTCTAATGCACAGGATGCTGGGTATCCAGAAGGACTTCTGCCCTTTTCTCTGACAGTCTCCCCGACCCAGCTCCCAGGAACCCTCCCCAACTCTTCTTTGAAGTCCTTCTTATTTGTGTCAGTTTGAATCATCCCAGATCAACTTCTTTGCCAAGAGGACTTTTGTCCAAGTTCCCTTCATTTTTGGGCTCCCCCGTAGTAGCCTGTTACCATCTCCTTGTTTCGCAGACTTACTTCCTGTAGTGGATGTGGCTGGTGCCCTGTCACACACCCTATTGGTCACATCTCTGACTCTGACGGTGGCTGGGGTGAACAGCTCTATGTCAGCTTAGGCTCGTGAGCCTCACCAAAAGGGAGCACCATGCCTTCGCTCTCTGCCCCAGGGCAGTTCAGGCACAGTCCAGAAGTTCAGGGGCGTCAACGCACACAGGGCTAGCCCTAAGCAAGTGGAGGATGGAAGCCAGGGCATTAAGATGGCTGCCTCCCGTCTTTTAGGGGGACATTTTTGGGAGGTATTCTGTATGCTTCTTAGGAAGCCCTGGCCAAACTAGGTCCTGAAAATGCACCCTTCTATTGGCTTTCTCTCCATCCCTGTCTCTACTCTCCCCTCCCCTAATCTTGCTCTTTGGAATCACTTCCCAAACAAACTACCCATTCTCAAATACTTGTTTCTGGCTCTGTTTTGGGTAATCCAAGTAAGACACAGCCTCACTTGCCAAGCAAAGAGGCTATGATCCCAGTGGCAGGGGCCAGTGACGACCCCCAGGAACTGGCGTTAGCCGTGGCTGGGCAGAATACCCAAGGAGGAAGAAGGGTGAAGGGGAGGCTGGGAGTCAAAGCGAAGAGGCGGTATGGGTTGGCAGAAAGGGTCCGGGCCGTGTTCTGTCACTGCTGTTCCTGATAGCATCATCTCACTGCCTCCCACGATTCTGGATCTCAAATCCTAGCTCTGCCGTTTCTTGGTGGTGTCAAGTTGGTTACTCTGAATCTGCCCACTCGCCTTTGCAGGGGTCATGTTCTGACCTGGTGGACCGCGTCGACTCCATCTGTGATTGACCGCACTCCGTCGGTAAGCCACAGATCTAAGATGCTACCAGGAGTGGCAGAGCTCCTTACAGGACTTGCTTTTCCTTACAGCCACTGCCCTTTAACCCCAGAACACTGCTTGAAACTGTTTCCTCTGTCCCCCAACCAAGCTCACGTCTCTAGACGACATTCGTCTTCTGGGGGGTATTCTATCGCACAGCGAGTGAGTGGGAGTCCGTAGTCCTGTTTAGCAGTCCCTATCCTGGACCAGAGACTCCCTCTTGTTGCTGGTGACCCAACTGTGAACAGGAGCACTGCCCGGGCCCTTGCTGGAGGGCCTTTCCTGCACCCTCGAGGTGGTCACACCATTTGCCCCGACCGACAATCCCCCATCATCCACGAAACGAGCCCTAGAAACATGGGCCCGGCCCAACATTCAAGGATGATTCCTGCTATCTTTCATCTCTCGGGCCCAGAGGACAAACTCTTTTCCTTTGTGTTCTATTTTGACATTATTCTGCCTCTTTGTTCCCATTTTAGGGCAGTGTGAGGGAAGCTGTGCATTAGCTTTTGTGGGCTTTAATGAAGCAGGATTTGACAGCATTTCATATCAGGTATCATCTTTTGTGTGCATGGGGAGAAGGGCTAGAAATGTTCCTTTAACTGGTGCCAGAAGAGAAGACAGAGAAAGACAAGAAAAAAAATCTGATAACTACTTTTTTTCCATTAAAGTTCCGGACCCTTTCTAAAACATGCTATTCGTCTATATTTCAAATCAGTTGGGAATCATATCTTTCCACAACTGCATTTCCTCACTTCCTGGAAACATATATCACAGGATGTATAATAAATGTTTATGCTAGCCGTAAAGAGGAAAGTCACATTTAATAAAATTTACCATAGACCCCAAGGTGATTTTAATATAGGAGCCTGAGTGTCGAATCCCAAAGCAAGTGAATTTGGGCTTAAAGCCCATCCTGAACTGACTTCATTATGCATAGTTGATGTTGGGGGGGGGGGCGGGGGGAGGGAAGTTCAACAACAAAACTTCCTGAGGTCCCTGCATGAATGAATTGGAATGAGGCTCTCACATTAACCCTGCACTTCCCCGTGTGTCTCTCAGATGCCCCACATGAAGGATTATTACCGAGCAGCTGGTGGCTGGCTCCTCCCTGCATCTTTGAAGGATGGAACAAGAAGAAACAGCTGAAAATAGCCAGTAGACGAGGTAGACCAGTGGGGACAATTTCACTCACACAGGGAGGACTGCTTCTTCTTGGGGTGAAGATGCTATCGTGAGTCACACGTTGGGCGGGAGGCATGACCACTGAGATCGGGACGGTTATCTGCAAGAGCCAGCCTTCACAACGGGCCACTCAACATAGAACAGAGTTTTTTTCTCCTCAGGATGGTGGAGGCCCAATTCAACCCAGAGTCCAGGGCATGCATGATTCGATGCCATGTGAAGGCTCCCAGGGGGACCATGTTCACAGGCAAAATCAGTGGATTTGAGACTGGACTCAAGTGCTTTTCTAGAAACTGTAGAAGGAGCCACACTGAGGAAACTAGTGTTTCCTGCACTTGACCAGCTGGTGTTCTTTCATGACTGGCCCGGAGAATCCCATAGCTAAGCTCTGATAGGAGCAATTTCCACGTGGCCTGAAACTTCACATCAGTATCTCCTGAAATAAGATGTCTCTGGCTTGAGGGAACGGCAAGAGAACCCCGAGGTCAGCCCTGTAAAGGGACATACTCCCTTTCCCACGGTGGTCCGGCCATAGGAGTAAAATCCATGGAACTAGGCAGATCCTGGTCAAAAGCTGACCCACCCTGAAATTTGTTCCTTCCTGCTTTCCTTTCTTGGTCCCAAGGAACATGCCCTATCCATTTCTACCATGGGGGAGCAAGAACAACTGGAAAGAGCGTGGATCTGGGGGGAATGAAACCATAGCTCATCCAGCGGGACGGCTTTCTAGCTAGACCCACACACTGAAAACATCCTTCCTTACAAAGCCTGCAAGGCAGTGGGCCTTAAGCCGAGGTCAGGGCAAAACTTAAGGAGACGCTTGTTCTCAAGGCTTGACTCTGTACTTGCACTCCCCTGACACTGTGTCCTTTCTTAAACTTTGCTGCCTGGCACCTGTGCTTTGGTCTGCCTAGCTAGGGAAGGATCCCCCGACCTGGGCCTTCAGAGACCTGGGAGAAGCTGCCCTTCCTTCCAGTGGGCCGCCGGTGGTGGAGCCAGCCCAGGAGGGGCTCAGACTGACCTTAGGGAGCGGACCTGGATGGTTCCAGGCTTGTAGCAGCCACAGCGCCAGCAGGCTGGAGAAGGGCAAGTTTTCATCTACACCTTCACTCGCCCAGGAGATATCAAAACTGAATGCTGTGTGGCCAAAGGAGCCAAGATGTTTGCCCCTCCCTGGACCTAACTGAAGGCACCTTCCTAACCAATGAACAACGGGACTTGTTTTGTTTTTTTTTAATATTTCATTTATTTATTTATATTAGAGAGAGAGAGAGAGAGCAGGGAGAGGAGTAGAGGGAGAGGGAGAGAGAGAGAGAGAGAGTCTCAAGCAGACCTGAGCCCAAATCAGGAGTCAGACACTTAACCGACTGAGCCACCCAGGCGCCCCTGAGACTTGTTTATGTTTATTTTAACCAATCACGTACAGAAACTTGGACTCCTCCACCTTATCCCACGGGCTAGTTTTACTTTTTGGTCCTTAATTAGCATAACCACCAAGGACTTCCTCTTCTGGCACTTAACTCAGAGAACAACTCATTGGCCTGGCCTGGCAAGCTAACAGACTCGGCTTTGTGGATTTATATTATATTATATTATATTATATATTATACATCTAAGTTTGGATGGTCTGTTTTATTCTTTGAGGATGTCCAGTTCCAGGAATGTGCTTCCCTCCTCTCAGCATGCTGGCGTGCTGGAATTGGGACACGTGGCTACAGGGAAGCAAAAAGCCTCCTTCACTGTCTTGACTGCGGCAGCTGCAGGCTGCTGAGCAAAGAGCCGGCAAGACTCAGCCCCCACCATCCAGTAAGCCTCCAATGAAGCAGCGGGCGATCATCGGAGCTGCTTCGGGATCCCCGATCCGTCAGCCGGCCGGTCCTTCGGCGTGCCTTGCCCCGCCCCACGCCTCTGAGAGCTGGTGCGCCCTGCAGGGCGGCCTCAGCCCGGAGCTGCACGTCAGGACAGACCGGGCTGCACTGGCCCTCCTGGCTGCAGGCACCAGGCTGGGCCGAGGAGGCATGCAGACTTCACAGGCTCATTTCATCCACTAAAACGAGGGAGCGATCAAACCCAACCAGGGTGTCTAAACCCAGAAATGCGGGGGCTTGAGGGCTTAGGGATTGGTACAATGACCTCCATGGGGTCTGTTTCTTCTTCACACCTGTTTTGAGAACCACTGCCCTGAAATAACCCCGGATCACCAGGACCTCCTAAACAGACCAGCTCGTGAAACGCATGCCGAGCGCTTGTTAAAAATTCAGACTCCCAGGCCCCTCTAAGGGTAACCTGAATCCACAAGGCAGACACGGCAATGTCCTGTGGCAGGTGGATGGGAGGGCTGAGAGTCCAAGAAAAACTGTTCGGGCCCCGCCGGGGCTAGGCGTGTGCGCTGAGAACCATGACCCCAGGAAGGGACTGTACATTGGGGGCATAGGCTCTGGAGCCAAACTGTGTTTGAACCCTGCCTCCATTCGCTGTGCTACTTTGAGTAAGTTACTTAGCCCCTCTGGGCCTGTCTGACCTCATCTGTAAAATGGGGATGATGAGAGCACCTCCCTAAGTAGGGAAGGTATGAAGAGTCAAGGAGAGAATAGATGCCCAGGGCTGGGAACAGTGCCTGGCACTTAGTCAGAACTGTGAAAGTGTTGGCTCTCAGCTCCAGGGGAGGCTGCTCAGATCTTGCCATGATGCCGGGGCATTGATGCCAGGGGAAGAGCCGCTGACCACACGCCAGATGAGAAGCCAGGCGGCAGGAAGCGGCCCCCGCCTCTGGGCAAACCCCAACCACTCAGCGCCCACAGCTCAGCCAGCCTCTGAGGACCAGGGTAGAAACCAGCTTTCTCAGCGGGAGCCAGACAACCCACTTCCCAGCAGTGGAAAGTGCTGTACATGCCGTACACGGTCCTTCCTGGGCCGGGCGGTGGCGGGGGGGTGGGGAAAGGGTGGGGGGCTCCCCAGGCCTCTCTCCCTGGACCTGACGTCTCAATCCTTCCAGCTCCCTTCCTGCTCCTGAGCTGCGGCCGCCACCGCACCGCCACCATCAGGCTGACGAAGCTCCCCACCTCCCACCTCCCACCTCCCGTGCGGGGCTGGGAGAACTGCCAGGAAGAATCGGCGCAGCAGTGAGCTCCAATAATGCTAAACAATGGATTAATTACACTGTTCGCCTGTTTAGCTGCAGCTCCCGGGGTCGCGTGCACGTGCGGTCATGGCAGACAACAGGTGCGAGACGCCGGGGAGCGCATCCAGTGCCCCGTGCCGCCCTCTGCCCCCTCTCCCCAGCCCCTCGGGCCTCCCGAGCCCGGTCACGTCCTCCAGCCTCCCCCCCTGCCCCCAGAGACATGAAAGGCTTTTGTTGTTTTCTCCTCCTTCCCGCCTTTTTAAGGGGTTTCGTGCTGGGAGTGTGGCTTGTTTGCACAGCCCCTCGGAGCTGGAGGATGGAGAGCTCTGGGGGGCGAGGGGAGACTTCTTTCCAGAAGGGCATCTGGCATGGGGGGGGGGACGGCGGGGCTGGCACCGCTCTGAGCCCACCTGGCCAGGCAGGGAAGGGGCGACAGCTGCTTTATGCTCCTACGCCTGCCAGCTTTTTCCCGAAAGGAGGTCAGCCTTGGAGACCAAACTGCTAATTAGGTCGCATTCTGCTTCCTGCTGCCACTTTAATTTCCACCCCAGAAAACCTTCAGCTGCGAGTCCAAGACCATCAGCCCCTTTCACCCAAATGCAAATGTCTCCGAGGCCTCTCTGGCTGGCCGGCCTTCTGGCTGGCAAGGCCACCAGCCGCAGGGCTCTGCGCAGAATAGGAGCCTCCAAGACAGAGGGCTGCCTTAGACAAAACCGGCCTCGAAAATCCCAAGTCTGCCAGAGTGTGGGGTTGCTTTGAAGGCAGGCCGCCCCGCAAAGACTACAGAAGCTGGGTGTTCTGAACGAGCACTGAGCCACAAGTCCAAGACCTTGGGCCTATTTTTGACTTTGACACTAATGAGCTGGTGACCTTGGGCAAGTCACTTCTGCTCCCTTAACCGGTCTCCTCATCTGTAAGATGAGTGGGTTGAATGACCCCTTCCAGCTCGGAGCCTCTGTGATTCTGACGAATCTTATTTCTGATGGATCTATTTCAAATTCATAAAGAGCTCAGTTTGATCTGTCTGTCCCTCCAACAGCCATAGAGGTGTATTTTGCCTCTCTTTCCCCTAAAGACTGAAGCCCCCAGATTAGGTTGCCCTCACTCGTCCTTGCGTGCCAAGCAGGAGAGTGGGAGCAGAGAGATTCTCCTCTGCCCAGGGTCTCTGTGGGGGCAAGGCCTGACGCCGGGTCCTTGGCTCTCCTCAGGGAGGCCCTGCTAGCAGAACTGCACAAGCAAGGAGTCCCCGGGATCCAGAGTCCCCTTATTTGGCCTTCCCCACACCCCCTTCTCCTCTTCATCTCAACCTCAAATCCACTTCCTTGACCCTTATCCAAACCTTATCAGAAAAGGCTCTGACATCGGTCATTGACTCCTTGGTGGCCATGGAAAAACAGTTTGTTGCTTTCCTTGGGTGGCTTTGCATTTTCAGCCTCACGTGGCAGGTGCCATGGTGGCCAGATTCCCTCCCCCCCACCCCAGGCACCCCAGCCCCCGGCCACCAGGCCTGCCGGTATGGCTACGTCCCCCTCTGGGGACTGCTCTTGGCTGACGGAGAGCCTCTTTGTCCGGGGTCACACCACCTTCTAGGGTGAGAGGGAGGCGGTACCAAGGCCCGGCCCCTTGGCCTCAGTTCGGGACAATTCTGCAAGGCGATCCCAGCTCTGTGTGGCAAGCATTCCGACTTCTCCCTCTGCCTTGCTCTGCTTCCCTCCCTCCCTAATGGCTGTTGAGCCCGAGGGCCCCAGGGCGCTCCCGATACACCTCCCGCGTGCCCATCTGTGACTCAAAGTATCTTTCCCAGGAAACCCAAACCAAGAGACCTCACGTCTGCCTCTCTAGGTCAAAACCGTGTGTTTGGCGGCTGGGGAACAGTTTCCTTCCCGAATTCCCACAAAGGAGGCAGTTACCTTCTGGCAAAGCAAAAGGGCGATCCTTTGGGTCCGGCCTCACATCTGCCCCCATACTGTGCAGCATTTGGGCTCCTTTGCAGACGGGACACACAGGTTTGTGACGCTCGCCAGATGCAGCAGCACCCAGGCAGACTCCCTGGAGCCGGTCCGGGGGCATCCACCTTGTCTCCTCTCGCGTCACTTCCTCCTTGCCTCGTGTTGCAGGTCGGCCCCTGCGTCACGCTCTGCTCCCTGATCCGGTAACGCAGGAGCACGACCTAACTAGTTACCCAACTAGCGGCGCCCGCACCCCCCGAAAGGAGCCTGTGCATCTTTCCCTGAATAACACCGAGAGAACGGAGGACAAGCCTCCGGGGGTCCGACTGGGGTGCTGGCAGCAACTCATCGCTACCACTCCTGGCTTATCTCCAACAGCAAAACAGTATATAGCCGGGCTATTCCTCCAGCGAACTCTGGTCCTCTAGCCGGGGCCAGGCTCCCTGCCCCCAGCCAAGAGCCGGCAGAGGTGTAAAATCCAGTCCCTGCCAAGCTCCCAAAGTCAGAGGTCTAAAGAAATAATTACAAACCAGTGTGACAAATGTCACGTGAGGGTGCGCGACCTGCCCCCTAAGGGACTCGGCCCAGGAAGGGGGTTCCAGGCTCCACGGACAATGGTTTGGAAACAGGTGCAATGTGCTCACTTTGCTCCTGGCTTAAGGTGACTGAGGCAAACAGGACCATTTCTCATCTGGGCATGTTCATTTATAACCTGCTGGGTAATGGGGGCCCACGTGCGGTCCACCAGCCCACAAGGGTCACCTGGCCCAATGAAAGGCGTGCGCAGGTATGCCGGGAGTCCCTGCCCACTCTTCTTTCCTCCCTGTACTGACGCCGGACGGAGCACAGAGAAAAAGCCCACTGAGAGAAAGAACCGCTTCTGCCCCCGCACTGAGGGCTCTAGACCCCAGACTGGTCCCAGACCTGGTTTAGAAGTCTGCTGGGCAAAAACTTCTCTGTCTTGTCCATTCTGTGCCCCTACGTGCCAGACACTGCTGAGACTCAACAGCCGAGGGGCGAGCCAGCAAAGGGGGATGGTGGCGGGCTAGGGGGGTTCCAGGTGTTACCAAGAGAGGCGGGAGCACAAGGAATGATTGCAGAGCTGGAGGCAAGAGAAGGAGAAGGGGAAAGGGGAGAAGTCATGGATCTGGAGACATTTCGTAGAAGCAGACTCGGTGAGTGATGGGCTCTGGGGAGGAAGGAGGACGAGGCAGGTGAGGACAGGGCGCAGGTGTCAGGCTTGAGGGACTGGAGCACATTTTCAGCAGGCTGCATTTGAGAGGGCCATGGGACTCCAAGGGAACATAGGGTCTAAAATTCGGGAAAGAGGTCTGGGCTGGAGTTGGAGATTGGGACACATGAGAATATAGGCAGATAGTGGTTGAAATCCTGGGAATGGATAAGACCACCCGAGAGAAGAGGGCCCAGGACAGAATCTCGATCAGCATCAACCCTTACAAAACAGCCAGAATGGGAGGAGCCTGATACCAGCCAGGGTGGTCAGAAGTGGATCAGAGGTCACGAATACCAAAGGGAACCTAATTTTCCAAGTGAAGGGTATTCATCAGTGCCAAAAGCTGCTGAGAAGTCAGATAGGCAGAGATATGGAAAGTGACCCCGATAGGAGCAGTGCCAATGGCCTGTGGCTGACCTCAAAGGCGGGAGAGGCAGAAAGCCTTGAAGAGAAGTAGAGGCACTTCAAGGCCACCCAGCCCGTCACAGAGACCCTGACCAGAGCACAGAAGGCCATCCAGCCCACGGCAATGTGCATTTGAAGCTTTAGATTGGGAGGCAGTTTTCCTTGACATTGAACTCAATTCCACTTCAAGAGACAAGGCAGGCTCATGCTTCCCCAGGTGTTCCAGGGCACCGCGGGACCCACGTGTGTATAAGCATCTTGCCGTTACTCTAAGGAACTGGAACTAATGGATCAGCCAATTAGAAGTCCCACAGCTGCCTGCCAGGGGAGGGCGGGGGGATGCTGAGGGATCAGAGAGCCTGCCTCACCCCAGACCGGGAGGCTGCTCCAGCGACTGCCAGAAGCAGGCATGCCACGCTGGAAATGTTGCCCGGCAGACCGTAAAATGCCCAACTTTAAGACCTTCTTTTAAAGAGGTGCCTTTTTTGTTGTTTTGTTTTGCAGGGGAGGAAAAGAGGCCTCTTTTATAAAAATAAAGCCTCTGCCCTGCAAGGTTTGAGGTCAGTCCACCGTCTAGAAGGAGCATCTTTAGAACAGGTTGCGGGGTGGGGGAGTGCCCCCCACCGTGAGCCCTGCCAACACCTCCACCTCAGCAGCTCGTCTTGGGGGTGGTCTCCCTTTAAAACTCTGGCGCTGGCACGCAAGAAAGGCCTTTTCCTTTAAACTGCTCGGACCGCACCGGGGCGCCTGGGTGGCTCAGTTGGCTCAGCATCTGCCTTCAGCTCAGGTCATGATCTCGGGGTCCTTGGGATCGAGCCCGGCCTCGGGTTCCCTGTTCAGTGGGGAGTCTGCTTCTCCCTCTCCCTCTGCCCCTCCCCGCCGCTTGTGGTCTCTCCCTAGCTCTCTGTCTCTCAAATAAATAAAATCTTTAAAATAAAAAATAAACTGTTCAGACAGCTGAGAAGGTTAGGAATTCCAAAAGCAAAATCTAAAATGCTAGGGGCAAACAAAGGAAAATGAACACACGCACAAGTACAAACAAAGCCATGTTTACCAAGTAAAGGGTTCTAATTCTACTCTAGCTGATGCTTCACTCAGCTCTGGGGCCCAACTCCAAGGGCTCCAACACCCCCAAACAATACCCTTCCTAGATTCCTAGTTTCTCTCCCCAGCCCCCTGCCTACTTTTGATCTTCCTTTTCCCTTCCTAAGTATGGGGCTCTTGTCACACAGACCTTCTGGGGCATGATGATCCATTCCTGGGGAACGTGGCAGCCTTCTTCGGATTCCCAACCGCAGAGAAATATGTCAGGCCAGTGGTTGTCACACTTGAGCATGCATGAGGATCACCTGGAAAGCTAATCAAAACACAGAGCAATGAGCCCAGTTGCCCAGTTTCTGATTCAGCAGGTCAGGGGTGGGTTCTCAGCTGCTGCTGCTGGTCCACGGATCACACTTTGGAAACCACTGGTGTAAGCCCAGGTTGATAACTCTTTAGGATTTAAGCCACCTCGCCCTGCTTCTGTGCCCATGTCAACATTCACTTCTCTGCTCACCCTGACCATGGCCTTGGGACCCTTATCTTGTCAAGGCAGTCTTCCAGATAGTCACTGAATGCGGTCGAAGGTCAAGATGCTCTCGCTGCTGTGGTTGCTGCCACTAATATGCAATATGCCCGATATAAGAAAGGATACCACCACTGACCAAGTCGCTTAGGCCAAAAGCCTGGGCGTCATCCTGGATTCCGTTCTTTCCGTTCTTACTCTTAGCTCCTCAGCGAAAGCTGCCAGCTCGAACTGTAAACCAGATGCTGGGTCTGACCCCTCCTCACCCTGGTCCAGGCCACCACGGCTCCTGCCAGGCCCCTGGGACAGCCACCTACTGGGTCTCCGTGCTCCCACCTTGCCCACCCCGCAATCTGCTCTCCCCACAGCGGCCAAAGTGAGCCCAAAACACGTCATCTTTCTCTGTTCTCACCGGCCAGCAGCTTGTAACAGCTTCAGAATAAAATCAGATCAAAAGTTCTTACTGTGGCCGCTAAGATTCAAACAATCTAGCCTCTGCTCCCCGCTCTGATCTCATCCCCTTTACCCATGTGCGCACACACGCACGCATGCACGCACGCGCTCGGGCTCTCTCCGTGCTCCCACCGCCTCCCTTGCACTTGCTCCTCCCTGTGCCTGGAGCGCTCCCGCCCCCATTGCCCTGGGCTCATGGTCTGGCCTCGGAGGGGTCTTCCCAAGCTCCCACCTCCATTCACCCTTCCACGCATTCCCTGGGCCCCTGCCTTCCTTTCCTTCCCTTCACAGGACTCATTATCTGACAACATGTCAGACATTTGTCGGCTTCCTCTTCCTCTCCCTCACTAGAGTGCAGGCTCCCTGAGAACAAGGTCTGGATTCCTTCTCCCGCACCTCCCCCCCCCCCCCCCCGGCCCGCTGCCAGATCCCCAGTGCCTGGAACAACGCGTGGCCCCAGACACAGGCTCAACGCGTATCTACTGAATGGATAAATTTATGAACAGGTTTACTGTTACATGCTAAGAATCTTTTTGAGAATTACTTCAATGAATTCTCATAATGACCTATAGTCTAGATATTATCATCAGCATTGTCCCCATTTTGTGGGTGAGGAAACTGGGTCTGGCGGACTTCAGCACCTGCCCCAGACCTCACATATAGGAGCCAGCAGAGCCCAGATGAGAACCAAAGCCTCTTTCACCCATGCACACGGGCCCTTTTCCTGACTCCTCCCCTGAGGCAGGGCCAAAGTTCATTTCCCGTGAGCACCTGAGCAAGCGCACCTTCTAGTGCACATGATTTTCCTATTATCATCTGGCAGAGAACAAGGCTCCCGAGAGGAGCTAATGCTGATGGAGGAAATAGGTGGAGAGGTCTGGAGTGAAAGAATCTGCGCAGGTGGGGGATCAGGGAACGGGCCAGGTGGGGCACAGAACAGGACCGCATGCCCTGGAATGGGAGTGACACTTCAACAGGACAGGAAAGAACCCCAGATGGGAGGCAGGCTGTGCTAAAGACGGAAGCGAGTCTGTCACAGGTTTGCTCTGGGCCCGTCCAGGCTACATAGGGTCCCACCGGAATCCTTAGACCGGGTCCATCCATGGTGGAGGAAAATTGAAAGTCACTGTTATTCGGCGAATACTGATGGAACACCTGCTCTGTGCCTGGCACTGTGCTGTCAGAATACATGCCCACTGTGTATTTGTGCTGTCCTCTGCCCCCAGCCCCGGCAGGTCGGACTTCCACAGCCCCTTTTCTCTCGAAGCCTTTAGGCTATTACACAGGCCTCTCCAAAGTCCACACAGCATCATATCATCATCCCCACTTCACAGCGGGGGCTATTTGTTGCCGCAGCTAAAGGGACTGTGGCACCAGCTGGTTCCACATACTCTTCCGGGACCTCTCTCCTTCCCTTCACACAGTTCTCGGGTTGTCCTTACTTTCCGCACTGCAATCCATCAGCGCTATGATGGCCTCCACATTGCCAAATCGAGTGGAAACATTTCCCGCCTCTCTTCCTCAGCGCTCGTCAGTATTTGGAACTGCTGCCATGTCCACCATTCTGTGTGTTTTGATAACATCACTCTCCCAAGTTTTTCTCCCACTTCTTTTTTTTTTTTAAGATTTTATTTATTTATTTGACACAGAGAGAGAGAGCGAGAGCAGAAGCAGAAGCAGGAGGAGTGGGAGAGGGAGAAGCAGGCTTCCTGCCGAGCAAGGAGCCCAATGCAGGACTCGATCCCAGAACCCCGGGACCATGACCTGAGCCAAAGGCAGATACTTAACCGACTGAGCCACCCAAGCGCCCTTTTTCTCCCACTTCTTGGCTGATTTATTCTTGGTCTCCTTTCTAGGTGTCTATTCTAGTCCTTTTCTCGGGTCCTGAGGGTCGAAGCTTCCCTGTGCTTCCATTCTAGACCCTCAGTTCTTCTTATTCTATAAACACCTTCCAGATGACTTCTTTCAACCCATAGCTTCAACTACAATTATACCAAGGTTCTCTAAATATTTTTGTTCATGCTATTATTTTAAGAATTGAGCATAGACCCCTCTGTATGTATGGTTATTTATTTACAGGTGAATGCATGCATTCTTGTACTTTTTTACTCCATATATTATAAAACATATATAATAGAAGTGTGAAAAATAGATACAAATAAATCTAAACAGAAGCTCTAATCATTTCTTCTCCCACCCAATGGATTATCTTGCATCACATCATTCTCACAGATTACTGGTTGGCAGACCAATTACTTCTTATGGCAGAGACAGCCAGCAGTCCGCCAACAATTCAAGTTTCCCTTTCCATAATTGTGGCGAGCTGGGAGGGGCTACCTATTTTAAAGAGAAAAAAAAGCACCACTTAAACACATTGGAAACAAAACTGAAGATATAAATGGGAGTGTGTGTGTGTGTGTGTGTGTGCGTACATATACACAATTGCCTACCAGACACGAGCTATCATAGAGGTATGCCAAATTTAGACGCAGCATGTACAAAACTAAACTCATCTTTCTTCCCAAAACTCTGTCCTTCAGGAAATTACCAGATGATGCTGGAAAATAATATGTCAGAAAGCAAAGAAGTGCTCAAAGGCTACGGGGGATATGCCAAAAGGACACAATAGTTGGCTTAAAGGGGATCCCACTAGCCAGATGGGACAGTTAGAACATCAAAAAGAATGACTGTAGTAATATATGTAACATATATTATGTATATTATATATAATACAATATGTATTATGCATAGTATACATAATATATAATGTATATTGTATTATATTATATATAATGTATATATAATATATGGTATATAATATATGTGTAATATATAATATACATACACATATACACATAAAATAAATTTAATATATTATACATATATATTAAATTTATTATGTATATTTTGTATATATATTAAATATATATATATATATATATATATTTTAAAGGAATCCAGGAGTCCAGGGGTGCCTGGGTGGCTCAGTCGGTTATGTGTCTGACTTAGGCTCAGGTCATGAGCTCAGGGTCCTGGGATAGAGCCCTGCATCGGGCTTCCCGCTCAGTCTGCTTGTCACTCTGCCTCTGCCCCTTCCCCTGCTTGTGCTCTTTCTCTCTCAAATAAATAAAATGAAATCTTAAAAAACAAAAAGGAATCCAGAAGTCCATAGTAATACCTTTTACAAAATGGTGAGGGGGTGGGGGAAGTGGAGAGGGAAAGCTCTTCTTTACAGATGAAAGCCAGCTAATGAATGTATAAGGTATGGAAAGTTTAGGAAATCAGTATTTTATAACTGGCAATGGAGCAACTGATTGAGGCAAGGGTCATTCCTGAATGATAACTGGTGAGACGTTCACAACAAGATATTTACACAGTCACATAGCTTCACCCCGACAGACTACTTATTGATTACAAAGGGGGAAAGGTGCTTTTTGGGGGGAGAGATCAAACTTAGCATCATTAAAAAAAAAAACTTAGCATCGTTAATAATGGGTCAAACAGCTATTATGTGTCTCCTGATGAGACACAGCAAGAAAAATATAACATCGCTCATGTAGAATGCTCACCCACAATGCACAACCCGAATCTTATCCTGAGGAAATAATCAGCCATACTCAGATTGTGGCTCATTCTACAAGGCAACCAGCCTAGGCTCTGAGAAAAGGTCATGTTATGAAAGACACAAAGCGACAGAGAGGACTGTGGTAAATGACAGGAGACTAGAAAGATGGGACCACCACATGCAATCCATGATCTCTGAGTCCTAGATTTTTAAAAAAGCTATTAAGCACATACGTGGAGACATCTGGGGAGATTTAAATATGCACCGTGTATTAGATGAGATGTAAACGAGGTTACATTTCTTGAGAATTGCAGTTTTGTAGGAGGATGTCTTTGCTCTTAGGAGATACATGCTGATGTATCGAGCTGTAAGGTATCACGATGTCTGCATCTTACAAATGGTTCAGTGAAAACATGTTTCTGCATGTCACAGTGGACACATTGCAAACCAGCGAGGGAGGGAGCGGGGGAGGGAAGGCAGACGCAGGGCACTGCTAACAACGGATGCATCTAGATGAAGCACAGAGAGGTGTTCCTGTACCATTCGGGCAGCTTTCCTGCAGTTTACAAATTTTCAAAGTACAACATGGGGAAACAAGCAAACAAACTTTGTCCCTGCTCCTGCTAACACAAAGGTTATCAGGGACCAGACTAGAAAAAGCTTTATTTGATTAACCTAAGGGTTGAAACCTTTTCCTGAAAGCTAAGGAAAATCATGGAAAGAGTTTAATCAGAAAAAAATGACATGATCCGATTAGATGTGGGAGTCGAGAGAGAAGGAAGGGCGCAGTGGGACTCTATCTTCTGGTTTTTTTCTTTGTTGTCCTCTGTCCATCTAGATGACTATATTGTGAAGAGTCTACTTTCTAAATGTCTCTCTCCTCAGGCTGAGCCTTAGCACCCAGATTCCCATGAAAAGTGACTCGGTTCGGACGCCTATCCTTGCTCCCTGGATGAGCGGTCTCTCCACCAAGGCCTCTCCCAAATCAGCCTGCGGTTGGGGCTGGAGCAGTTTTTCTAACATATAAGCACAGCCAAAGCATTCCCTGTTGAAAATTTTTTAGCAGCAGCTCTGGGGGAAAGTTCAGCGCCTTTGGCTAATCACCAGTAGACATCCTGGTCTGGTGGCGGCCTGCCGACCCTTCCGGCTGCCCCTTCCGCCACATTCCATGTCTGCCTATGTCCCACTAACTTGTGGGTAGTGCCTCGCGTGCACCCTGCTTCCGCCCACCTTTGGGCCTTTATGCAATGCTTTCTGGTCCAAAGGGAGTGCCTCTTTGCCCCTTCTCTCTGCTTGAGCCACCTCTGCTTGCCCATCAGAGCTAACTGAAGCAAACTCTCTCCTGGAAGCCTTCCCCGACTCCATGGAGTCTCAGCTGCTCTCACTTTCCGTGCTTCTCTAGCGCCCACTTACTAATTCCACTGCTGCCTTTCTTCTTACTTGTATCTCTTCCCCATTCAACTCTAAGGTCCTTGAGAACAGGGGCCATGTTTCATCTGTTCACTAGAAGGATGCTCCATATTGTATCCATGGGACCTGAGCAACAGATCCCACGAGAAAAAAATATGCGCTGGTTCCTGAACTTGAGCAGCAGAACATTGTCAAGAGTTTCTCAGAGTGGCGGCCATTGGACGAATTCCATGAATAACACTGAACACACTGAACACACTGAACTCACAGCTGCTGTTTGGTTTTCTATGTGTATCCTCACAAACACCCTCCAAAGTAGAGCAGACACAAGGGAGCAATGGAAAGATGGCCTGGATTCCAGAAGCCGAGAACTGGGCCCCCACTCTCCAAGCTGGTCACACACGGACATTGAGCTCAAGGACTCCTTTAAGGGCCCCCTCAGATCACCATTGTTCAGTTCGGTGGTTGCAGAACAATATTTTCAGTGTCGAGTCTTCAAAGTATCATCTGTTTCTTCGGGGCCTGCTATGGAGAGCTCCAAATAGCTCAAGTGGATGGAAAAAGGTTGTCCTCGCCCTGGCTAGGACGGCCCCTAGCCTCCGTCCTCTCGGAGAAGCGCTGCCTTGGGCCACTTCTGAGATGAGGAGGAACCTCATTCGTGGTGAACTGGCCACCCCAGTGCCCTGCTGTCATCCCCCGTGTGTCCACCAGAAGCCCAAGTTGCCTCAAATGGCAAAATGCCTGATTTCTGCTCTCCGGCTGTCCCCCCTCACGGCCCCGGCAGTGTGGTGTGGTGACAGACCGTGCATCCGGAAAAGGGACGCCTTATCACGGTCACAGGCAGATTGAACCCACACCCGAGAAGCCCCAGGGGGTTCCTCCTGGCCCCGAAGAGACAAAGGGTCCTGTCCTTTACCCCTTCCCCTTCGGCAGCCTGTGGCCTTCTCAGCTTCATGAGAGCCACTCCTTTGTAAACCCTCTGCCAAGGGCTTGGAGACGGAGGCCTGGGGCCAAAGGCACTGCAGCTGCCCCGGCCGCTGAGAACAAGCTGCCTTTTGTATCACAGACACCGATGAAGGGCTGGATTTACTTCTAGCACCTTCAGTAACAAGGCTAACCTATTTCTGTCACCCTCAGGGGTTCAACTTTTAACCAGGGAAAGAAAGAGCCAACAGACAGCTACACTCATACTCCCACAGGAGTCCGTTCAAGGGGTCTCTCTGTGCTATTTCTGCCAAAAAAGCAGCATGAAGAGTCACCCCGGAGAAGGCCTGCCCCGAAGCCTGTTGGTCCGAGGCTCTGGACGCCTCACTTCTACCCCACCCCCCCCCCCCCCCCACCCCCCCGCGCAGACACCCGGCCTCAGCAGAGACTGTCTTAACCAAGGCCTCCTGGGGCATTTCACCCACCGGGGCTCAGCCTTTATGCATCCGGAATGTTCTTTCGCCTCCTGGAGCTCCAGAGGGCATGCATCTGAAGTCCATAAATATTGTAAGACTCCACCTCTGTGTACTCTTGCAGCTGGGGGCTCGTCCCAGAGCAGGCCTGGATGGTTCCAGCATAAAGCTGCTTGCTCGCTGTTCAAAAATATGACCCGAACCTGACAGCTCACAAAGACACTCAGATCTCCTTGCTGCTCAAGGCCCACGTCCCACCCGGCTTCTCCCCCTGCCCCTTCCTTTGCTGCTTTGCTGGCCTCTGCCCTAGCTGACCCCTCAGCTACTGCCTTATTTCTGGCTTCTTGGTCTGAATTCCCCACCTGAATACTCGAACGTGTCTGTGTTTCCCCCTGCTCCGCACTGCCTTTGATTCGCCGGCATCTGGCTCCATCTCTCTACTTGATTAGCGGCCGCCTCGCCAAGACCACGTCCCGTGGCTTTCTCCCTGGAGACCTTCGTGCTCTCGAGTGTCCCTCCTTGAAGTGTTCACCTCTTGGCCATCTCCGGCGTCACGATGGTCGCCAACACGGGAGTCACCATTATCACCACCACCAGCAAGAGACAAATAATTATTTGAATAGCACTTAGTTGCCTTTAAATCACTTTCACATGCATTTGCTCCTCGGGACGATCTGATAATTTACGGAAATCAGCATTAGTATCCCCATTCTACCAATGGAACGGGTGTCCAACCGGGTAAGTGACTTGGTGGAGAACACACGAGTGGCAGAGCTGACCTTGAACGCAGGCCTCGCTCCAGGTCCACAGGTGGCACTGTGCCTGAGAAAGGTTTGGGTTCCGATCCCAACTGGGGTTGGAATTTGGCAGGTGTTCCCATTTGAGAAAACACGGCTCAGTGTGTGCCTGGGCCACCCTTGAGAGGGTCCTGGGGGGATGAGAGACGCAGTGCAGTAAGGCGCGAGGGCCCCCCACCCCAGCCCCTTGGAAACATTCGGCCACCTTCCCTCCCGATCAGCTCACCCTTCACACCCCACTGTTGGACTCAGGGCATACTTAATTGTATAACCAGCCCATCAGTGTTCTGCTCCTGATTTGAGAATGTTCCACTTGCCCACAGGGGGAAACCCTAAGCTCCAAGGCCTCCCTCCAATGCTGCTGGGCCTAGCTAAAGACGGAATTGCCCTTGGCAGGAAGAACAAATTCTCCCTGCCCTCGAAGCAACATGCACATCCCAAGTGCTTACAGGGTGTAAAAATGTAGTATTACACATTCGATACCAAGTAAGCCTTCCTTTCCTTCCTTCTTCATGAGTTTAACCTGATTCCGAGCTATTAAAATTCATTTGGTGAAATGCCTCCCCAGACAGATCTTAGCAGCTTCACCTTTAGCGAATGTAGCTGACCTTCCATTAGGTGCAGTAAAGTGCAAGAACCAGCAGGCCGCGAAGGGGAGATAGACCTGTCTCGAAGTCCCAGGCTTCTGAAGGCTGCTTTATGGAGACACGAAGCCTTGTACAGATTTGGGAACAGCTTAGGACAGGAGGAGAAGGGCCAGGATGGAGCCATGCGTCTGCACACCGGCGGGCATACCCCTGTGCCCAGAAGGAAGCTCTGCCACCTTGCTCGAGATGAGCCAAGCAGCACCCTCCGCGTGGAACTCCCGCTTTTCATTCAGACAACTCCGCAGAGCTGAAAACCCTTTGCTCTGATGGATGAAAATCAGCTTTGGAATGGGAAAGTACTTGGAGTCACTGGGGAATGAATATAATCTCCAAAACACATTTACTGCTCACATTCAAATGAAGATGAAATGATTCCTTTAATACTCATCAACTCTATTAAACTTCATAGAAGCAAAGCCTTTTGAAATAAATTAGCCAGATACTTGCTGGAAACAACAGGCTTTTGAGGCTGCGTTCTCCTCCACCATTACCCATCTTCCTGGCAGCCTAGCCAACGGGCGTGATGAAGAGGAGGAGGGGGCAACAGGAAGGCCGACTCCCACACACGAGGGGCGTAGCCCATGTGCCTGGCACGGGTGCGAAGCGCTGTGAAGGTATCATGCCATTTAATTGCCCCAATGACTCTGGAAATAGCTACTATTATTACGGCCAATATATAAGGAAGAGAGTGGAGGGTCAGAACAAGAAAATGATAGGTTGGGGTCTCAAAAACCCTGTACTGCTCTTCTGTTTGAATCTACCCCCAAGCGAAGCATGAGCATTTGTGCCACATACCGTGCAATTACAGGTCAGTAATCAACCATTTGGGTTCTGGAGTCTGAGCACTTGGTTCAAATCCTGTCTCTGTTGCTTTATAGTTGTGGGTGCTCAGGGAGATGATTTGATTTCACTGAGCATTGGTTTCCTCATCTATTAAACTGAGATGATAATGGTCAAATGCAGAGAACAGCGCTGGACATGCCATAAGCAATCAAAATTGATGCAACCGGAAATAGACAACTGTCTTAGGTCAGCTGCCCCAGCAGCAGACCCCAAGAGAAGGATTTGGGTACGAGGAGTTCACTAGGGAAATATCCCAGGAAAATATCCCAGGAAATAGTGATAGAGTGGAAAAGTGTGCCAGAGAACAGAAGGACGCTGACAAAGGGTGCATTAACGATCAGGCTAACGATGTCGACCACTGAGACTCCATCTTGCCAGGCACCTCTGGGGGAGACTATAGAGCTAATGCCTCAGAATGATTCCACTAGAGGGACGAGGTAGCTGGTGTATTCACCCTGCAGCTCCCCCCTCAGTGGCTGAGCAGTGCTCCTGAAGGCATCAACCCCTTGGCACTTCCGGCCTGCCCATGCTCCAGGGAAGAAATTCTGTCAGGTGCCAAGTTTGGGTCGCTCACAAAGTGACATTGTTGGCAAGGACTATAATGGCAAGCGTTGAAGGAATCTGGGCAGGGTAGTGACAACGTCTGTTAAAACAATTCTGAAGGCTCCACTGATGCTTGTCTTCGTGACTGTGGGCTTGCCCCCTTAGCGGTACCCTTAAGGAGCTAGGGGCCCAGAACCAGAAAGCGCCCACATCCATGGGGCTTCCTGATAAACAGCTTCTACATTCAACAATGGCTCCATGTGAGAAGAGATTTCTTTTTACTGTAGAGATCATTTGCAAGACATAGACCACAGTGTGTGTGTGGTGGATGGGGGTACCCCTGGAGTAACAGTCATAATGACAGAGGCCACCCCATCTTACCTATAACCCAGCACCCTCAGTCACTGGCAGTCCCTCTCCTGGCCCCAGATAAGAGGTGCCCTGCCCTGGGCCCTGTGCTTTACAGGATCCCACTGCGGCCTTCCTCATGGGGTAGGGAGTTCTGAGGGGCAAGGAAACATACCTAAGGCTCACACAGGGCCTTCCCCCTGAGGGTGGATGACCACTGATGTGTCCCCCTAGCCCCCAAAAGTGGCCAAGGAATGGCTACTTCCAAAGTGGAGTGATGGAACTTGGACATGGAGGACCACGGGGCCTCCGCAACATGGGCTGGAGCCAGGGCTGAGAAGAGAAGGACGGTGGTCCGAGGGCCAGAGGCCCACCCTTCCCTGCCACCACATTCCAGCGAACAACTCTGAGGAGTCCAAAGATCCTAAAAGCAAAGCTGAATTTCCAGATCAGTATGAAGTTGTATTTGTCAAGGTAGGAGAATGTATGTATTTTACTTAACAATTTGTAAGCTTAATTATACTTTGTAAATAGTCAGACATATGGTGGGCAGGCCTTCATTTGTACTTGTGCTCTGAGTTTTACACGTGTTGGGGATGGGCCTGGGCCTGGGGATGGTGCTTCTGAGTCTCACCAAAGAGCCCCCGAATCCAATCCACCTCAGTCTTGAGGAATCTGCCCCAAAGTGATAATTAAGGACATGAGAATGGAAGCTTCTGTAAAGTTCCGCCTCTCAATAAAAAAGCATCCGAAGTATGAATCAAAGACTGCTCATCGTGGAGAAAGCAAGAATACACATGGGCATAAAGAAGGAAATAAAACATTCATAATTCCACTACTTGATAGGAATATAAAGTTGTTATTTGTTTGCTTGGTTTTATGAATGTGCTATAAGTTGGTCTCAGAGTAACACAACTAACTATATCTGTATCTCGGTGGTCCAAAACTTTTCAGAAAGAAAATTTTCCAAAGTTTTTATTCAGTGAGCAATGTGATTGCTGCAAAAATCACATAATATTATTAATACCACCATTAGTCTGGTGTCTTATTAGATTAGCAATAATCTAATCACATTGTGGAAAATCCTTCAAGAATATTAGCAAGAAATAATTTCTTTCTGTGGCTTCTTGAACAAAAACAATTCAATCATGACCCATCAAAGTTATGCTGGCTAGAGCTTAGGAGGAAGAAAAGTGGAGGAAGACGCCAACTGTTTAAGCCCCAATCCCCAAAAGGCTGATGGCTTGCCATGGCCATGGTGGGCAACGGATGAGTGTGGAGGGGAGAGAAGGAAGTAGGAACAGGCTGTATTCATTCTCTTCCTCATTCAGGAACCCAGTCAGCATTTGTTAAGCGCCTACTGTATGTGAGACACAGTGCTATGCCCTGAGGAGCTCACAGTACAGGGATGGACACTTGCTATTTTTATAATCCAGTATGAAGGAATCCTTCATTGGTAGTAAAAACTACCCCTCTGCCACTCAGCCTACAAGGCTCAAGAAGTTGGCCTCTACTACTGGACGCTGAGGGTAGGACATGTGACCTCTTTTAAACCAATGAGAGATTTCTGTCCTCCAGACCACTGTGATTGGTGAGAGATGGGCACATGATCCAAGCCAGGCCAATCAGCATCAGGAAGACTCATGTCTCAGATTTTTACTGTAGCTTCGGGGGAAAGAAGTCCCAGTCTCATCTGAGGTTATTTAAATTCGAAGTTCCGCAGGAACAACATATAAAGCCAGAGAACATAGGCGATCTGAGAATGGAGTTCACCCAGATAGATCCTGGAGACCTTGTCAGGCAACTGAATTCAGCTGCGACGGAAGGTGGGTTTTTCAGTGACAGGAACCAATAAATTCTCATTTTGGTTTAAGCTGGTTTTTTATTTTGTTTTGTTTTTGGATATTTGTAATCAAAACATCCTAACTGATACAAATATGGGAGCAAATCCTTAGGACATAACGTGATCTGTCCTGTAACAGAGGGGTGCGTTATGGCAAGATTTTGGTCCTCGGGGGGAAAAAAGACTACCTCATGGAATGCCTTCTCTTGTCTGTGGACCTGGGGAATTTCAGGGGAGTGGGACATTGAGCTGGGTACCGGTGGATGAATGGGAAATGATCAGCAGAAGAATGCACAGAGGGCTTTTAAATATATTTTTTAATTTTTTAATTTTTTTAAAGATTTTTATTTAAGAGTGAGAGAGAGCACACAAGTGCGGGGTACTGGGAGAGGGAGAGGGAGAAGCAGACTCCCTACTGAGCAGGGAGCCCGACTCGGGGCTGGATCCCAGGACCCTGAGGTCACGACCTGAGCCAAAGACAGATGCTTAACCAACTGAGCCAATCAGACACACCAAATAAAAATTTTTTTTTAATGTAGGACCCGGAAGACCTGGATGGTGTTGGTGCTAGTTAGGGACTTGAGATCTTTTCTTGAGCAAGACCCTTTCCTGATGTAAAACCCTGGACTTCCTGAGGAAAGAGCTGATCCCTGGATTGTACTCCGAGACTGTTTCTGAAGACCTGTAAAGCCAGAATTGGATCACTCAACACCAGAGTGGACCCTTTGTCCTTCATCTCCACTTGCTGGCCCTTCCCCTCTGGGGACTTGGGATCCAGGTGCAAGGTGAGTGGCCACTCGCCTCATTCAGGTCTTCTGGGTAGCAATTCACTGCATTTCTCTCTGGTCTTGTTGACAGTTTCAATAAAACCTATGCCACTCAGGCTATTAGCCACAGAAGGTTCAAATCAACCACTCTTTTATTCACACTTCCAGGGACTTTGGATTCTGGAATACAAGCTCTTGCCTTCTCCTTACAGATTGCCTGCATTCTCTTTGCTTCAGACTTCTTTAAAGGTAGCACAAGCCCAGGTGTTTCTTTCTGGTTTTATCTATTAAGACTTATGGAGGGGCATACAACCAATGGGTCCAAGTTCCAGGATGCTTCAGGGTCCCCCATTAGACGCTCAGAACTTTCTGCACTTTCCGCATGAGTCCGTTTAACAAATTGCCAACTGCCCTCTGGGGAAGTTCACAGGAGACTGTGCCGGGGAGGGGGGTGATTGTGCTGGCACCTCACAACTCTGATCACTTTGCATAATTCACAAGTTCATGGAAGCATGGGGTGTTAGTACTGCAAAGTTTGAGACCATCTCGTTTAACCCTGCGGGAAACAAGACAGACCGAGGCTCGGGAAGGGGGAGGCATTAGCCAGATCAGTAAAGGAGAATGAGGATTGAAATCCAGGCGTGCTGGCTTTCCAGATTTTTCTAGCATCTCAAGCCCAAAAAGAAGATGAAAAAGAAGAAAGAAAGAAAGAAAGAAAGAAAGAAAGAAAGAAAGAAAGAAAGAAAACAGCAACTATGATACCCTAGTGGCATGCATTCCACATTTTTTTGTTCAGTATTTTGTGATGGATTCAAGTGCACGCGATGAGCTACTTGAGTAATTCTGTACTAGCACCAGTCTCTCTCTCTCAGACCTTTCACCAACGATCTTCCTACAGCCAGTGCAACAAGCTCTATTAGAGTACACAGTGCTTATAGTGAACGAAGTCAGGTGACATCCCCCCTCCCCACTACTATATATATATATATGTATACACACACACACACACACATATTCATACACACACATACATATACTATATACATCTCCACTGTTTTAATAGGAGTTAAGAAGTTTCCTGGGTAAAAAGAATCTTGGGGTGCAGACACATGGATATATCTGATATTTATCTAGAAGGTCCCTGATAGAAATATGATCTCATGGAAAGAAACAGAGCCCCTGGGAGGGAAATCCCCATAAGGAAAGAAGCAAAGACTGTTCAACAACAGTACCCAAATCTCTGAGGCAAAGGGTGGTTTCTGGAAAAAACATGATGGCGAATGGTGGTAGGACCCTGCCACCCTGTGGATGTGAATGCCCCCCACCCCCTGCCCTGGACTACTGAAACAACTGTAACACTCAACTCTAGAGCACTCTGTGGCTCAAGCAACCTTGCCGTGGGACCCTCACTCCAAGTGGTCATTACACTCTTTACTTTGCAAGACCCGTGATGTGGCATTTCTGCTTCATCATCTCAAGGCTCAGTGGAGTCCCAGCTTCCCCGGCACATGCGTAGCCCCTTGGGCATAGGGTGGGGGGGGGCCGGCACAGAGCGACACTGCTCTAAAACTGAAGGGGACAAAGCTAGGGATGTCCGCCTTGGTTTAAAAACAGACCACATGTTTCGTCTCTAATTCTTTCAGAATAAATAAGTAATTGAATGTATAAATAACATAGCCTAAGTTATTAAGTTGACTTTCTTTGCAAAACGTTATTCTTCACCTACCTCGTGTTCCCAGACTTCGTTAGGAATGTGAATTTCTGTTAGTAGTCTTTATGACTCTGAAGTATAGCATAGAACACACAAGATAAGGAGTCCAAAGATAGAGTCTGAATACCAGCATTGTTATTAATTAACCACATGACCTTGGGTTGGTCACTAATCCTAGAAATTCTTAGCAGAAGTGTCTCGAACATTCGAGGGTATTATTATCACTGCAAGGTGTGCCTCAAGTAATTACCTTCTAATAATAGCCAAGTCCTGAGACTTGAAAGCAACTTAAAGTACATAAATTAGAGTGAATTCAAAGTAATGCCAATAATTCCATCACTCTGACTTACCTGCATTATTATGTGTTTCCTCAAAGGAGGGAGAAAGTGTTGGGGAAATTATCGCCAGCATATCATGGGGACTGGGCATTCCATTGCCTGTTGAATTGATAGGGGGTGCGCCGAGGAGCTTGAAGCCACGTGGGAGATATGGCCATTTGACGTTAACTGATGGTATCTAAAACATCTTTTATATATGAAAATAAAACCACCAATGCCTTTTGAAAGAGAAAGTGAAATGTGGATGAATTTTCAAGATCGCCCATAGACTTGGGGCCGCTTGGGGTTATGTACCCCAAGAACTCAGGGTTGTATGTTCTTTCTCCTTGGCCGATATGGGTCTTGAGGTGGAAAGTTTGTGAAACTCTTAAGCCCTGCCTCTGCCAAACCAGACAGTTATTGCTCCATCAGTATTAGTTATAATGATTATAGATGTTACGGTACCCGTGAATTGTGATTCTACAGTTGCTTCCATTTCTCTTTAAATTTCACCCCATGATAAATTTTTAATAACAAAACTGCCAAGGAAAGACAAGAGAAGAAAAAGCAGTGCTTGGGTTTCTATATTGCACATGATTGAAAAGGGTCTTAGGAACATTTTTGTCTACGATTCAACAGTCACCTTCCAAATAAAAGGCAGACAGAGTGAGAACACAAGTGAAATTATAAATGCTCTTCATGTTTATAACAAGATGTTAAGTCTCTATAAATTCTACCTTTTGTGATCTTCAACAATAAAATAAGAATTATTTATATTTTCCTTTCAATTTGCCTGCTTCCTGCTTTATTACATTTATCTATGGAATGAGAGTCTGGAAAAATTCAAGATTCATTTTTTCAAAAATAAGTTCCCTTCAGGAAAATTTGATTGAGCACACTTTTTTTTCCTTGTACAGACCTCAAAGGCACAAAATAAGATTCATCATCACCCTTAGTTCAAGATACGCTCTGCCAGATTTTATTTGCCGAAGATGGCTGGAGCAATCACTCCCTCTCACATGTTCATCAGCAATGTGACCTGGACACGCCTCCCGTGGGGGGGGGGGAGGTGTCTGTCGTCTCCCCTTGAAACTAGGTGGGACTTGTGACTCGCCCGTGACCATACAATAGGCTAGGTCTTCTGCCTTGCTTGCTGGAACACTCAAGCTGGAACCCCGAGCTGCCACGCCATGAGGAAGCCCAAACTAGCCCACGGGCTGAGACCACATGGGGAAGTCCTGAGATTACAGGAAGGGAGAGAGAGACTTCAGCTGTGCCAGCACCCACCACTCTCTGATTGCAAACACATGAGAGATCCCAAGCCAGAATCACCCTAGAAACAGTGAAAGATAATTGCTGTTGTATCAAGCTACTAAGTTTGGGGTAATTTGTCAGATAACAACTTTAACGGAACATACGCTATTGTCACTGATCCATGAATGGTTCCACGGCCTGCTTGGGGGATTCAAAATAATATAGTACTCATATGAGCCCCAATTGGCCGTCTCTCTGGAGTTTTTCTTGCTAAAATCTGGTATTTTTAAATGTTGGTTTCATTATTCACATATTAGCAAAATTTTTGTGAATGCAATGCCTAGTTCTGCCTCGCAGCCCCTCCCCCGCCGCCAGACATGTTTATAGTACTCTTTATTTACCCTAGAAACATGAATTTCTTCTAAACTTGGCTAGGACCTTGACAGTGCATCATGCATGGGAACTCTGCTGGTCCTTGTACCCCAGTAGCTAAAAGATTAGAAATTCCTGACTCAATCCCTGGGAAGCTTCAGTTTCCCACATGTAAGACGGCGGATTAATCCTCACCCTGCCTGTCTCATAGGGTTGCTGTGAGCACCTATTTAGAAAATGCTGAAGAAAGCATTTATAAGTAGTAAGGATTTGTTACCATAAACCTGTATTTTTTTTTTTCCACTTTCATTATGTATCTTTCATCATCTTGTCTCCTCGCTCGTCTGGAAAGCACAGGTTTCAACCTCTTTCCCACTGTGTGAACTTGAAAAGTTGCTCTGTAAATGACCCATTGTCTATATGGCAGGCGTTTGTACATTTCTTACGGGCAGTGACCAGGTCTTTTGTTTCTTTGATTTCCTTCACATTAGGGATGTAGTAACGCTTTGTGTTAATAATTTTTTCCCCGCCCACGTGTCCCCAAATCTGGCTTGGCATTCCTGCACAAACTGTAAAGCAGCACCTTGTATGGGGTACGGCATGCCCAGCTTGGATCCCACTCCAGGAGGGGTCATTACTGAAAGACCAAGAGGGCCTCATTAGAAAGTGGCTTTGCCCTCAAGGCAGCCCCATGGCATGGCCCCCGAGGACAGCTTTAGAAAGATTCTGTAGTGCCAGTCCCTGAGATTTCTAGAACTAACATCCAGATGTCCGTCTGCTGCACAGACACCGAGAGGGTTGTTTTTGATGATGTGATGTTCCTAATTTCTATTCACAGGTTGCATATGTTCCCGGTTTCCTTTGGGAATTAAAGCTGGGGTCTTGGGTGTGGAAATCTCCAAAGAGTTGGCGACATAATTCCCGGTTTTCAAATCTCACATTCAGCTCAGCCCCTAATTGCCCACAGAACTTCTGTTTACCATGCAAGGAAAAGGGACCACATGAGCCTTTTTTACCTATAGGCTGAGACCTCCTTGCAGAAGACTGGCAATCTCGCCTTGGGGGATATTTCGCAGCTCATTATTTTTTCTCTTTAGATACGGTAGCCTCACTTCTGCTCATTAGGCTCCTTTCACTACATCATTGCTTTTCTTTAATGTGGCTGGTCTATTAAATAGCCCTCACCTGGCAAAGCCCCCCAGTGTCCCGAATGCGGCTCTGCTCCCCTGCTTTCATGACTCAGTTTGGACGTTGCTTTAATAAGAGTGGCCCTGGCACCAGCAGCCCTCGTCTCCTTGAGCCACAGAGCCCCTCTGCAGCAATGGGAGGGGGATATCCGACAACTCGGAGGACATGCCACTTAGTGTTCAGAGGTTCCTGAAGGCTTTCACAGACACGGAATGAGGTACACCAGCGGAGCGGCTCTGAGCAGAAATATCGGCATCCCATTTATTCAGCGCTACCAAATATCAAAAGGCAATTGATTAAATATTGATCTGACAACTGCTTGAAAAGGAGCAGGTGCTTCTCACAATCTGGCAAGAAAACAGGGTCAGGAACACTAAATGTGGGTACTGCAAAAGCATGTTTGCAAAATCTCCGTGTCTTCTTGCCATGATTAAAAGGCTTGTTAGTCACGGGTGAAATCCTATAGAGGGGATGTGCTTCGGCGTCAGCTCATATTAAGCTGCATGAAATTCATGTTTCTTCTTTAGTCAGAATCCCTCAAACTGACCCAACCGATGCAGTTCCCTTTGTGGTCAGATCAGCTTCTTTGGACTTTTTCTGAAGGTCACCTCTTGAACTGAAACAGATCTTAAAAGGCCAGTGTTCTAGTCTTTGTTTGCAAGTACAGAAACCCACTTGAGCTAGCTTGGGCAAGAAGGAAAACAGAACCGTGTGTGCACGCATGTCTAGGCGCAGGGCTGTGTGTACATGTGCATACACACACACGGATGTATATATCACTGACCTGAAGCCGAGGAGTCTTCAGGAAATAACTCTCCTTCTCGTCTTCCCTGCCTCTCTCCCTTCTTCTCTAGGCTCTCATTTTTGCCTCTCTGCCCATATGTGGGTTTTTCTTCTATTTCCCCACAGGACAGAATCCTCTTAGCTCACCCGTCGCTGGCTGGACTTTGGCTTTGGTTTGTCCCAGCACTGACTCCTGGGCGCCCCCCCCACCCTCCCCCAACCAATCGCATGTCACCATTGCTGTAGGCTGGATGGCAATTGTGAAATGGTTGTCATTGCCCTGGTACATGCAACGCCGTTCAGAGCTATTCACATTGTCATCACTCCTGCTGAGATCTGTGCATTGCCGGCACTACACATGCTAAATTGAATTGCTGCTTAAAATGTCTTCAGAAAGATTATACTATGATTTCGCATTGAGATGAAAAGGTATCGTGTACACAGAAAGGCGTGTAAACAGAGCGGTGGGGCATACATTTGACATTAGCGAAGCAAATATTCATCATTGGAGGAACGGTAGCAATTTCATAATTTTTTTTTTTTTTTTTTTGCAAAGCAACAACCGAAGTATTTACAAGACCTAAGGAAGGAAGACATCTACAAGTAGATGAAGCTGTGTTACATTTCGCTTCCGAGATACAAGCAAAAGGATGGCCTATCTCCCATCGAGAAATGCAACTGAAAGCAGGAGAAATTGTCACATCCTTCAGAACAGACAAAAGAAATTTCAAAGCGGTGAGAGGCCGATGTGACCAATTCGCATGTTGAGCAAGGTCATTGTTAAGACAATGAATATCCACGTGTCCCAAACCGGCCAACTGCTAGCAACCTTTGTTTCAACCAAGGGAAAAATAATACTGTTCATTTGATCAAAAGGTAAAGCACCAGAGTCAAAAGTTGCCAAATGGGTGTCAGTTTCTTGGAAGGAAATCCCGGATCCGAGAGTAGAGCACACTTGGAAGAAATGCATCACTGATGTTTTGGGGGCATGGAGAAAAATCGTCTGTGGAAAAGCACACACTTCAGCAAGTCTGAGTTGAAAAGTATTTCAGAAGAGTTAGACTCTCCACGCAAAGAAGTTTTTAGGAACTTACTTTACTTGTATATTC
This sequence comes from Phoca vitulina, assembly GCF_004348235.1. Classification (NCBI taxonomy): domain Eukaryota; kingdom Metazoa; phylum Chordata; class Mammalia; order Carnivora; family Phocidae; genus Phoca; species Phoca vitulina. The sequence goes on along the minus strand of NW_022589738.1, from coordinate 12,267,625 downwards.
CTCTGTGTGCGTACTTAGTACATCTGAAAGGCCATTTCAATACGTGTAAAATGACAAGCGGATGTGATCTAAAAAATACATTATAACAGCTTAATTGGCAGCATTTTTTTTCTTCCTTAACGACATATAAGACCATGATCCATCTTACAACTGATGTCAACTTAGAAGCAGTGAAACACGGTAGGCCCAAAGGAATGTGAGCAGAAGCTGTGGATGCAACTCTGGCCTCGCCTGCTTAAGAGGAGACCCCAGGTCCCAGAATTCCACTTTTTCTCCCAACCCCCTGGCTGGAGTGGCAACGAGGCCACACTGTCCAATTAATTAGCTAATTAGCCGCATGTTGTTACTTAAATTTAAATTTTAATTAATTAAAATCTACAATTCTGTTCCTTGGTTGCACTAGCCACAATTCAACTATTCAATAGCCACATGTGGCTAGGGGTTACTATTTTGGACAACACGGATACTGATAGACGCTTTCCATCATCATAGAATGTTCTATTGGAGTGCAGGGGACTAGAGTGCCTTTGGAAGCCATGCAGTGAAGATGGCAAAGCCATTCACCGTCTGGGTTCCCGCACAACCACTTGAAGCTGAGCTTCTCATTGACCTGGAACACTCACCTCCAACTGTTGAAAGAGAATGCATGTCTTTGTTCTTCACGCTACATTATTGCTGGATATTTTGGTACAGCAGTTCACTTTTCACACTAATTAATACAGTCGGTTGACTTGTTTATTCTCCCTTTCCCCCAGTAGGTTCTATTGGAGCAGGCTGATTTTGTCATAAGTTAGCACATTGTCTGACCTCTGATAGACCCTTAAAAACATGTATTGAATGATTCAGTTAATAAATATGAGCCCACAGGAGGGGCAGTTACAATTTAGAAGATCAGTAAAGGTTTCCTGAAGGAAGAAGCATCTCGGATGAGACTTGAAGGATGAATCAGAGGCAACAGAGGGACAAGGGCAGGAGGAAGGGATAGAGAGAGGCCCCAACGGGGGAGAGCGCGGACGTTTGGAGAGAGTGCAAACTCAACATGTTTGGAGCTGGAGGGAAGTAGGAGGTGAGAGTCAAGCAGGGAAGAGATCGTGACGGGCTGTGCGAGCCAGGCCAAGATTTTGTTTCATGCTGGAGGCAGTGAAAGAGCCACTAAACAATGTTGATGGTTTTGCTAAGCTATCTTAAAATTTTTCCAATAAAACAAATGTTTGTTCTCCTCTTGGGAGCACTGGTGGGAGGAGATTCCCTGACACTTGAGGTAAACCATTTCTGTACTTAGCCAAGATCCTCGTGGAAGGTTCCCTTGTGTGTAACCTAAAGCTTGTCCCTTAACCAAGGTATATTTCTTTTTTGGTCATTCAGTGGACCTAAAACACACTGGTTACCATTCTCTGTGCTTTTCGCATGCAGTAGGAAGTTCTTGGGGAATAGGTCAGAGCCCCGTGGTGTAAGTTACCCAGGCTGATGGCAGGTATTTTGCTACACGTGGTAGCTTGAATGAGGAGGGACCTGGCACAGCCATAGGTAGGGACAGGGGAGTAATGGAATTGCACTGCACTCCAAGAGAGATAGCAAGACCATCCCGAGTCTTTTCTTCCTGGAAACAATGATTCCAGGTCCTATCACCTTATTTTCTCAGTAATGGTGGCAATCTAGGGCCTTTCTTTGTGAGAAGGATGATACATGGAAAACAGACAAACGTTTTACATTTGCCTTTATCGATGAGGTGATTCGAACCACTCATATATAGGTAAAGAGCCCGGATTATCAACAGCCTCCTCCACGTACCTGTAACAGCTCTCTGTGAGTTTCAGATCTTCACATCTACCTACTGTTCACATCTTCTGTGAAATTCACAAGCTCCTAGAATTCAACATGTCTCAACCGACCAATCACAGATTCCCACACTTGTTTGTTGTCCTTGCCTCCTACCTTTCCTCAGACCCCTCAGCCTCTTCATCACCAAGCTCAATCACATCTGCCTCCCAAACACCTCTCCCCACCATGCCATCCTGTCTAGCATTTCTCGTTGCTGCCAGAACTCGTATCCTTATCATGCCCTGCATCTAGCCCTGAGTTCCTGCAATCTGGAATGATGCAGAAATCCACATCTAACCTGAAATCCATACCTAACCATGCCACTCCTCTGCTTAACATGTCTAAATGACTCCCTCCCACTTTGGAAAAAATCACACTCAAGAACGGAGTGCATGAGGCCCTTTGTGACCTGCTCCCTGCTTACCTCCCCAGTGTCATCTCGCACCCCTCCCCCAGACCTCCTCCTTCCTCTTCTCTGGCTACCCGACAGGCACAGTGGTTCCTGCTCCTCTTTGTACGGTTGTTCTCTTTGACAGCCATGTGCTTCCGCCTCCTTATGCACCTGGCAAAAGTCTACCTGGCCTGTCAGGTTCGGCGTGGATAGCTTTTACCTAAGGCCGTCCCTTCTGATTTCTGGGTAGCCAGCCTCAGTACTCAGAACACCACGGTTTCACCATAACACTTCAGACATCATGTGAGATTGCTTCTTACCTTGCATTTCTTCCTGACAACACATGGAGTTCACCAAAAGTAGGGCCCTAACTCATCCATCTGTGAGAGTACAGGGCGTGCTATAGTACCTGACACATAATACAGCACCCGACAAATGTTTGTTGAGTGAATTATGAACTTAATCAAAGAGAAAATCAGTGAACTGGAAGATAGTCTTGCATAATTTATAAGATGTACTACAAAAAGATGAAAGGATATAATGAAAGAGCAGTTGAGAGACTGAGGGGGACTCTAATATACATCTAATTGGAGTTCAAAATGGGGGAACATAATTGTCCAGAATCATGCTGGTTAGAGAAAGATAGGACTCAGATTCAAAGTCACAGCAAATTCTAAAGAGTATGAATAAAAAGAAATCTAAACTCATATTGAAACTGCAGCATATCAAGGGCAAAGAGAAAATGTCAAAAGCTACAAGAATGAGAAGACAAATTACAGTCAAAAGAAAAAGTACTAAACTTACAGCAACAGATGACAGAAAACAATGGCATCTTCCAACTGCTAAGGAAAAATAATTGTCAATCTAGGTCTTCATTTTCAGCAAAAATATCATTTAAAGGTGAGGACAAATAAAGACATTTTCAAAAATGAAGACCCACAGATATTAACTAAGTGAACAATTAAAGGATATACTTTAATAAGCAGAAAAGTGAACCCAGAAGAAGTAGGCTACCAGAAACTATGATGAAGAAATATATATATAACAATAACATAGAATAGTAAATTTAACTAACTATTGACCAATAAAAAAATAGAGCCATAAATTGTGTCTTCTTTTTCTTTTAGAGGGAGAGGGAGAGGGAGAGAGAGAATCTTACGCAGGCTCCACGCCGAGCATGGAGCTCGACACAGGGCTTGATCTCAAGACCCCAAGATCATGATCTGAGCTGAAAGCAAGAGTTAGACACTTAACCTACTGAGCCACCCAAACACCCCCATAAATTGTGTTTTTAAACGGATGAGATCAAGATTCTAGACAAAATAACAAAGAAATTGAGGAGGCTCTTGGAGCTAGTAAAAGGTCAGAGTAGGAGAACAGACCCGTTAAATAGCTTTAGACTTTGAGAAAAACATTCATAATTAAATATTCATGTTTAGAATGTAAGAATAACTAGTAAAATTAGATAGGAATACAAGACACAGTTTCCAAACCGGCAATGAATAAAAAGGAGAATTAATTTTTTTCTGGTCTATTAGACACTTGGAAAGGAGAACAAAAGTGTGGTAAGCAGAAAACCCAAAATAAGATAATAAGAATAATTTCGAATATATCAGTATTACAGAATATATGCAGCATGACTTCATTTATGTAATGCTTTAAAATTCATAAAACAATTCAAGTGTTGTTCTCAGATATATATCTGTGTGCAATCATATTACACAGTCATGTAAATGAATACCCATCTCTGGGGGAAGGAAGGAGGGAATGGGATGGAAGTAGGGTACACAGAGGACTTCCACTGCAGACTTTCTTTCTTTTTAAAAATTATGTGGTAAATATGACCAGAGGTTAATATTTCATAATCTGGGTAGTAGACTCACAACTGTAGTTTTCTGAGCATTTGAAACACTAAAATATCTACATATAAGTCTATACCAAATGCAATGTAACCTCCAAATTTCCAAATGAACAGATCTTTTAGGAAAATTTTTTGATCACCTTGATGGCTCAGTCGATTGAGCGTCCGACTCCTGATTTTGACTGAGGTCATTATCTCGGAGTTGTGAGATCAAGCCCTGTGTTGGGCTCCATGCTGGGCGTGGAGCCTGTTTGGGATTCTCTCTCTCTCTGTCTGCCCCTCCCCCACTGCTCATGCTCTCTGTTTCTCTAAAAAAAGAAATTTTTTTGATTACCTTGAATACACAAACTTTCAAAGATACAGATGGAATAGTGAAAGGTTTACTTACACTATTTAATTTTCTAATAAAATTACATATTCACATTTATAAACATGTTTTACATAAAAAGAAGTATTAATTGGAAACACTGTCCTTTTGCCTTGTGAAACAATTGTAATTAAACTAATCATGCATCTTTGATGTCAGTGATTTTCTTAGAAAGCACTTAGGGGGGCGCCTGGGTGGCTCAGTTGTTAAGCGTCTGCCTTCGGCTCAGGTCATGATCCCAGGGTCCTGGGATCGAGCCCCACATCGGGCTCCCTGCTCTGCAGGGAGTCTGCTTCTCCCTCTCCCACTCCCCCTGCTTGTGTTCCCTCTCTCGCTGTGTCTCTCTCTGTCAAATAAATAAATAAAATCTTTAAAGAAAAAGAAAAGAAAGCACTTAGGGATATGTTCGAGGCATCTAATGCAGTTCTTGAGGTCACACATTATCCTCACTTCCCTCAAAGTTGAAATACAACCCTCTTCAGTCTATGTATAATGGTGTCACTGGAAATATCTGAAGCATCAAATTTCCATCCTCGTATTAGGACAGTTTTTTTTTTTTTTTAATTCACCCTATAGGTTTATGTTTACTATCTCCAAAGGTAACCACTTAAAAGTGATCCTTAAAAGTCTTGGTTACATCAAGATCTAACTCTTGCAATTGTGAAGCCATGCTCCCATGCATGATGACTACATTTGCATTAAATTTATTTGCCTCATTTTTAACTCTCTTCTGTCAGATGGTCATCCAAAATTAGCATTTTGGATGCAACTGAAATCATTTCTAGCTAATATGTCTTGACCAAACAAGTATTTTGTTCATCAAACTAAATATAATAAACCACAATAGGAGACACAGTGCAATGTCAATGAGAGATTACCTTATACCTGGTACCACCATGCAATCCTATGGGTTTGATATTTTAAACCTACAAGAATGTATAAATAATAAAAGAAAACAAACACTTGCATTCCCACCACACTGAATAGACCCCTTTTCTGAGCAATAATTTAAATTTGTTAAAAATTGGTTTCTGTTTCTGGGATAAGATAGCATAGACTCAATATTTTCTCTTTTTCCTCTAAGAACAACTAAATACCCTAGAAATAATTCAACAGACAATGTTAAAAGAACTCAGAAAGTTGGGTAGAAGAAGACAGACTGGTTAGGGACCTCAGGACTTGAAGAGCAATACTGTCATAAATCTTTGGGTTTTCACTGTTTTTCCAAGAAAAGGGAAGCCCAGCAGGGACTTAACTGGGAGACCCACACCCAGGGGCAGTGACAGGCCAATCTACTCACAGCAGTGGTACCAGCAGAGCCCAGGAGGCTGCCCATCCCCTGTCCACATCCAACAAGAACAGTGGGCTCAATCTGTCCACAGCAAGGGCAAGAGTGGGTCCAGAGTGGACCCATCTACCCCACCCCCTACATCAACCACCAACATTTATACAGGCATCAATGGCACTAGCATGCTCCATGTTTTCTAGCCACCCAGTCAGTGGCAGCAAGTGACCCAAGGCTAATGTCACTCAACCCTCCACCTAAGGGTAAAGAGTCACCCAGATGCATGGCTCCTGATCCTCCACTCAGTGGCAGAAGGCAGCTCTAGTAGGCTCTTCACTCCTCCAGAGGCACCTACAAAAATAGAACAGGAAGCCAAATGACATAGGTGGCCAGTGAACAGGCCAAGGGTAGTGCTCTCCTTCTCATAGGTCTGGAATCCCTCACATCCTACTTAAGAATACTGAGAGGCCCAGGGAAACACTGTTCATCCTCACAAATGGCACTAGCAGGGATCTGACAAAAGCTCAAGCAGAGCCACATGAATGAAACAGACCAGAATATCATTGCAAGGGCTCAGGAAACTAAATTGTCATTGGAACTGAAAGCCAAAAAAGTAGGACAGAACCCGCAAGCAAAATCTAAACAGAGCAAATGCCAGCTAAAATAAAAGATGCAAATACAGAGTCTTCTAAATAAAACCTAAAATGTCCAAAATACAATAAAAAATTACTCATCATTCTAATAACAAGGAAAATCACAACTTGGATTAGAAAGATATTCAACTTAGGGCACCTGGATGGCTCAGTTGGTTGGGCATCTGACTCTTGATTTTGCCTCAGGTCGTGATCTCAGGGTTGTGTGATCGGGCCCACGTCACGTTCCATGCTCAGCGTGGAGTCTGCTTGGGACTCTTTCCCTCTTCCTCTCCCTCTGTCCCTCCCCCCTCCCCCCCATAAAATAAATAAATAAGTAAAATCTTTAAAAAAAGAGATAATCAACTGATACTAATAATAAGGTGAATCGGATTTTGGAATATCAGACAAAGATTCTAAAGCAGCCACCATAAAATTGCTCCAACAAATAATTATGAATTCTCTTAAAACAAATAAAAAAAATAAAACCACAGCAAAGAAACAGAAAAATTTAAAAAAGTACTAAATGGAAATTATAGAACTGAAAAATACAATAACTGAACAAAAAACCTACTAGATGGGCTCATGGTAGAGTGGAGATGACAGAAGACAGAATCAGTGAACTTGATAAAAGCTCAATAATATTTACTCAGTCTGACCAACAGAGTAAAAATAGACTAAAAAAAACAAAACAAAACAGAATTTCTGGGACAATATGGACAATAAAAAAAAATCTTACATTTGTCTCATCAGAGTCTCAGAAGGAGAAAAGAATGTGGGGCTGAAAATGTATTTGGAGAAATAATGGCTGAAAAATTCTCAAATTGGCAGAAGACCTAAACCTACAGAATCAAGAAGCCTAGTGAACCCCAACTCAGTAAACACAAAGAAATCCATGCAAAGACAAATAATAACTAAGCATAGGAAAACTCAAGATACTATAGATACTATAACCATTAAAGAAATAGAATTTGTAATTGAAACTCCAAAAGAGATTCCCTGGCCCCAGTGGATTCACTGGAGAATTTTACCAAACATTTAAAGAAGATTAACATCAATTTTACCCAATCTCTTCCAGAAAATAAAAGAGGAGGTAACACTGCCCAACTCATTTTATGAGGCATGTAGTATGTTGATACCAAAACCAGGAAAAGACAGTGCAAAAAAAAAAGAAAACAGATCCAATATCTCTCGGGATTTTAAAAACAAAAATTCTCAACAAAATATTACCAAACACAATCCAACAATGTATACAAATAATTCTTTCTTTAAGGCTTTTATCTTATTTATTTTTTTATTGGGACAGAGGGACAGAGAGAGAGGGAGAGAGAGAATCTTAAGCAGGCTCCATGCCCAGTGTGGGACCCGACACAGGGCTCCATCTCACAACCCTGAGATCATGGCCTGAGCCAAAAATCAAGAGTTGGACGCTTAACCGACTGAGCCACCCAGGCACCCCTATACAAATAATTCTATCCCACGATGAATTGCGATTTATTCCAAGAATGCAAAGGTGGTTCAACATTCAAAAATCATTCAACGTAATCCATCATATCAACAAGTTAAACAAGAAGAATCGTATGATCATATCAATGGAAATAGAAAAAAACACATTTGAAAATGCAGCACTCTTCATGATAAAAACTCTCAGCAAATTAGAAACAGAAGGGAACTACCTCAGCTTCATAAAGAGCGCTTGCGAGAAACCCAGAACCAGCATCATACTTAATGATTGAGCAACTGGATGCGCTGCCCTAAGATCAGGCACCAAGTGAGGATGGTCATGCTTACTACTCATACTCACCAGAGTACAGGAAGTTCTAGCCAGTGCCATAGGCAAGAAAAAGAAATAAAAGACACAAAGAGAAGAAACAAAGAAATAAAAGTGTGCCCATTTTCAGATGGTCTATGTAAAAAATCCCAAGGAATCTATTTAAAAAACAAAAAAAAACACCCAACATTCCTGGAACCAATAAGTGAGTTCAGCAAGGTTATGGAATACAAAATCAACACACAAAAATCAATTGCATTTTATATACTACTCATGAGCATGTGGAAACTAAAATTACAAGACATGATAGAATTTACCTTCATGCCAGAGAAAGTGAAATATTTTGGTATACACTTAACAAAACATATACAAGATTTGTATGATGAAAATTATTTAAAAAACTGGTAAAAGAAGTCGAAGAAGACCTCTAATATGTGGAGAGACATCCCAATAAATGGATTAGAAGACAACATAGTAAGAATGTCAATTCCCTCCAATTTGATACATATGTTTAATGCAATTCCTATTAAAATCCCAGCAAGGGGGGTGCCTGGGTGGCTCAGTCGTCTGCCTTCGGCTCAGGTCATGATCCCAGGGTTCTGGGATCGAGCCCAGCATTGGGCTCCCTGCTCGGCGGGAAGCCTGTTTCTCCCTCTCCCACTCCCCGTGCTTGTATTAATGCTCTCACTATCTCTCTGTCAAATAAATAAATAAAATCTTTTTTAAAAAATCCCATCCAGGTTGTTTGTGGACACAGACAGATTTATTCTAAAATGTATATGGAAAAGCACAAACCCTTGAGTAGCCAAATAATCCAGAAAAAGAAGGATAAGGGAAGAATCATTCTACCCAATATTAAGGTTTGTTACTTAGTTACATTAATCAAGGCAGTGGTATTGGTGGATAAATAGACACATGGGTTAATGGAACAGAATAGACTAGAGATGGAGCCCCACAAATACGTCCAAGTAATTTTTGACAAAGGTGCAAAAGTAATTCAGTGGAGAAAAATGGCTTTTTCAACAAATTACTGCCAGAACAATAGACATCCATAGGAGAAAAAAAAAAAAGAAAAGAAACTTAACCCAAACCTTATAACTTATAGAAAAATTAACTCAAAATGGATCATGGGCTTAAATGTAAAACATACAACTATGAAACATTTAGGGTAAAAAAAAGAAGAAAAATCTTTTTGATCTTGAGCTAGGCAGAGATTTTAGACTTGACACCAAATGCACACTCAGAAAAAGAGAAAATTGGTAAATTGGACTTCACCAAAATTAAAAATGTTTGCTCTGCAAAACACCCTGTTAAGAGGATGACAAGACAAGGTATGTACTGGGGAGATATGTTTGCAAAACACGTATCTGGTACAAAGGACAAGTATGTGGCATATACAAAGAACTTACAAAACTCAAAAGTAACAAAACCTAACAGTCCAATTAGAAAATGAGCAAAAGACATGAAGAGCTATTTCGCTGCAGAGGATACACAGATGGCAAATAAGCACATGAAGAGATTTCAGCTTCATTAGCCATTAGGGAACGGCAAAGAAAAAAACCACAACGAAATATGATGACATGCTGTATAAGGATGGCTGAAATAAAGAAGAGTGACAACACCAAATGCTGGCCAGGAGGCAATGCAAAGAATCATTCATATAGTGCTGGTGAGAATGTAAAATGGTACCGTTACTCTGGAAAACAATTTGGTCAGTTTTTTTTTTTAAGATTTTATTTATTTATTTGACAGAGAGAGACACAGCGAGAGAGGGAACACAAGCAGGGGGGAGTGGGAGAGGGAGAAGCAGGCTTCCCGCCGAGCAGGGAGCCCGATGCGGGGCTCCATCCCAGGACCCTGGGATCATGACCTGAGCCAAAGGCAGCCACTTAACAACCAAGCCACCCAGGCGCCCTAATTCCGTCGTTTCTTATCAAAGGAAACATGCAACTACCATACGAGCCAACAATCACACTCCTGGGCAGAGGGCAGAATTTCCAAAGACATGGAAACCTGACATTCACACAAACACCTGTGCATGAATATTTATAGTAGCTTTATGCGTCATAGCCAAAATGTGTAAACGACCTAGATGTCCCTCAACAGGTGACTGTTGAACAAACTGTCATACATCCATACCATGGATTACTGCTCAACGATAAAACAGAATGAACTACGGATACATGTAAAAACTGGAATCAAATTTGATAGTATTATGCCGAGTGGGGAAAAAAAGCCAATCCCGAAGGTTACGTACTGTATGATTCCATTTAGAGGAGATTTGGAACTGACCAAAGTTTTGGAATGGAGGACAGATTAGACGTTGTTAGGGGCTAAGGATGGGGTAGAGGAGGAGGGAGTAAAGATGGCAACAGAGGTGGTAACTGCAATGCTCTGTGTCTTGACTGTGTGCTGCCCGCACGTGCCCTCACGTCCAAGGACACACACAGGCAAATGAGTGCAAGTCAAACTGGGAAAACACAAAGACTGGTGGATGATAGCATGTCAATATCCTGGTTGTGAGATTGCCCGGCAGTGTTTCGAGATGTTATCATTGGGGGAAACTGGATAAAAGGTACAGGGGAATCTTTCTATATTATTTCTTACAACTGTGTGTGAATCTACGATTATCTCCAAATAAAAGTCAACAACCCTGCAAGTCAGAACTTCCTCCCTCCCCCTTCTTTCCCCCTCCCCCCACCCCCAGCTAGTTGTTGAACACTGACCAGCGCAGAATTGCTTCTCTTTGGAGAACGGACTTTCTGTAGGCAAATTCATGGTTTCTTCCCCGAGTGCCTCCCAGGAGACAAAGTCGGTGGCTGGGGGCAAGGGAAGAGCCTGCGGCCTTAGAGGGTGGCTTTACCTTCCTTGACTTCAGGTTTCCTCCCCTGTAAAATGGAGACAGGACTAGAGCAAAGGAAAATGAACACTTATGGAGAACCCACTTTTACCCATGTTACCTTCCTTTGTCCTCTCGGCTAGGCCAATGAGCCATGCATCAGGAGTCTCCAAGTTTCAGATGATGAGACAGGCCGAGAGACATGCCTACCACAGAACGTGGCCGGGGTTGGAGTCCACAGTCCACACATGTTTGGATACTGCCGGCTGCCTGGAAGCCTATCCACTCTCTGACCCTAAACCCTACAAGGCGGCCTCTCCCAGTGGAAAGTGAGCTGGGCAGAGAATGTCTGAGCCTCTAAGTGCAAGTTGCGGGGGGAGGGCTGGGAGGGACGCAGCCTGCTCCCACCAAGCAGATATAGGAGCCGCAGACCTCACCGGGCCAGCTTCCCTCCACTGTGGAGCTAGCCGAGACAGCTGCTCATTTCCCCCTGGCTGGTTGTCCGTTCCCTACCATTGCCCGCAGTACGAAGACAGAACAACCCCAAATGCCCAGCACTCTGTCCTTAGGGACCAGGCAGGGGATCAGGGTCAGCAGCTGTGAGCCATGGGACTGTGGGTACGTACCACCATGGATGACGCTGGCCGGAGCCATAACCCTGGTCCTGGGGCCAGGCCCGGCCCATGAGGAAAGGAAAGAAGTGTCTCCTTGGGTTGGAGATCACATCGCCCAACAGAGGCTTACCTTTCAACCCTTGGCGGTCTCCTTGGTGCTTTCTTCACAAACTCTAGAGGATGGACAAAGGCAAGGCCATTCAGTGGTTAGAGCCCTGGGCTGGAGGTCAGGAGACGTGGACTCCAGCCAGCCCTGTGACCTCCTCCAAGACTTTGGATGAGTCATGCTCCCCACTCTGGGATTCCATGTCCTCAACCATAAAACGAGGGGTTCGGATCTGGTGGTCCCCAAGGCCTCTCCAGGCCCTGCCAGTCCTCATATTCAAGGTTAGCTCCAAGGCGTGCACGCAGGGCCCACCAGATTCCACCACAGCTCACAGACATGATTGGAACAGAAGCCCTAGTCCGATTTCATTTTTCTTCCGAGGCTGTTTATTGCCTAACAAAATGTACTTAGTGGTAAATTCGTGACTGTGATGTTAAGTGTAGGCTACAAAGCCAGAAACAAATAAATAAACAAACAAACAAAAAAAGGTGAGGGGGAGGGGTGGGGAGCACAAAGCCCGAAGAGGGAGGGCCGTCCAGAGGGTCGGGAAGCCTCGGATTCATGGGAGCGGCTCATACACACGAGCACTATTCCTTATTTATTCACATCCTCTGCCCTGTCTGGGTTCCGCGTGGTCTCCACTTCTTGTTAGCTTTTCAGCTGCACACCAGGCCCCAGCTGGCAGCGGCTAATTGCAATCAGCAGGTGAGAAATGTAGGTTCTCCGAAAAGGAATTATCTCCAGCGCTGGGAACCATTCTGGGAAATGTAACAGACCTGGGAAGAGAGGGGGAGATGTTTAAAACCTGAACTTCTGTGAAAAGCATTAATTGAAAAAGACAGCACCGCACACCAGGAACCCATGACTCGCTCGCCTGAAAATATAATGAAGCAACTTCGTGTGCGAGGAAAGACGGGGGAAGCATTTCCATTTCTGCAAAAGCAGCTCCTGCCTCGTGCGCACAAGCCCTGCCTGCTCTTTTTTCCCAGGAGAGCCAGAGAGCACAAAGGTTTGCTCTTGGAGGTTCGTCTTTACCTTTACATTCTTCTGCATCAGTAAAACCACGGCGTCAAGCTAAGGACTTTTCATTATTTTTATTTATTTATTTATTTATTTATTTATTTATTTATTTATTTAAAAAGAAAGATGTAAGGCAATCCCCTGTGAAGTGGAATGACTTGAGAAAGCAAGTTCAAAATCGGGGCGCGATCTCGGGGTTGCCAAACACGCAGGTGTTCGCTCAAGCTTCGTGCCAAGGGAGGGGGGGCGGGAGGGGGGTGCAGCTACGACCCTAAAACGTGGTCTGGCTCCTTGGGGAAGCAAGCAAGCCGCAGGGCAAGGAGCAAGGTCCTGGTGGGGACTGTGATCTCGGCCCAGGCTGCTGGCCGTCACTCCCGTCGGAAGCACCCGGGGACACGAGAAAGGCCCTCTAAGCACCTGCCTGCTCGCCTAGAGAATCGGCTTCTCTCTGTGCGTTATCAGCAGAGGGAATGAAAAGCGTACCAGAGGGGTGATTTGAATTTCATTTTCTCAATATGTGCCCCTGTGGGGAACGCTGCGTGGTGCTGCATGCTGATTCAAGGAAAACGGTCTCTGCTCCGCTGGGGTTGAAGGCTCGTCGTGGGTAGCTCGCCTTGCGCCGGGCGGTGGGGGCGCCCCGAGCACGGACTGAGGGATCCCAAGGCCTGTCTGGCCACCTTTACGGACAGGCCCCCCCAGCCCCTGCGGCCCGGCCGGCTCACGTGTGAGAGGAGTGTGTGAATTTGGGGCTGCGACCCCTCCCCAGATCCTGTAGAAGGCAAGTGCGAAGATGTGGCATAAAACACAAAAGGCTCGCTCCCCACCCGCCCTGAATAAATGTTGACTGGGGTTTGGGGGAGGGTGGGTAGCTTTGTTTTCCCTTCCTTTTGGTTGTTTGTAAGGTAAAGGGGAGGGAGAGGTTAGGCTGCGGAGCTGGGCTCTGAAGGAACCACAGTCCCTGGTGGGAGGTCAGACCAAGGACAGCTATGCCAGGGGGATCTTTGTCCACCTCCAAGAGCCCCTCCCACAGTCCCCAGCCATTCGAAGGGCCCAAGGAATGTCAGAGGAGAGATTCAAGTCTCCAGGGGAGGAGATAAAGAGGCCTCAAGATCTTTCAGCCTTGGAGCCAAACCCCAGGCTTTGTGATCAAAAGACAAATAAACAGCCATTCCCACCGGGTCTCTCAAACCTGCTGAGCAGCACAAATGTTTCCTCCTTATAAACAAGCGTACCTGAAGAAGGTGAAAAAAACCAGACCCTGAAATCCCACACAGTTTTTGGCAGACCCCTTAGGAGAAACGGCTGCAGGCAGCTTTATCAAGTGCCTTTCTCACATCGCTCTGAAATAAGATGTCAAAGTTTGAACATAAACCATGAACAAACAAAATCAGCCCTGTTCCTCATCCCAGTTCGCCCATGCTGACACAGGGAAGGTTGAAATAGAGCTGCAGAATTTGAGGCCGCTGGAACGATCTGAGAGAGGCCAGTGGGTCTTGGAGGTAAGCAGGGAGAGGAGGCCACCTGTGGCCTCCTTTCAACAAACATGGGGCCCTGTCCCGCTGAGATGCGCATGCCTAGGGGGCCCTAGTCCTACTGGTGTCCATGGAGTTGTGTTTCCAGAGGTGTCAATGGCCAAGACAAATGCCCTAAGGAGCACCCACTATGAGCCACCATTTGGGATACAACGCTGTCCAAACAGAGCAGGTCTCTGCCCCTAAGCTTCCATTCTAATTAGTAAATTAAGCAGCATGTGAGTAGGTGATACATGCCAGAGCAAGAATACATCCAGGAGAGGGGGAGCCTGGGTGGCTCAGTCAGTTAAGTGTCCAACTCTTGATTTTGGTTCCGGTCATGATCTCAAGGTCGTGAGAGTTGGGCTCCACGCTCAGCGGGGAGTCTGCTTGAGATTCCCTCTCTCTCTGTCTCTCTCTCCCCCTTTCCCCTCCCCCTCAAATAAATAAATAAATAAAATCTTTTTTAAAGAAAAGAATACATCCAGGAGAGGGTTGGAGAACAGGAGAGGGCTGTGGTTTATAGTGGGGTGGAGGGAAGGCCTCACTGAGATGAAGTGACTTCTGAGCAAAGATGAAGGAGTGAGCCCTTCCAGGAGGCGCTCTGAGGGAAGGAGGACCCAAGTAGAGGGTACAGTAAGTGCCAGTGTCCTGAGGTCGAAGCGGGCCTGGCAGAGGCAAAGGGCACCATGGGAGCCAGTGGAGTTGAAATGGAAACACAAAGGGTCTCTGCAGATCCTTAGTGCAGAACAGAGTCACAGAACATCAGAGCCAGTGCCCCAAGTCACCTCATCAGCCTGTTCTGTTGGGCTGTCATCTCAAGAGCCACCTCTAGGGGCCTATGGGACTCCCTGGCTCTCCATTAACTACCACCTAGTCCCTGATAGGGTCCTGTTCAGTTACTAACGAACTAGAGGGGAAGCCCCACCCCCTGACTTCCTGGACGTCAAAGCTCCCAATGCTTCAACTTGCCGATGGAGGCATCCTGGAGACAGACATGGAGGAAGAGGGAGGGGGATTTGAAAGTGTCCCTCACCACCCCCTGCCCCCTGGGTCCCCTATAAAAGGTGTCACCATACACTGAGTGATTCAATAAGAGTTTGGTTGACCCTTCCCCACCACCTTTCCCCCAGGAAGAGTGGAGAAGCCTCTGGAGAGACTTAGTTGTGTCCTGGACTCATCTGATTTCTCAGAATGTCTTGCACAAGACCCAGTGTCTATCACACTGATATACTTTGCCCTGGCTCAAAGAGTGATGCAAGTAGGGTCTACCCTACACCGAGGAAGCTGCAGCTCTGGGCTAGCCCAAGCACTTTGATGACAAATTCTTGGCTCGATGCCCTGAGGATTTCCTTGGTCAGAACCTCCCTGCTTGCTTTTCAGCATTTATCAACATAGGCATTGTGACACGCAGACAGAGCCTCGAAGCAGGGTGACCCCGGCAGCAGGGAGCTCATTCTGGAAGCCCAGAGACCTGGGTTCTGCAGCAAGGCTATGTGCCTGGATGTTGGGGTTTGGCCAGAAGCAGGTCAGAAGGTCTGCGGCTATGGAGTAAGGGCCCTGTGATAGGGCAGAACACTCCACAGCTGTGGGACCTGTCGAGCAGTCTGTGTAGGTCTGCTGTGTAGAGCCTGAAGACAGCAGTACAGGCAGTCAGGAGGGAGAGATGGACATGAAGGGGGGGAGAACAAGGACAGACTGGAGGCCAGCTGGACAGATGGGAGCCTTCCCAGTTTCTCACAGCCTCCAACTTCACGGACGCAGGGGACCTACAAGCCAGGTGGGGGGCCCTCCAGCACTCAGCTGCACACCCGGCAGCCCCGGAGCTCAGAGAAGCCCAGGGAGGGGGACCGGTGGTGCTGGAGGGGCTGCGGGCGCAACTGCCACCCACGCCAACGAGATGAGAGGGTGGATGGGTGACACGTGTGAGCTGGGACAGTGCCTGCCCTCCTCCGACGGTCGAACCACAGAAATGGCTGCTTCTTCACTTCCACCTTCCAAATCTCACACAAATTTCTCTTCTGGCCAACCCTGACCATGGAGGGAAAAGGAAAGAATTCTGTGAAACGTAGTTCCCGCTTAACTACTACGGTACAAATCCACCCCTATGACTTTGACCTCAGGCCTCAGCTTCCTCACCCTCAACATCTAGGGGTTGGCCTGAAGGAAACTGTTGGGAGCATCCATGTTACAGTAACGATTTCTTTTTCTCCCTCACTGGCAAACCAGTGAGGGCAGCACATCATGCCATGTCAACTTGCATCGCACACAGAGGTGCCAGGAGAGCCCAGATGCTATTGCAACATTGGGAGTCTCCACTGGCTGGACTGAGTCCAGAGTCTCAGCCTTAATCCTCAGAGGAACTCCATGTTCTGTGGGCACACACACTGCCTCATTTCCCACCTTATCGTAGGTCTGCAGGAGTGAGACATTATCCATCGGTCTTCCCCAGTAGTAAACCTCAAATCCAGCATGCTGTTGGACTCACACCAGTCACCTGCTGAGGTGGTGGCAGCAGGTGATGAAGCCCATGCTCCATCTCTAGTACTCAAGCTGAGAAGTCCCAGAAGGTTGCAGAAAGATTTTTAGGCAGCACACAGTTCAATTAACAATCTGGACCCAAACATCGTCTCTACGAGTTCAGCTTCCAGGTGATTCCAGAAAACTCTAACACAACCTAATGAAAATCTTTCTCAGCAAATAAATGTGAGCATTGTAATCCATGAAGAGCTTTTGACAAAATATGCTCTTTGTAGACTCTGTTCTTAGGTACTGCAGGGGATGGGAGGGGACAAAGAGGTAGAAATGCAGAAAGGAAATGGAAAAAAATTAAACTGTATAGAAAGATTTATGACCAAAGAAATGAAGAGGGGTAAAAACACAGCTGTTCAAGAGAAGGGAGGCTGGATGGATCTTCTTTGAAATTCCATGAATTTGGGAAATCATCAACAAAATCTAAAGCTAGAGGCTCCCATGTCAGCACATGCGAGGTGCAAAGAAAGGAAGGAAAGGAAAATGCCAGAAGGAATACCTTAGTTCAGAATACCTCATGAAAGAAAGAACTTTTTTTTTTTTTTTAAGATTTTATTTATTTATTTGACAGAGAGAGACACAGCGAGAGAGGGAACACAAGCAGAGGGAGTGGGAGAGGGAGAAGCAGGCTTCCCGCTGAGCAGGGAGCCTGATGTGGGGCTCGACCCAGGACCCTGGGATCATGACCTGAGCCGAAGGCAGACGCTTAACGACTGAGCCACCCAGGTGCCCCGAAAGAAAGAACTTTTATTATGGGACAGAGTGGGTGCAACACTGAATGAGACTATGGTCCTGAAGTTACACCCTCTAGATTTGTGCCTTGCACCATGTCTTTCTGTGGGGGAGGAAAGTCACTTTCCCTCTACCCTTCTAGGTTCTTGGCTGAGACCCCCCCCCCCAAGCCATATAAAAGACTAAGAGGAGAAAAACAAATAGATGTTTAATAATATGCATACCTTCCATGTACATGGGAAACACCCAGGAAAACAGACTAACTCCAAACTGGCCCAAGCCACCCTCTTAAATACCATCTCCAGCTAAAGACCAGAGAAGATGTTGGGGGAAGGGAGGCCAGTTATGGGAGGTTTCTGGGCAAAGCATAGTAATCAAGAGTAAAGGTGTTATGCAGACTTAGGTCATGACCTTCTCCACTGATCAGAGTTTCTAGAGATTGAGTCATCCTGGTACAGAGAGGGAGACATCCTTACAAATGGAGAGTTCCCTTATACATGTAATTTTCTCTTACAAAAGGTTAACTTGTACTCAGTTTTCTGAAGTTTTTCCCAAATCTGCTGTTCCTTAAAAATAATCAGCCTAAAATAATCTTTATGCCAAAGAGGCATATTTTGAGGTGACAAATTCTGCCCCTGCCCAGCTGGAGCATATGTATGTCTCGTGTGGAGTGAGGTGGCTCACACCCCAGCCAGGGAGCCTCCAAGGTGCAAAGGCCAGTCAGCAGGAGGGGCCAGCACAGCTGTAAGGGTGTGACCTGCGGAAGAAGAGACATTGAAGTCTTAAAAGTGGGAAAGGACTTATGTCCACACAAAACCTGGCATGCAGATATTTATAGTAGCTTTATCCATAATTGCCAAAGCTCGGAAACAACCAAGATGTCTTCGGTAGGTGAATGGGTCAATCAACTGTGGTCCATCCAGACAGTGGAATATGATTCAGCACTAAAAAGAAATGAGCTATCAAGCCACAAAAAGACAAGGAGGAACCTTAAATGCATGTTACTAAGTGAAAGAAGCCAATCTAAAAAGGCTACATATGGCATGATTCCAATTGTATGACATTCTAGAAAAGGCAGAACTCTGGAGACAGTAAATAGTTGAGTGGTTGTGGGCAGCTGGGGAAGTAGGGGAGGGAAGCATAGGTGAAGCACAGAAGATTTTTAGGGCAGTGAAAATAGTTTGTATGATATTATAATGGTGGATACACATCATTACATTTGTCCAAATCCATAGAATGTCCAACAGCAAGGGTGAGCCCTAATGTAACCTATGGACCCCGGGTGATAATGATGTACCAGTGTAGGTACATCAACTATAACAAATGTACGTTCCGGTGGGGGTGTTGATAAGGGGGAGGCTGTGCATGTGCTGGGGGAGAGGGTATCTGGGAAATCTCTCTACCTTCTCCTCCATTTTTTCTGTGAATCTAAAACCTAGAGGAGAACACAAGCAGCAATCTCTCTTACCTCGGCCACAGCAACTTCTTGTTAGACACGTCTCCAAAGGCAAGGGAAACAAAAGCAAAAATGAACTATCGGGACTTCATCAGGATAAAACCCTTCTTTACAGCAAAGGAAACAGTCAACAAAACTAAAAGGCAACCTACGGAATGGGAGAAGATATTTGCAAATGACTTATCAGTTAAAGAGCTATTATCCAAAATCTATAAAGAACTTATCAAACTCAATGCCCAAAAAACAAATAATCCAGTCAAGAAATGGGCGGAAGCCATGAACAGACATTTCTCCAAAAAAGACATACAAATGGCCAACAGACATATGAAAAAATGCTTAACATCACTCAGCATCAGGGAAATACAAATCAAAACCACAATGAGATACCACCTCACACCAGTCAGAATGGCTAAAATTAACAAGTCAGGAAACAACAAATGTTGGTGAGGATTCAGAGAAAGGGGAACCCTCCTACACCATTGGTGGGAATGCAAACTGGTGCAGCCACTCTGGAAAACAGTATGGAAGTTCCTCAAAAAGTTAAAAATAGAGCTGCCCTATGACCCAACAATGGCACTACTAGGTATTTATCCAAAGGATAGAAACATAGTGATCTGAAGGGGCACATGCACACCAATGTTTAATAGGCCAAACTGTGGAAAGAGCCCAGATGTCCGTTGATAGATAAATGGATAAAGAAGATGTGGTATGTATATACACAGTGGAATACTACTTGGCCATGAAAAAGAAAGAAATCTTGCCATTTGCAACAATGTGGATGGAACTAGAGGGAATTATGCTAAGTGAAATAAGTCAGTCAGAGAAAGAAAAATACCATATGATTTCACTCATATGTGGAATTTAAGAAACAAAACAAATGAACATAGGAGAAGGAAAGGAAAAATAAAATAAGATGAAAACAGAGAGGGAGGCAAACCATAAGAGACTCTTAACTGTAGGAAACAAACTGAGGGTTGCTGGAGGGGAGGGGGCTGAGGGGATGGGGTAACAGGGTGATGGGCATTAAGGAGGGCTCTTGAAGTAATGAGCACTGGGTATCATATGCAACTGATGAATCACTAAATTCTACCCCTGAAACTAATAATACACTATATGTTAACTAAATTGAATTTAAATTAAAAATTAAAAAATTAAATAAAATAAAACTGCTCTAAAAAATTAGAGTCTTTTTAAAAAGTGGGAGAGGAAACCGAATCTGAGGTTCCTTAACGTTCAGCATATCAAAAATGAAGGTTTAGAAACTAAATCGTACTTTGGTTAGCGAATCACAACATTCTTCCTGAATCCTCTCGATGGTTCAGTGCAAACACGGCTCAGGTCTCCCATTATTCTGCAGACATAAAAGTTAGGCCCAGGACTCTCTAGGGGCAGGAATGACCTAAATTATAATTTAGCCTGTAATGCCTTTGTCTAGTGCAGGGTTGGCAAACTTTCTCTGTATATGGCCAGATAGTAAATATTTTAGGCTTTGCGGGCCATACGGTCTCTGCTTCAACTACTACTCCACTGCTGTAGCATGGTTGTGTCCAGTAAAACTTTATTTACAAAAACAAGCATAGGCTGGACTTGTCCTCAGGACTGTAATTTGCTGGTCTAGTACGTTCCTAGAAAGTTGGGCTTGCCTATGCTCAAAGTATGCACAAACTGATTGTTGAAATTATGCGTTACATATAAATTATATGTGTTCTAACACAGAGAAGGAGGGATTAAGGAAAACAGTGACACAAGAGAAGAAAGGAAGCTGATTTTTGTTTCATAAGCCAGGGGGAGAAGAATGCAGAGAAGAGCCAGGAGGAGGAGGAGGAAGGAAGCAAAGCGGGTCTTGCTGGGGGCGGCACACACTCAGAGGAATGCAAGACAAACAGAGAACACGAGACCAGAGCTCAAGGGACTCCAACTCCAGGCCATTCTCTGCCCTTCTGTTATTCTGCCCAATCCCCAAATCCTCACAATCTGGAGCCAGGCAGGAAAGGAAGGCACAGCAGGCTCTGGTGGGTGAGCAGGGGTGGGGATGGCAGCCACTCTGGGGGTGTCTCTCCATGAGGACAGATCCCTATCTTCTTCCTACAACACATTATGCCGAAAACATAGCTAAACTTGAGCTTAAATAAACAATTTAATCAGCAGCCCCGTTTCCTTTTATCACCCAATCTCCCGGCTAGACGGACTAATTATTTTCCATCTCCTAACCGCTGGACTGTTAAGTATCATCTGAAGCAAACAGAATACCAGGCATTGCTGAATGCCATCGCAGCCCAAGCCCTGCACTAACGGGATTCCCACGGTGGCTGCATTTTTAAAGACCCTGCAACTAAATAAACATGGCTCTGGGAATGACTGCTGTAAAGAAGTACTTTGTTGTGCGGGGAGGGAGAGAAGGCTTTTTCATCAGAAAACACGGCCAGTGTTCTGATCATTAGCAAAGAAAACAAGATACAGGTCGGATTGTAAGCAATCCCATCACCACTTCAAAGAGGGAGAATATTTCTAGATCATCTAGATCCTGATGAGTGCCGCATTTCGAATTCTCTGGGCCTTACTTCCCCACCTGTAATATGGGGCCCGTGATGTTTACCACGGGGAGGTGTTCTGCAGAATAAATCAGATAATGCAGCTAACTGGGCTCTCGGCCTATAGTGGGTGCTTTCTAAACAAGAGGTCACCTGATGTTATCAATGACTGATATCTATAACACAATTCTGGCACAAAGAAGATCACGCCAACCCTGCGGGGAGAATTGCAGTCATGAAAACAGATGGTTTCCTTGCTCTTTATCAAGCTTCCCGTGGTCTGTGTCTTCTACAGAGCAGCTCCCCTGAAATGGGCTCCTGGCCAGGGTAGACATTACTTACATTCGAGAAAAGGCGCTGTGGTGGACCCCACCCCTTGGCTGCCATCCCACCTCCAAGGCCGTGTGGAATTACGGAAGTAGATAGGAGTCAGGATAAGTGGAGACTTAAAGCCTTCTGGGTAATCAGACAATGCCATCCACTGAATCACAGGTTTCTTTTGGCAGGTGTACAGAGGGAACACCCTTCCTGTCGCTGTAGCCCTTCCCCAGTCCACGGCCTCTCCCGGCCTGGGCTCCAGCCCCCCGCCGGCTGATGTCCCTCACACGCAGTCCACCCGTGTGGCTGGCGGGGAGGGGTACGACTTACCTCACAACCAAGGCCTTTTCTGGTCCCCGCATCACTGGCTGTCCATCCCCACAGCCCCTCCGCAGGCGCGTCAGGCCTCACGGGAACTCTGGCAGTTGCCTCCCAGCTGTTCCCTGTGACCTTAACCTCGGCCCCCTCCAGTCCCTCCTCTGCACGTGACCAGGAGGCTTGCTCCAAAGACCCAGATCTGCTCCTGGCACCACACTGCTGAACAGCCAGGACATGTAGAACAAAGTTCACCCTCTTCAGCAGGATCTAGAAGGCCTGTTCCAACCTGGTGCCAGCCTACCTACCCCGGGCAGCCTCACCTTCAGGCCTGTACTCTTGCCCTTCTCTCTGCTTTGCATGCTCACCCCCTTCCATCCTGAGCTTGTCCAACTTCTGCTCAACCTTCAGCCTCTAGCTCAAACGCGACCTTGTTTCTGACATCCCCCTGTCAGACAAACACCAACCGCCCCCTCGTCTGTATTCCTGTAATAACTTGTATGTCACTCCCTTCTGGTACTTTCCAAACATTAGTATAACTAGTTGTAGATGGTTTGTGTTTGGCTATAGCCTCGATGAGGGCACGAGCTATAACTTATTCATTTTGGTCTTTCTAGCACTCAACCCACTACCTGACATGGGGTAGTCAGTATGCTTTGCTGATAGAATAGAATGAATTCAAAGAGCAAATGCTGTGGGTTTGGCAGGGCAGGAGTGGCTGATGCGGGCAAGACGCAAGAAATCCAGAGGCACCACCAAGGGATTCTACTATATTTCTTCATTAATGGTTTTAAATTCTTCTTAGGATCGCCTTTGGAGAATTAGCCAACCTTTACTGCTACTCGCTCCCTCTTCTACCAAATCGATAACCATCTCTATTCTCAGAGCTGTCAGTCATCCTGTATTTACGATTTTAAACCCTAGTTATAATCCATCCCTTGACCATGTTTTGCTCAGCATCCACGAAGCTCAGGAGGCTCTGTCTTTTTAGACTCTGCCTTGCCAACCCTCACTACCCTCCACCATCCGCAACAGCCTTATTATCAGTAGTTTGCATAGATGAAGTCAAGAGACTCCCCATTTCACTACGAGGATTTTCTAGGGGCTCACAAGGACAGCCTCCCGAGTAACCCTTTTGCTGTTTCTTGCCCTGAAGCCCAAGGGTAAGCTCCACGCTCCGTGGCAGGGGATGTAAGCTCTTCCACACCCTGACTCCCCTCCTGCCTTCTCCTCTCACCACTGCCACCCACCTCTGGTTGGGACCACCCTGGGCTTCACTGCTGTTCTGGAAGCCGGCCAGGCTCTATGGTGCTGCGTGGCTCTCCAACGTGCCGTTCCTGGAATGCTTCTCCTTCCTCCTCCATCTGGTGAACTTCTAGTCATCCTTCAAGGTCCATTGCCTCTTGCCTCTTCAGATGCAGAAGCATCTTTTCTGCCAATACTCTTCCCCCTCCTATGTGGGAAAGCACTACAAGTAGGCTTTCATGATGGGATCCTCCCTACTTCTATTCTTTTTTTCTTTTCCCATCTTTCTAATTTATTTAATTTTTGGATATCAAGGGCAATCACTGGATTACTTATAATTACTGGTGAATGACTTACTCTCATCATTGGCTCATGCACACTCCATAAGCACTAGCAAAGCCATTACCCAAAACGAAAGCTAGGCAGGACCGTGATCATAGCCTACACATCGTCCCCCACGCCCATTAATCCATGCCTTTGACTCCCCGTTTGACAGGATTTATCATACTTTTGAACCATATATTCATCATCCTAATTCTTTCTTTTTTATATAGTTTTACTGCAGCTACATACATTCTTTTAAAATTAAAATACCTTATTTTAGTTGTTTCTAACTTCAACAAAAAGGAACATTCTGCATGTAATCTTTCGGAGTTTATTTTTTTCAGATTTTGCATGGCTAAGATGTATCCCTATTTTTCTATGTCACTGTCACTCACTTAGTCTCCTCTGTAATTTTCTATGGTGTGTATATGCCACAATTTATTCCTCTACTCACCTTTTGGTGGGCATTTGGCTTGGGATAGGGTTGCCAGATTTAGCAAGTAAAAAATACAGGACACCCAGTTAAATTTGACTTTAAGACCATTTTTTAAGGATAAATATGTCCATGAAATATTTGAGACATGCTTATTACCAAAAAAGTACTCATTGCTTGTCTGAAATTCAAATTTAACTGGCCATCCTATATTTTATCTGGCAGCCCTAGTTTGGAAACGAAGCTGCTATGAACATTTCTCTACGTGTCTTCCATTGGACAGGCCAAGGTTTCTCTTGGGTCTTTACCTAGGTGTGTGAATCCCAACTTACGAGATTAACACCAAACTGCTTTCTTAAATGACAGCTCTCGATTCTTGAGCCCCATCTCCTATTTTAAGAATAGAAAAGGTGTCAGAGTGTGGGAAGAGAGGATTGTACGTGAGGAGATTGGTGAAGAGCCATAGCTCCACAGTGAATGCCCCCTTCTCTTCCTTTTAAGGCAGGGGTTGGGGGTTACTCTTTAACTCCAAGCCTGGTGAGGGCCTTCAAGATGTTTTGCAATATGTTCCCTGCAGGTGGGAGACCCAGGGCAGCTCACCTATGCCCGCAAAAGCTAAAGCAGACTGTGGGTTGGGTTTTGCTTTCAGACCATGCCTCCAGAGGCCATGTGTGTGTGTGTGTGGGGGGGGGACAGAAGGGCCATTAGGTGCTTTCATGGCCAAGTCAGTAGAGACTTGGGGTGACCCTGGACTCCCAGGCTATATTGGGACAAGAGATGCAAGAGTGTGACCCACAGACTTGAAGTAGCCACAGAAGAGAGAGAGCTGATGTGGAGCCAGCTTGGATCCTGAGCAGTGGTGCAAGGCAATCCCAGCTGAAGGAGGCTAGAGATAATCTTGCCAGCTCGCTAGCTCAAGAGCAGCCTAGACCACCACCCTTCATGGTGACCTATCAGCCCAAGGTCAAGAGAACTGGAGAGAGGTCTCCAGCCATGAGACCCTCTGAAGGGCCCAAGAGAACACCTCAGGAGGGGAAAAGCTGGCTTTATTCATCTTCCATGCCACTCCAGGGCCCCAGCTCTAACCACCTGAAAATGAGACCCAGGAAGGGCAATGGCGCTGCCAAGTTGGAGCTGTCTGCTTCCCGGCCTCTCCTCCCTCTCCCTGTGCCAACGGTGGCTGCGGCAAAATGGCCCCCAATAAATGGAGGTGGTGAGCAGCGACAAAGGAGAAGTTCCACTCCCCACCCAACCTCCCTGTTGCAGCCTTTCTGCCTAAAGGGGGCCTGAGGCACGGAGGGAAAAAACTGAATGCCAAGCCAAGCTTGGAGTTTTGACTTTTCACATCTTGGATGGGACCTTCGAATTGCTCAATTGTGAACTGAAGTGACCGTAACAATCTATTACCTAACAATAAACAGAAATAAGACCTGCTTAGTTTGCATTCAGGTTTTAGAGAAGATGACCCTCCCTGAATCAAGTCAAACAATCAAGTGCTGCTTTGTTCACGGCAGAAGCTATGCTTATCTGCTACTAGTTACACAGGCATGTCCTGATTGATGCATATTCACCTCACACATACATTTAGTCACATCCAGCCAGCCACACTGGACAACCCAACCAGCCAAGAGGTCAAAGGGTTTCCCTCCCTCCCAGCCTCCTGGCGCTCCTTCCCCTTTCCACTTCTCTCCCTCCCCCGCTCCCCGCTCTCTCTGTCTTTCCCTCTTTCCCTCTCCCTCACTCTCCTGTTCTCTTTTCACTGCTCTCTGTAAAGCCTACTGCATGTTGATATTCTCAGTCTCTGGGTCCTCCTCCTCCAAATCCCAGGATCTTGGTCCTCACTTTATAAGAAAAGTAGGTGGTAGGGAAATAGGAGACTGGCCTGGCAGGTGATAGAATCACAGTGATCCAACAGGATGTGAGCATCCTAATAACAAGTAGGCTATCACAGATGAGGGTTTGGAAGTGGATTGTCATCCTGCTGGACACTGAGCTCTTCAGGAACAGAAACCATGTCTTATTTGCTTCGGTGTCTCTAGCAGCAAGCCCAGTGTCCTGAACACAGTAGCCCTTAACCAGAGCTTATTGGAAGGATGAGCAAGTGAATGAATAAATGAATGGGTAAATGGATTTAACAAAAGGCCACAAGGATCAGCATTTGGTCACATCTATTTCAAGTAGTATCCCCAACGATGAAGATAAAAGGTCAGTATCTAGCAAATTTGTGGTGACCAAAGCTGGGAAGAAGCCATAACGTACTAGATGACAGATTCAGGACTCAAGATCTCAACTGGATGGGCAGAATGGGTAAAAGAAACAAGATGAAATTCAATAAAGATAAATGTAACCATCTTCACTGGATTCAAATGGTCAACGGCCCCAGTTCAGGAAACTCAGCTCCCTTTGAAAATCCCCTGGGAAATTTTTGGTTCACTATGAATCCAGCAAAACCAGCAAAACATGGATGCCAATACAGACGTTCAGAACCAGGCTTGGGCAGGCCATATCAGAGAAGGCTAGGGAAAGGAGGACACTGCTAAATAGAGCATGTCAGAGCCTGATGAGCAGGAAGGTGAGGGATTTGGAAACTTGAAGATATAAGAAATAATTGAAGAAATGGGACATTTGTGCCTGGAGATCAGAAATAAGGAGTCAACAAGAATAGCTTGAAATTGGTTGAGGAGCCATACTGTAGATGAGGAGTTAGTTTTAGAAGGCGGTGCCACAGCAGAATTACAGAAGGGTAATGTATAGCTGAAGATCCATAAGAACCCTGTCTCAGAACATCCCAACTACAGAACAGGCTACTCGGTGAGGCAGGAGCACTCCCACTCACCTTAGGAAGTCCAAAAGAAGTTCAAGAATGATCTCCAAGGGTCTGTGCAGGCCCTGGCCTCCCGAGTCCCTTTTGGTCTTGATATGCTGGGATTCCACCTTGGGTTCATTAGGTAAAGCCTGTCTGAATTCAGGAAGCAGGTGGATTACAGAGTGAAGTTTTGGCATATAGAGATACCAGTTATGTCTGAAGCCAAGTAAATAGTGTGGTCTGATGAGAGGCTTTGGGGGCCAAATAAAATGGAGATGAGCCAGGACCAAAATTAGTTAGGTGCCACTATGTTTGCAAGGTTGATTTAAAACCTAACATTCAAAGGACACTCATAATCAGTTCCAATAAGAACAAACAGCATTCATCAAGCACTAATAATAGGCAGATCCCAAAGGTTCCTGTCTCTTGGAATTAAAAGCCAAATAACTCTAGTCCTCTAGGGTCAGAAGCAGGTAAACTAAGAGTTGAGGAGAAAGGGCCATGGGACTAAATCAGAACCCAAATGCCTTCAGATGGTTTTGTTCCACCGAATATGAAATATGTATTTGGAATCTTTGGTTTTAAACATGTACTTACCTTAAAGGAGACAGGTTCTATGTGTGGCATCCTGTAGGCGCTTGTTAGAAATGCAGAGTCTCAAGTCCCTCCCAGACTTACTGAACCAGAATCTTCATTTTAACAAGAGCCCCAGGGAGTTCACAAGTGCATTAGAATTTGAGAATCAGGGGTGCCTGGATGGCTCAGTCGGTTAAGCATCTGCCTTTGGCTCAGGTCATGATCCCGGGGTCTTGGGATCGAGCCCCACATTGGGCTCCCTGCTCAGCAGGGAGCCTGCTTCTCCCTCTCCCTCTGCCCTTCCCCTCCCATTCATGCTCTCTCTCTCTCTCAAGTAAATAAATAAAATCTTAAAAAAAAGAACTTGAGAATCAGTGTTCTACACTAGAGTTGACCAAAAAATGTTGTTTTCTTGCGGTCTTATGCCATAAATCCAAATATGGGACACATGACCCACCAAGTATGAGCATATTTGTGAAGACAATAGGACAGGATCTTTGGCATTAAGACCATCCCTTCTGCAAAACTGGTTCCTGTGGTTCCAGAAAGACCGACAATTGCTAACCAAGTGATTCCATGCTGAATCAAGCAGCTGGGTTTAGCCTGAAGTAAACAGAACTTGTGTCTCAGAACCTGGTGATGTCTGAGAGAATAGGAAAGCAAGTGCGATCCTTAGAATCCAATGATCCAATGCTCTGGAACCCACCCTTCCAACGTTGGAGGCTGGAGCGATTAGGGTAGTTAAGATGAACGATGAACGCATCACTTGTCTTGACCTTTAGCTGTTCCTTCATTATTATCTTTAGTACATGACCCCATGCTCTACCCTGGTGGCGGCTGGTGCTATTTTAGAAGTGGGGGGGGGGGGTGCAAAAGACACCTGTTCCACTTGTACTGTGAAGGGCACCTGGCATGTCGTCTGGAATGGAGCGAGGATGAACAAAGGGAATTTTAAGTTTTATAATGAAATGCCTTGAAACCTTTTTTGTTTGTTTTTTGCACTGCCCAAGTGTTACATTGTCCTTTTCAATGTGAGAAACAACCCAAGAAACCAAGA
This sequence comes from Phoca vitulina, assembly GCF_004348235.1. Taxonomy (NCBI): domain Eukaryota; kingdom Metazoa; phylum Chordata; class Mammalia; order Carnivora; family Phocidae; genus Phoca; species Phoca vitulina. The sequence goes on along the minus strand of NW_022589738.1, from coordinate 12,239,082 downwards.
TAAATGGGAAAACATCAAGGCTTAAAATGAAGGATAGTCTGGCCTTGAATGAATCAAAAAATCCATGATTTTAATTCACATCTAATCATAAGAAGCAATGAAATAGTCTTTTGATTTGTTCCGGTTTTAGGACCAAATCCAAACATCTTATCTAATAAGGATGCTCAAGGCCATTACTCACCCAGTAGTATTCCTTCTCTGAAAATCCCAAGAAGAGCTTTCTTTAGACTGACATTTAAACAGAGTTCAGCCTCCCACCATTCCATGGGGCAGCCCTGTAAGCAGGTGCAACTGGCTTCAGCAGGCACAGCCCAAGATCACCAAACACAGACCTTGAAATCTCTCCAACACAGCCCGAGAAGAAATAGCAGCTATCTCTGTGGTTCTTATTTACACGTTTTTTCCTGCTCCATAAATCAGATGGGAAAAAAAAAAAAAAATCTTGTTTGGCCCATAGAACAGGACAGAACCACATGTGAGCAGGAGTGCTGGGGGATCATGCCCTCTGCTTTGGGGGGCCATTTGTGTGCCTGGCAGGCCTTGCCCACAGGAATGAGCAAGTCTGGGAATGAGGGCAGGGTGGCAGATGAGCAGGTGGCTGGGGGCTTGCAGGAGACATGGGAGCCACGGAAGGTACAGGCTTCCACTCCACATTTCTCCAAGCGCAGTCGTGCAGCGGCATGTCTCAGACAATCAGGGAGCACTAGCAGGCACCATCCACACGCTTATCCCTAAGAAAGTCACATTTCTTGGCAACGTTCCCCCTGGCTCCACCCGAGTAGGGAGGCTGCTCTTTAAACCCCCTGGTGTTCCATGGGTCGGAGAAGAACCCGCCTGCCCCAAGGCAGAGCATGCCCCTTGCCTGCTTTATCCAGCAGTCCAGCCAAATAACCCAGCAATATTTATTTAGTAGCAATTATGGAGTTGGTGCTGGGGAATGCCAAAACCAAATGTGCAAGATTCCATCCCTGCCCTCAAGAAGGTCCCTGTTTTGTGTGTGTGGGGGGGGGTGGTGGCGGGGGGGATATACTAACATGACAAACTAGCAATCACAAAGCAGCAGATAGCAAATGCCAAGAGAGTGGTAAAACCAAAGAAAGAGATTGTAGTTGGCTGGAACAGAAGTGCAGTGCATTGTAACAGGAGTGAGGCAGGAGGGCGGAGGGTGGTCAAGAGATCTGTGAGCCTGAGGTCACGGGGGAGGGCATTCGGGGGGGGGCAGGGAAGATGGTGGGCGGGTCAAGGTGGCTATGAAACTGGGAGGGAGGGGTACAGTTGAGCCATAGCTGGGGACAGTGGCTGCAGTAGAGGTTTCTACTCTGTGCAGGACTCCTCCCTTGGCTTGCGGCGTGGTCCAGAATAAGCCCTTGTCGAGGAGGGGCAGAGCCAATCTGAGGACCGGCAGGATGGATCAGGTGCCCAGCCTTGATCAAAGGAATATTCCAGGTATTCCTCCAACTCCACCCTCTGCCCTGCTGGCCAGACTCTTGGTTATGCCGAGGCCTTAGGCGTGCTCTCCTTCCACAGGGAGACACAGGACTTAAAATTGTCCAGTCAAAGCTATCACCAAAAAAAGGCAGATATTTGTCACAGGGAGAGAGGGAAGCATGATGGGCGCGATCACCTCCACAGCAGAACGGTGGCTGAGATCCCAGGAAGTGTGACCTTCCAGTAGCTGGTCTCCGCTCCGTGCTTCGTCCATTCCTCTCAGGGCCCCTTCGGGCCCGCGTTCCCTTCTTCTGGCCTCCTGCCCAGCCTCCTGCCCGGACCCTCTGGGGATGCTGGTGTTCCAACAGACTGAGAAAACAAGCCACTGGGGCTGCCCCCTCTGTCACCTTTCCCCACCTACTGACTTAACTCCACGGCACCCACTCCTCCTCAGTCCCACCCCTAATCTCAGAGGAGGAGTTAGCCTTCTTGTTCAAGGCCTGCCTCTCCCTCACTGCTCCACACGCTACCCCCCCCCTTCCTCTATCTGTCACGGTGTCCCTGCTATTCACTTTCTTCTCAGCTCCCGGCACGACAAACATCCCTCCAATCCCCAAAACCAAACTCAACAAAAACACAACACCACACAACACACACTCACTTCTCCCTTTAACCTCCTGCAGCCCATTGCCCACCTTCCATTCTCAGCCACAATCCTTCAGAGGGTGGTCTTTGCTGGCTCGACCCATTTCCTCCATTCCATTGAGCCCTTGACCCTGGCTCTGGTCTCTCACCCTCGCTCCACTGAAACATGCTATCTTTAAGATCACCAGTTACCTCCCTGTTTCCAAATCCAGGGAAACCTGTCCCCTCCTCATCGGCTGGATGCCGCACTGTTGCCCTTTCACGATGTCCTGAATCTCTCCATTCCCTGGTCTCTGTCTTTCCTGCTTCTCCTCCTGCCTCACAGTCTCTCCCACTACTGACCCTGTTGGGGAACCAAGTGTCCTCTCCTTCCAGAAGTGTCCATATCACCCTATGCTGAGTTATAGAACTCTCCTCTGGGCCCCCTTAACAATCTGGCCTTTACCAAATTATATCAACATTATCTGTTTATGTGTGTGTTTCCCTTATTAAGCAAGAAGGGCCCAGAGGGAAGTGGCTATGGCAATTCATACTCATGCCCCGGTACCTATCACAGAATACAGTGTCCACAGGTACCCCACAAAATTTGTTCAACCAGCTTGGAACAGATGCCAAAGGCAATCTAGACTGATTTCCAGCTTGATGGTTTCTTTCAGATTTCATTTCCAAGCACACGTGTTCTTTCTCTTTGACTCAAAGACCCATATTCTAAAGGGACAGCCCTCTAGAGTGTAGGTCAGAGCTCCACATTCAGTGGGGAAGCTCCAGACCCCATTTCTCAAGGTCTTCCTTAGTCTACTTTCTTACCTTTTGGTCACCATGTTGCTGGTGTCTTCCACTGACCTGGCCTTGTGTCCATTTGTGGGTGCTCCGTTCTTGCTGAACAGAATACGGCCAACATCTGCAACCATCCCGACTCCTAAGCAGCTCGTGGAGACAGAGAGGTTCCCTGACTGGGGACTCTGTGTTTATAATTGGTTCTCCTTTTATAGATTTGTAGCAATAGTGGTCATCATGTGGACTGACTTTACACACATTTTTCTCTAGGCTTTTACAGGGTCACCTACAAAACAACACCGGCATTCTAGAACCCCAGGGAACCCACACTACAGTCATTATTAAAAGGGAGTTGGTATGTTATCGGTATGTGGAAACTCTAACACACTTCACATTGTTGCCAAGCATTGTTGACCTCAGCCTCTCTACATGGTCCCAATATTTAGAACGGAACGCCTTCCCTTCCCTGGATTGTCCTTACTTCTACTTAGTGACTTTGACTTTGGATTCTGATTCTGATCCGACTGATTTCTTATCCAAGGGCATAGACCCTGGCAGTGTTCTTGGGATGTGCTTCCTTTCTTCCCAATTTCTTGGCTACTCGTCCTCACTCCTGCCCCATTGGCTCTGACCCAGGTTTACTCTTCTGGCCCTTTAAGAAGAAGCCATACATCAGTCATCTCAGATAGCTCCTTCCTTCTTCCCCCGCATGTCCACAAAGGCTTTCTCAAAACCCTCCCCATTCTCTTAACCCTATAAGAAACTGAGCTTCAGGGATGACCATGGGTTTGTGTCTTCCCTCGATCACCTCTTCCTAGCAGGTCCAGATCACACGGGACAGGCCAAATTGAACCTGTAAACACTCCTTCAACCCACTGGGTATCCAAGACAATGTACTGTGGCTTGATGTTAGTGACAGTGCATAGAATGGTGGGAAATACCCTGAATGGTTAGAAGATGTCACCACGTAACTCGAGATGAGCCCTTGAACAAGCCATTCCATTCTTTTGGCCTAGATGGTCTCTGGGGTTCCCTCAAGGTCTACTAGCTCAGGTTCCTGGTTCAAGGGGTTCCCAGGACTGTGAGCACCTGATTCACTGCTGCCACTGCACTCTCTACTATCCTTTGAAGGCTGACTGCCAAGTCACTTAACTGTCCAACAGAGGCCTCCAGCATCCCAGGGATAGCACTCACAGTAGCCTTCTAACAAGGGCTCACTCTGTTTCAGTTTAATTCAAACATCATAGAGGTAGATAGAGAGGGCAACAGAGTGGCCAGCCAGGTCTCTGATGCTCTTCAGACTCCAACTAAAACAGATATCTTCTACATACGTGTTTAATGGCTTCCAGGTATTTGAATCCACAGGACCATTGCCTCTTTCAGCAGAAGCCAGGCCCCTTGGAATGTCTCTCTGGGCATGGTTATCCAGAGATTCCTACTACCTTTCTCTTCCTGTGTTTCTTCAGCAGGGAACATGGCCCGGATATGGGCCAAACTCAGTCTGAACTCATCTGCATATTCATCGTCTAGAACAGAAGTTGGCAGCCTTTTTCTGTAAAGAGCTAGACAGTGAATATGTTTGGTGTTTCAGGCCCATATAGTCTCTGTCAACCACTCAACTATTCAACTTTGCCATTGTAGCACAAAGCAAACCATACATGAACAAGTAAGTGTAGCTGTATTCTAATAAAACTTTATTTACAGAAACAACTCAGGGGCCAGATTTGGCCTGAAGGCTGTTGGTGGTCTACCCCTAGCCTAGCACTACCCATCACTAGTTGGAACTGGTTATCTAGCTCTTCAGTAGAGAGAGGCACCTGGGTTTGGGAACTAAGTCAGATCCCTTTGTGGGTGTCCCTTTTGTTTGTATAATCAAACAAATGGCTGAGTCATTAATGGTGACATACATGGTTAGGTTAGGACACAATCTGCCTGAAGACATTTAAAGTCAACTAGTACCCTGGTCCTGTACATTGACTCACATTTTATTTTGCGTATCAACAGATTACGGCTATTCTTGACCACCATTTGCCAAGGGCATTCTCCCTGAAGGCAACATTTTAGGGGACAAGGGCACTGCAGTGCTATCCAAACTGAGCACATTGTTCTTAGGCTGAATTTCAGCAGTGACCTCAGTGACTCCAGTTCCAGATGGCCGCCATATGTCCTAGTACACGTGTGCTTATTGCCTGTGTTAGAAGTAGAAAAAGTTTCCATTTCCCCTCCCTGCTTCCATCTCTGGTCCCCAGGGCAGCCCAGGCCCCAGCTTTCTGTGCTTTCTGCAACGTGTTGCTGAGATCAGTTCAGAGCAGAGAGAGGAGGGGGGCAGGACAGTATTAGGGAAGGAGCACAAATTTTGGAGCTAGAGAAACCTGGGTCCAAATTCCAGCTTAGCTCACAACTTTTCTTCATCTGTAATAGAGGAAGAGTAATGCTGCTGCCTACTTTACAGGACTTCGGGGAGGATGAGGTAACAGAAAGGGTGTGAAAGTACTTTGGGAAGGACAATTTAGTTAGTACCATTGTTACTTCATCAGGTGGTGACAGGCCGAGCCCCTCCTTGCTCCCGGCTGTCATTGTTCAGGGATGTTTCCTAACTGTTGCACGGAGAAAGATGGCAAAGAAGAATCTCCAGCTGAGACATGACGAGTGTCTGTCAAATGACCTCTTTGCACAAATCCTGGTTCCCTGTCACATAATGGTAACTAGAACCTCACCTCAATGTGCAGTACTCTCATAGATGTACGTTTAAGTGTCTTTGCAAACATTATCTCATTTCTTCTTGCTACGGAGCTGGAAGGAAAGCAGAATAGGTACTCCCACCTCTACTCTCCACGGCAGAAAACTGAGGGAAAGGGCCACTAAAAGAATTTCCAGAAAGCATCCATTGGTTTGCTTTCCACAAAGTTATGAACCTTTCCTGTCACCAAAAGAAAGACCTGCTGGGGTTCTTCCCAGTTCTATTTTTCCTTAAAAATATTTATTTGGAACGCAACTCAGGATGCTCTGTGCCTGGCTCTTCTGGTGGCATTTGTCACCCTGCTTCTTGTCAGTGTCTTACCTGGAAGCTGCATTTAACCTGGAAGAGGCTGGTAAAGATTTGTGGAAGTGGAGAGGAGGGGAAGAGAAGGAATGGCTTTCATCACTAAAATAAATGCCAAAAGAAAAACTGATTTAATTCAGAGCTTATCTGGTCTTTTGAAGGGAGAAAAAAGTAAAAACAAGATCCTGGTTTAGGTGTGTGCTCGCCCAAGCATTGATTTTTGTCTCAGAGCTATGAAAATGTCTACTAGGTCAGAGTAGAAGGCTTAACTGCGTGTCTCTACCTCTCATAAAGCTTTATGATGAGGCAATGTCTTCCTGATTCCCAAATTAAAGGTATATTGGACGCATCGAGAAAAATCACATGTCCTGTCTACTGGCCAAGCCAGGTGTGATGCTGAGGAGCCAAGGGCTTTCCAGGTGGACCCACGTCAGCACGGCACACAGCTGTTGTCTTCTCATCAATTAGCATGTTCCAAGTGTGGGTCAGTTTGTATCCCATTTTAATATCTTAGAACCTGGTGTCTTACTTAGACCATCGCTACAGGGGATATAAACCTCAGAAATTAACCTACTGCGTGTGTATATGTATATATACACACATAATACATGTATATGCATATATAATTTTAATAATATTATTATAGGGGTGCTTGGGTGACTCAGTCAGTTAAGCGTCGGCCTTCGGCTCAGGTCATGATCCCAGGGTCCTGGGATCGAGCCCCACATCGGGCTCCCTGCTCAGCTGGGAGTCTCCTTCTCCCTCTGCTCCTCCCCCAATTCGTGCTCTTTCTCTCAAATAAATAAAATCTTAAAAGAAATAATATTATTATAAATATATTATATACAATATAATATATACATATATGTAATTTTTAACAATATTATTTATTTCATTTTTATTTGGGTAGACAACAAACTCACATGGTTCAAACAAAAGCTATTTAAAAACTCCACCTCCTTCCTTTCCCCAGTCTCCCCTCTGCTGCATGTTATTACTGCACTGTAGCAAATGTAAGTCATGATCAGTTTTAAGATGCATCATTTTATGTACATTAAGAAAGAAAATAATATGGCGGAGTATAATTCTAAAATGCCACATAATGGAAGATACCTTCCTATTTCACAGATATCAAAATGAGAAAAAAAATGTATGTCTTAGAATCCATGAAATATGGTGGTCTCCTTGTACACATTTCCTAGTTCCTTTATGCATATATAAGCAAGTACAAGTATAGATAGCTCTGCATCCTAAAGATAGCAGAGTACCTAATGGACTCCTTGTTGCTTTTCTCACTTTGAAGTATATCTCGGAGGTCTGATCATATTAGTGCGTAAAGATGACCCTCATCCATTTTTATGGCTGCATGCTATTCTATTGAATGGATGTGATATAATGCATCTAATCAGTTCTCTATTGTTGGAAATATGGGTCGTGTCCAACCTCGTGCTCTTTCAAATAATGCTGTAACGAATAGCCTTCCATGTACGTCATTGCACAAGAGGCAAGGATTGCTATAGGATTAAAGTGTGAAATTTGAGGGCGCCTGGGTAGTTCAGTCGGTTAAGCATCTGCCTTCGGCTCAGGTCATGATCCCAAGGTCCTGGGATGGAGTTCTGCATCGGGCTCCCTGCTCAGCGGAGAGCCTGCTTCTCCCTCTGCCCCTCCCCCCACCCGTTCTCTCTCTCTCTCTCTCTCTCTCTCTCAAAAATAAATAAATTTTAAAAATCTTTTTTAAAAAAGTATGAAAGTTGGATAGCTGGGCAAAGCAGAAGAGGCATTTGTAATTCTGATGAACATTACCAAATTATCTACCATAGGGGGTCATGCTAAATTTGCCCTCCCATAACTAGGGTATGAGCATGCTTGTTCCCCACAGCTTTGCCAATAGACGGTACTTTGTTGTTGTTATTTTTTTTTCCAAATCTGATAGGTCAAAAGAAATGAGATCTTAGCATAGTGTTATTTTATATTTCTCATACTATGAGTGCGGTTAGCCATTTTCTCCTAACTTTTAGAGCCATTTCTATTTCCTTTTCTGTGAACTGTCTGCTTATACCCTTTGTCTATGTTTCTATTAGCTTGTTGTGCTCATTGATTTCTTTTCAAGGAGATCTATACTTTGTGATATGAGTGGCAACTTTCCTGCTAGTTTGTCTTTATTTATTGGTTTGTTTTAGTTCGTGTATTGTACTTTTTGCCATGCAGACAGCTCAGTCTGATTTTCAGGTAACGAAACTTGTCAACCTTTTCTTTTATGGCTTTTGGATTGCAAATCATACCTACAAAGGCCTTGCTTACTCCAAGGGTATACAAGAATTTCCTCCTTTTTTCTTTAAAGATCTTTAAGATTTTGTCTTTCTGCATTTGGATCTTGGATCAAATTTGGAATTTTTCCTATTCTATGACATGAGGACTGAATTCATTTTTATTTTTAACTCGATAGCTAACCAGTTGTCTCAATACCACTTATTATTTTGTTTTATTTTATTTCATTTTTTCAGAGAGGGAGAGAGACAGAGACAGAGGGGGGAGGGGCAGAGGGAAAGGGGAGAGAGAATCCCAAGCAGGTTCCACACCCAGCCCAACGCAGGGCTCCATCTCACAACTCTGAGATCATGACCTGAGCCAAAATTTAGAGTCAGACGCTCAACTGACTGAGCCACCCAGGTGCCCCATCCCAATACTGTTTATTAATCAGTCCATCATTTCCCACACTAGTTTGAGATGTCACCTTTATAACTAAATTCCTATATATATTTGGCTCCATCTCTAGACTTTCTAATCCATTCCATTGTCTTGGGTCTTCCTATTTATAAGCTACCTATATTTTTAAATTAAGTGCAGTGCTAATTTCAGATACACAGTCTAAAATCACTCTCAAGGACTGGCCACTCTTAAAGCCCCCACCTGAAAACCCATCTTTGATACAACCTGTCCTGTTTAACAGGCTATACGATAAAAAAACAACTAGAAGAATTACTCTATTCGATGAAGGCCTCCAGGCAACACTTTGTGACATGACATGGCTGCTGTCTGATAGAATAGTAATATTGATCATTACAGATTTATTGCCTACGGTTCCACAGGTACACACCAGAACCCTATATAGGAATGGTCAGTGCCTCTTAGCAGCGAAGTCTACTGCTCAAGCTCGCTCTACCCAACCTGTCTCTCATTCATCACCTTCTTCCTCTTACGTCTTAGCACCTCCATTCTGAATTCCTACCCCCACCCCCCATACTCTTCCCTGGCCCTTGAGATCTGACGCTGGCTTTGCCCTTCCAGGTCACAATGACCTGTCAGTTCTGCATCCTAAACATATTTCAAGTCCACCCTTTCCTCACTATCTCCATCACCAACATCCTGGGCCAAATCCCCAACATCTCTCTTCTGGACATAGCCTCTTAACGAGTCTTCCTGCCTACAGTCTTATTTTCTCTAATCCAGGCTTCACAGGGCAGTGATATTTTCAAAGCACACATCTGATTATGTCACTGTATTGCTTTAAAATCACTCAGTGGCCACCCACTGTTTAGGATAATGACCAGTGTCCTTAGCGTGACCATAAGGTCCTGCATGATCTGGTCCCTGACAACCTCTCCACCTTCATTTCACATCACATCGCTCTTCACTCCCTCTGCTTCAGCCGTAGGGTCCTTTCAGTTCTACAAAAATATTTTGCATAGGCTGTTCTCACCACTTGAATACTCTTCCTCCCATCTTAAAAACCTATTTATCTTTCAGATCTCAGCTCAAGCACCACTTCCTCAGTGTTTCCTATTTTTCATCTCCCCAGGCCACATCCTCTCCTTTATGGTACTTACCTCAGTTCATAATGATACATTTATCTATATTGTTACTTGATTAATATATGTCTCACACAAACACCATAAGGGCAGGGAGCATGTCTTTCTAGCTTACCATCTTCCCTTCCTTATGCCGGCATCTAGCATGCTATCTAGCCCAGCACACAGTAGGATGCCATAAAGTACTGAGTCTGTTAAATCCATGCTCATTTCCAATTAAATATTTTAGTTCACCATTGAATATCTATTTATTTATCAATGGCTTTGATACTCCCATATATACATTCCCCGGGAATGTGCAAAGTACTGAAGTAGAAGAAGAAAGCAGGATCCACGTTCTCCCCCAAAAAACGCTGCTGGTGGCTTCCTTCTGCATGTGGTCAACAAGCAGCCATCCAGCCTGGAAGCAGAACAATCTAGTTGAATCGATTTCATTCCCATGGGAGTCTTGGACTGGAACATGGACCCAGCCAATGATCTAAATGATAGTAGATCCCCAGTGTGCCTGGTACCTTGGCTTAGTTACCAAGAGACCTACAGCTGTCCCTAGTTCCAGTCCCACTTCCCAGCTTCCCTAGCAGCCTTGCATTCACTGCCTTCTTACTCAGCAAAGCCACCATTTTGTCTAGGACCATAAGGCTTCCAAGATATCAAACATACAGCCTCCTTATAAAATACTGGGCCCCTCTGTCCTAAAGGCCCCTAGGTTGGAATAGCAAACCTAAGGCAAGTTTTGGTTTTTTTTTTGCATTCAGTATATGGGAACTTTCAGCTCAGACTGGTGAACTATGATATTGTTCCCAATGATCTCTGCCTTCTGATATTTGTGTCCCTGTGTAGTCCCCTCCCACACAGAATCAGACCTGGTGTGCATGACCAAGAGAATAAGCAGACGTGACAGTGAGTGACTTCTGTGTAGGTCATGAAGGCATTACAGCTTCTCCCTTGGTCTGCTGAAGTCCTCGTTCTAGGAAAGGCAGCCGCCATGTCCTGAGGCCACTCGGGAAGCCCGGTGGAATGACCCATACGGAGAAGAACCTAGGTCCCTGGCCAACAGTCAGCACCAACTCGCCAGCCATGTGAGGGCGTCATACTGGATGGCTGTAGCAGCCCCAGCTGACACATAAGTGCAATCTCATGAGGGATCTTGAGTCAGAAACCACCCGGCCGAGCCACTCCTGAACCCCCGACCCACAGAAACCATGCAAAATAATAAACAATGATTGTTATTTTAAGCCATGAAGCTTGGGGCTGATTTGTCTTAAACCTTAGATATAGGCCAATAAGACCAACAACAGGAGCCCAACATCTGGTCTGTGTCTTTAATGTTCTGGACCTACAGCTGCACAAGGCCGGGCTCATCAAAAACCCTCGAAAAACAGTCATCTTTGTTGTTAATATTATTCCTTTATTACTACTATAATTCTACTGATCATGCTGTGTTGACTGTGTAGTTTCACAGCTCATTCTCTCTCCAGACTGTGAGTTCCCTCAAGGCAGTGCTTTGGTGCCATTTATCTTTGCCTCTTCAGCTACCAGGCACCACTCGGGATGTGGTAGAGACCATCATATGTGTATTTTAGTGGGGTGGCCTGTGAGAAGGTATAGGCGAATTGAAGGCCAGATACTCGAGCCACAAGGGCATAGAACAGGGATACTGTTTGTAGTCCAGGAAAAGGGCCAAAGAAAACAGGGCAGAGCCAGGCACTGGGGCAGAAGGCAAGGCAAGCGGTTGTCCAGATGTGTGGAGGGCAGGACAGCCCTGGCCAGGTTGTCCAGATCCTTGAGAGGTTCTACTTCCCTTTTAATGAAGGAAGCTCAAGTTCCCCTACTGAGCTCTCTGCTTTTGGCAGGATCTTCTGAATATAAAAAGCCCGCACTTGTTGCCAGCGTAGGTGGTGCCTTGGACCAGTCCCCTAAACTCACTAAGCCTTGGTTTCCCTGTCCGGAGACTGAGGCTAACAGTAGCCACATGTGAGACTCAGGCATGCTGAGGGTTAAACACGATCAGGCCGGGAAAGCCCTTAGTGCCCTGGGAGGCACATAGAAAGAGGTCAGGAAATGTCCACCACTCTTCGCATGGTGAAAAAGTCTTAGTGAATACGATCTTTCATTTGCTGGTATCTTGATGCCAAAGAATTTCGATGATTCTCAAGCTTTTCTGCTTCATTTGCAGAAAGAACCAAGGCCGACTCTCTCTCTCTCTCTCTCTCTCACACACACACACACACACACACAAACACACACACACACGCACACACTCACCCTTCCTTCTGGAAGAGGTTAACTATTGTGACCGGTACAATTAGCCCCTTTCCATCTGATAACAGCCCCATCTAAGGAATTCACAACCGTTAATTAGAGGCACCCGGCAATCTTGTGAGGGAGGAAAATTATCGCTCCGACTCTACACGTGTCTGAAGCAAGTTGCTCTGGGGTAACCCCAGTCACAGAGCCTGGGCCTGAGCAGGGATGGAACAGGACGGAGCCTGCCAGCCCGCAGCCCCTCTACACCGCCTCTTCCCTCTCCCAGGGCTCCAGGGGGCTGACTGGAGGCCCTGCAGTTGTAAGTTCATTATTAAATCATTTCTCACCGAAAGAAGAAAAGGACTCGAAGCTCCACACACTGTGGTTTTTAAAATGCTAGTCTCTCTTCAATAGAAATTGAATTCACTGATGTAGCCCAGGGAGAAGCGAGCTCCTTCCTCCCCTCCAAATGATTCTTTCAGGGTAATATAGCAGTTAAACCTTCAGGTACATAATAGCACGCCGGTCTATTAGCTAAGGCGATTTTATTCTTCAGCTTGCAGCTTCTTGCCTGACAGTTGTCACCTAGACAACCATGTCTCCATGAACTCAAGAGGAGACTGGGGGGGGAGGGTGTCCTCTGAGGAGACAGCCAGCCTGATACATCAAATCTTCTGGTGCGAAGGAGCCATTCTTGGCTTTGCGATGTGGAACACACTAAATAATGCATTCGGCTGTTGTGTCTTCATCCTTTCCATCCCCACCACCGCAGGCCCCTCCTTGCCTGTGACCTTGAAACGCTCCCTGAGCTTCAGGCCTTCCCATTCTCCTGTTCTCAGCAAATCTGGTTTAGTGTGAGTGTGCGTGTGCGTGTGTGTGTGTGTGTGTGTGTGTATGCGGAACAACTTTCCAACCTTGCAGCTTCCTCGCTATGGTTTTTATTTTGAAACAAAAGAACTGCAAAGGCAGAAAGTTCTCGGTGCCAATGGGTAAGGAGACTAATCAGACGAGCCCTGGTGGGCTCGCGTGACCCAATGAGGAGGAGCGATGGTGCTCTGCCCCTGCCAGGGAAGGGCCGAGCCCCAAGGCAGGAAGGGAGAGCTGCCCCTCCTGGCCTAAAACAACAAGGACACTGCCAACTTAGAGCAGCTGAGGATCAAGGGGAACACAGTGATGGTTACAGGACAGAGAGCCAAACTGGCACTTTCCTCATACACTTCAAGTGGGGTGGCAAGGGCACTGAGGACATTGGTGGCCAACTATGGTCCCTCCCAGGACTGGAATGAGAAACTCTGGAGGGCCTGTGGTGGCAGCCAAGAGACATAATGTGAAGTCTGCAGAGCTTAGGCATCTCGAGGGCAGGGCTGGTTACTCATGAGCTGGGCACATTTGTGGTGTGGGAGAATGCATCTAACTCCACAGGCCGGCCACTCACTCAATGCCTACATGTTTTCCTGAGCTCTCTTCTAGACCCTATCTGTTAAGTGCTTTCTGGAGGTGCTTGCAAGATGAAGACTGTGGGGGAAGAAGAACACTTATTTGAATATACCCATCCATCCCAGGCATCCCACATGCCAAGCAAAGCAAGCTATCCTGTCAGGTCTTAAACTTGGGCCTAGGTGGCTGCTGAGGCTCCACAAGCTAGACTGTGGCTTTCTTATTGACAGCTCTCATGGCTACAGTGTGCCCAGGGTCCCACTGTATGGGAAACAGTCAGTGGCATGCTGGAGCCAGCTCACACTGGCTCACAAGGGTTGACTGTGTGCATCTCTTCTCAACTCCATGTTTGGTGGCATCATGTTGGTAGCTGAAAATTAGCCATGGTGGGAGTATCTATACCATGGCAATCAGCTACAAATCAGGGCCTTTGTTCATTTGTTTAAAAGTTGGCTTAGCAACATACTTCTAGAACCACCTATCCCTCAGGTCCTAGAAATTCTGCTTGATCCATGATGTTAGGATAGGATGACACAATCCTCCCCAACCCAACACATGCCCTGAGTCTGGTCATGTGTTCCATCTTCTTGGCCATATCATCTGGTACAGGGATGGGCTCGTGACCCACAACAGGCCAATCAAAGCCTTCCTTAAGACTTTAACCAGAGTTATGAGGGAAAATGCTCTTCTCTGCCATCAGGAGGAATAAGAATCCTGTAAGCATAGAGTCGCCATCTTTTTCACTCTCTTTGTAGCCAGCCAGACAATAAGGCCAACATAGGAGAGAGCATGAGCAAGAGATGGACAGAAGACAGGGCCCTGATTGCACTGTTTGTGCACCTGGATATATATTACTTTTTTTTTTTTTTTTTGGCTTGAGCTAAGTTGAATTGGGATTTTTGTCACTTGCAACCAGAAGAATCTTAATTACAATATATTCTCTTCTCTCACACGCTCTTCCTCCAGAGAGCAGCAGATGATGTCAGGGTCCTGCTTGTGTCCCCTTGGCACTTGCTGTCCTCATGTAGCTCTTACTCGAGGCAAATGAGATACTCTCAGGCCACCAGTGGGAGAGGCCAGGAGAGTTAACACATATAGGGGCAGTTCTAAGCCAGTGAGCAACAGGAGATGGTAGATAAATACCCCAGCTCCCCTGCTCCCCAGGGAGGACTGTGAGGCACATTCCACACCACTTCCCTGAGATCTCCCGCAGAGCCGAGCCTTGGTTGCCCGCAGTGGGAACCTGTTTTGAGACTCTGAATTGGCTTCCATCTCTGCCCTGTCTTGCTTCTCCACTCCCTACTGACGCCTCCTGGAATCACCTCCCAAATAAACTACCTGCACCCAAATCCTTGTCGCAAGGCCAGCTTCTGGGGAAATCCAACCTAGAGAAATAGACTGTTGCTAAAAAAATGATGTAAATATGACTAATGATCACTACGACCCAAATCATTTTGTTCCTGTCTTTCTAATCATCTCCTTTTGTGGTTTCTCAGCCCAAGTTGAGTCGTGTTACTTGTTTCAGGTTACCTAATGCCTGGCTGTAGAGTTAGCTTGGAAATGAGGGGGAAAAATTGCCCTTGGGAACAGAAAGTGGTAGTCACACTCCTGTTTTTTGGCCGTTATCACGAATTCTGATTTGGATTTGGCCTATGTTTGTTCCGGGCTATGAAATATAAAAATCTGCACACACCCATAGGTTTTTCTTGGGACACCAGTGAATGCGGAACAAAGGTTTTACTAGTTTTCTCCTGTGAGAAAGTCAGCCTGGACAACTGGAGATCCTATCACATTAAAACGGCTCCCTCCCTTCACCTGGATTGCTCACACTTACCGCAGGCTGTTGGAGACACCTTAGCCAACCCTAATTGTCAGGGAAGTCTGGGCCGGAGTGACCTTTTCCCAGTGGGCGAGGCCTGCTCTCCCCGGGGTGTTTGACACTTGGGAGTGAGCCTGCTCAGAAACCCAGCCCGCGCTGTGAGAGCCTCGCCCATTCTTCGCGGGAACCCGCGCGCGCGGTCTACTTTGCCAGGCATGGGGCTGCCAGGCTTTACAACTCCCAACACCTAGATACCTGTATTTTTCCAAAGCCTTGGTTTGGGAGTCATTTCCTAAGGCATTACAGCTCCTTTGGACTGGGTATGCCTCCGATGTCATGGTAAGTGGGTAGGAGGGACTCATTAAACCGATTTAAGTGAAAGACTTTGCGATACCAGATGAAAAGAGTCCAAATCTAAATTGCTGCCGCTAATGCTTCCAGGAATTAAGGATCTTTAAGGAGCAAAATTCAGAAGATGGTATGGCATGAGGGAAAACCTGAACTTGGCGTGTGAATACCTGCATGAGAATTCCAGCTCTGTCACTGCCAAGCCATCTGGCAGCATGGATGGTGGTCATAAATACAGACTCTGGGGCCGGACTGCCTGGGTTTAAATCCCAGATCCACCGCTTCCTAGCTGTGTGACCATGGGCAAGTTAAGTAACATCTCTGGGCTCAGTTGCCTCCTCCATGAAGCAGGGATAATAATGGCACCTGTCTTGGAGGACTGATACAAGCATGAAATGAATTGATAGCTCTCAAAGGTTTAGAAGAGTGCCTGACACCTAGGAAGCTTCAACATGTTTGCTTTCCTACCGGTCACAGTCTCCCTGGGCCTGAGTCTTCTTAGCTGTAAATGGAGGATTCCTACCTGGCCTATATTTTGGGGTTTTATGAAGACAAAATGACACAATGTTATTGGAAGGGAAAATCTGGCAAAGCATAATATAAATTTAGGTTGTGATTAAATCAGCTCAAGCTTTTGTGGCCGACGATCCTCCCCTAAAGAGCTGGGCTGGGCATTTAGAGGCTTGGTTAGTCTTGACTTCTGGGGAAGGAAACAAGAGCGCAGGGAAACACATCCTCCCCTCTACAAGGGTCGGACATATGGTTAGCAGCTGGGATTTATGCAAAGCATTCTTCAAATTAGTCCAAAAGCCCCACTGTTTGGTTATTGCCCCCAGCACAACCATAAAACTACAGCTCACAACTGAGAGCAGGTTGTTCCATCCCCCACCCATGCTCGCCCCGGCCCCTCTCAGTTGCCTCACCCTGGCCACTCCGAGTTGCCTGGCCCCAGAGCCACCTGCGTGTCCTCTGGTTAACTCAATCTGCTGTCAAAAAGGAGGAAGTAATTAAATGGGGGACAAGTCAGTCCCACCACAGGCCCTGCAAAAGTCAATAAAATTTAGTCACCAGAATGGGAGCTGATTTTTAACCACTCTGCTATAAACCATGATGCACACAAAAGATGTCAGCTTCAGGTCACATAGGAACCAGGCCCGGGAACCCGGTGCACAGCAGTTCTCCTTCTGTGGGGCAGAAGGAAGGAAAATGAAGTACTATTTACTCCAGTGAAATGTGACGTGAGAAATGAAGGGAAAACATCTTGTTTCCTCCAAAACTTTATGCCCTAAAGAGACTGGGGGGAGAGGCATCGGCAGTGGTGAAGAGGAGACAAATGGAAAACAGCACAGGATAATATACTGTTACTAGACAGGCCAATCCAGCTTTGGGAAGCTGTATATAAGAGAATCAGCCATTAGACTGCAGTCCAATTAGCAACGTTGTTGCTGGCTTTCTATTTCAAAACCCTCTGCCCTTCTGTTTCACTGCGCTAGTGTGTGAGTGGATTTTCTCAGCCTTCACAGAGCCTTGTCCCAGAGGAGCTGCAGGGAGAAGGGGTGTGGAGGGAAGAACCAGAGCATATGGGAACCAGGATTCTGCTCGGCTGACGTGACCCACCCTGCCTGCCTGCCTGGCCTTTCCCTACCTTCAGTTCCTTTTGTGCTTTGTAAATCATGAACATGAAATCAGTCTCACTGACCACTTCGTAAGAAATTCCAGCTATGATCTAGTAGGGCCAGCCTCCAGATTTGGCCAAGAGCAATAGGGGTGGCATGGGGTGGAGAGGGAGGAGAAGGTCTGTGAACAGGAGATTTCCTTTTCACACATCAGAGACATCACAACAGACCCAGAGTCATAGAAATGTGCTGAATCATTCCATGCCCGCAGGCTAAGCTCTTTTTGCAAAAAGGTCTAGGAACCCTTTTGTTTCATCTTTTTCCCCAAAAAGTCAAAAGTGACTTATTTAGGAATTTCAGTGAAATGCTAAATGCAAAACGCAGAGCATAAAGCAAGCCATAACTGCCTTCAAGTTAGTAGTTTACATTCATTGAACACTTCTTACTAATTTTAATCCTCACAACTTTCCTGGGCAGTAGGGTCTAATATCATTATGCCTATTTTACAGATGAGAAGACTGAGCCCCAGAGAAACGAAGTAACATGCCCAAGGTCATGTGGCTGAAGAGTGGTAGAAATGAGATTTGAACAGTCAGTCACTCAATATTTACTTCCTGTCAGCTCTCCAGGCTAGCAATAGCGGACATTGTTCTGATGCTGAGCAGATTCCCAGACCCTTTCATGTACATTATCTCACTGGATATGCAAACAATCTCTTGAGGCAGGAGTGCTTGCCCCCAATTTAGAGATGAGGAAACTGAAATATAGGAGGATTAAGTGGTCCTCACAATATTATAGAGGCGGAAAATGAAGAGCAGAAATCAAACACACCTTCTGGTCTTCTTCTCACCATACCCCTGAGGCTTCAGAATAGTAAGCGTTTACATATGGCCAGCTCCCATCAGCCCTGGTAAAATCTGCAGCACTGCTCCCCAGGAAGGCTCCCCTCCTCCGCTGCGGGAGACAGGTGTGATGGCTTCTTCACTGACCCCATCCACCCTGCTGGGGATGCGCGCTCGTGTTTCCTGCAAAGGGCCACGTGTGGCCCTCACCCCATCTGTGGAGGCACTGTTTACCTTGTAGATGTGGTAAATTTATCATTTTAGTGAGATAATTTTCCAGTAGATGGCAGTAATGTGTCTTGAGGAAGGGGTGGGTGCCTCTTCCTAATTCATGCAAAGGCAGGGTAGAGGCAAGTGGGGCCCCTGATGGTGTCTGGTTTAAATTCTTTTTTTTTTTTTTTTAATTTTATTACGTTATGTTAGTCACCATACAATACATCATTGGTTTTTGATGGGGTGATCCACGATCCATTGTTTCCGTATAACACCCAGTGCTCCATGCAGTACGTGCCCTCCTTTACCCATAGGAGCAAGATGGCATTGATCCATCTATCTTCTTCTGTTCCCTCTTAAGACCTAAAATGGGAGATTTGCTCTGCAAGAATTCATTTATTGACATTTAAGAAAATGCTTACCGGGTACCTCCAATGGAACAGATATTGTACAAGGTAGACCTACCATGGGGAACAAAAGAAACAGTCCCCACCCTCTTTGTTCTTGAAGCTCAGTAAGGGAGTGTGGAAAGCACGATAGGTCAGTCCACTTGAATCGGCTTACCCTTTGTCTCTGGTTTGCCTCTATTCTGTAAAACTCAACAGCAACAACAACTCAACTCTTTGGACTCCTTTGCAGCTAGAAGTTGCCATGGGACCCAGTTCTGCCCATGAGACATAAACAGTAGTCAATGGACACTTACTTTTCCCCTTCTCCCTTCTTTCTGGGTGGAATACAGATA
Organism: Phoca vitulina; assembly: GCF_004348235.1. Classification (NCBI taxonomy): domain Eukaryota; kingdom Metazoa; phylum Chordata; class Mammalia; order Carnivora; family Phocidae; genus Phoca; species Phoca vitulina. Next base: position 12,220,116 of record NW_022589738.1, on the reverse strand, counting down.
CTATGTCTGAGTAACAGCAGTCATCTTGTAAACATGAGGACAAAACATACTTGCTATAGATAACAGAGAAAGAAGAGAAAAGGAGTCTGAGTCCCGTGTGGCATTATTGAGCCACGAGACTGGTGCTGGATAGCCTATCTTATTTGGGGAGATAAATAAACCCTCATGTTTTTAAACTACCATCAGCCAAGTTTTCTATTACTTGTGGCTAAACACGACCCTAACTGGCACAAGGAGTCAGACATTAATCAGTATAAAAAATAAACATGAATAAATGCCACCCTAGAGAAGTACAGGGCACCATGGGAAGGTAAGCTGAGGCACCTGACCAACTCAGAGGCAAGTAAAGCTTTGTGGAGGAAATGACATTGAATCTCAGTAACTAGGGGGCCGGAGTGACATCGCTCTTGGTAGAGTAAAAAAATTGTACGAAGGCCTTCAGGTGGGAGGAAGCCTATACATTGGGGTTAAAGAGAGAGGGACAGTCTACGCAGGTACAGAGGTAAATCAGCCCATGGGGATCAAAACTGTGACCTCAACCTCTTTGCTTAGTTCATTAACCAACAGGATTGACTAACCACAGCCAGCTAACCACTCAGGCATCCCCAAAGAGGAAGAAATGTGAATGGAAATTTCCCTGGGCCTGGCTGAAGTGGAAATTAGGATCACTTCTGATTATTCACATCAATAGAAGGCAAGGAAGATGCCCAAAGGGAATCAATGTAAAAGTACTGGGAGGATGATGAGTGTCCAGCACAACCTGGGCACTCGATACATGTTTGTTGAATGAACAAATGATGTCAGTGAAAGTAATTTCAAACTGCAAAATGATGCACCCATCATTACTTCCAGTCTGCAATGTGTTGTACCATACTCAATCTTCAAGGTCTAGTTTACAAAAGATAACAGTAGAAATCCTTTTACATTCTTGCCGAGTACAGGTTCAGGATGCTGTCTTCCTATTGGTGAATCTTAGCTTTTGCCCTTTGCTCTGCAAAGGGGGATACTTTCTCTGTCCAAAATCATTCCTCTGAATGCCCACCTTTCTTCTACTTTCCCTCTATCAGATTCTCCCGACCTTCTAGATCACTTCCTGTAAAAAAATGTTTCCATTTCAAACCCTGGTGAAGTATTCATTTGCCTACCCATCACAGACCGATCTTCAGCTCCGCCTCTGGGAATATTGCTTCTCTCTCTTTCCACTTCTCTCCCCCTGGGAAGTGGCAGTCTCTCCCTGCTTCACCCCCCTTCTCAGCATCCTTGCTCCAGCCCACCCTCACCCCACAGGGCCCCACACCCAGCCTCTTTTTGGCCACACAGTGCTTCTCACCAATCTTGAATTGCACCAGGCTCCAGGGCATCCCTCCCCTCTGCCTGAATCACCCACCCCATCCGTACCTGCTTCATTCCTATTTCGCTGTGTCTTTTAGCCATCTCCTCCCCCGGGAAGCCTTCCCCTACGCTCCAGCCCCATGGCTTTTCCTCTCCACACTCCAGTAACGCTGGACTGTCATGTCCTGTTCCCTGCTCAGTCTCTCCCACTGACCAGAGGACTCCAGGAGGTAGGGACTCTGCCATCCTGCTCACTGGTGAATCACCAGCCTTCGAGAACAGTTAAAACACACAGCAGGCACAGAATGAATACTTATCACAGTCACATTATAGTGGATTCCTTTTCTACTTTCCACATAACTGTAAGCTCCAAGAGGACACAGTTTAGGTATTTTCCATCTTTGAATACTCCAGACTAGGGACAAAGTCTGACACAGGATAAGGAAGGGGGGGGGGTCCTAACATGTTTAACCTGGAGAAGAGTTAACTGGGGAAAGAAGCAGAGAGGACCCACTCGCTGTCTTTAAATATCTGAAAGGCTGTCAAATGCACTAATATAAAGCTACTCCAAGTATGGTCCAAAAAGACCAGCAGCATCCGCAGCAGCTGGGAACTCGGTAGACGTGCTGCCGCTCAAGTCCCCCCGCAGACCCACCAAACCAGAAGTTCTAGGATGGGACCCTGGGGCTGCTTTAAAGAGCCCTCCAGGGGACTGCAACTCGTGCTATAGTTTGAGAAGCCTTGGGCTAATGGTAAGCGTATTCTGGGTTGAGAAGGAGGCAGTTTTCCATTGAATACACAGAAAATTCCTCTATGAGTCTACCCAGTAATGGAGGGGGCTGCCTCGATAAGTTCCCAATAGCTCCACAGGCCCCGGAAAAGCAGGGGAACCTCCCATCAGGCCTCTGCTGGGATTTTATGCCTCAATTACGATATTGTTGATCCAGCCAGGAGACAAGAGACCGGAGTAACAAAAGCCCTTCAGAAGTTTCCCACAGATCTCTGGCTTGCAGGATCGGGGGCCAGGGACGTTTGAGGGGGACACCCCTGTCAGACCAGTTCTACCTCTCCACACACCTGGAGCCCGAGGGGGGGGGGTCAGTGGCGCAAAGGTGACACAGGCAGGAGGAGGGCATCCATATTCATCTTTTTCATTTGAGAAAAGCTTTATGGTTGCAGAAGGAAAAGAACCTCACAGTTGCAATAATAGAAATACCAAAAGTTAACATTTATCAAGCATTTACTCTATGTCAGGTGCAGTGCTAACTTGCTTGGCAAGGATTTTCTCATTTGATTCTTCCAAGAACCCTATAAAAATCGCTAATATTATCTCTTATCTGAAATGAAGAAATAAAGTGAGAAAGAGGCAAAATGCCTTCTCAAAAGATCACGCCATTAATAAGGGCCAGAGCTGGGATTTGAACCCAAGTGCAAGTTCAAGCTTCAGAGTTTGATCTCATGACTTCGACTCCGTGCTCCTTAACATTAAGCAGTTAAATATTAAATGTTCAGGATCCAGAAGGCCTTTGGCCGGGGCCAATGAGATGCCCAAGCTGCAGAGCTGGAGGAGGAGAGTGAGCTATGAAGAAAATAGGATTGGCCAGGGTGGGCTAGGACATATGACAGCAAAAACCCCCCTGACATCTCAGGTGAAAGTCTATCACAGGTGTTCCTAGGTGGGCTGCTTTCCCGGGAGCCCTCCTCCCACCTAGGTCAGATCCAGGCACCTTCCACTGTTGGCTCCATCCTCCCCTGGAGCCTTGGGGGACTGTCTGCACTCTACCAGCTGACCAAAGAAGACTGGGAACAAGGGAAGGACCTCACCAGTTATTCGAGGGGCCAAGCCTGGGAGCCAAGTGGACCACCTCCTCCACATTGTACTGGCCAGAACTAGTTACATGACCCTTCATCAATGCAAAGGAGGTGGCACAAAGCTATTCCTGGGACCTGGGAAGACAACGAAAGCTGGTCAGCACTGGAATTGTCGCTGCCACGGAGAGATTTTTTATTCTCACCCATGAAGGGGCAAACTCATCTCTAGACACCATCTCTAAACTGTTTGGATGATAAAACACTTTAGGCCCTTACACTTCTAGGTGTAGGTTTATACAGAAACTATATATATGCCCTTAAGCCAACATATGTATTAGATATTTGATTTGCTTGATTTCTTTGTTTTTTTTTTTTTAGGTAAAGAAATATATACCAAGATAGGTTTCATTATTTTCTGCTTCCACCCCGATGGATTGGCTTGGCATCCCCTGGCATTGTTCCGCCCCACTCTGGAGACCCCTGCCCTGTAGCTCTGAGAGCTGCCCAGAGGGGAGGCAGTTTGCTGAGCTGGAAGCAAGGGCTCCCGGGGCACAGTGATTTCCTGGAGATGTCCCAGCATGGTGCACAGAAATGGGCAGAGAGCAGGGAGGGGATGGCTCTGAGCCATCCTGTGTCTCTCTCTGTGGAGGACTCCATCCTCTTCCTCCCTCCCTCTGCCCAGATCTCTGACTTAAGTGCAGGTGTGGCATGAAAACCCTCCTATTAGGTGGGAGTAACTGACCCCCTAAACCCACTCTGACTCTAAGGTTCACCAGCTCCACGAACACACGGTGCGGGGGGAGCAGTGAGGTGAGGGGTCAGAGGGCCTGCCTTGATTCACAGCTTCACTGATGTTCCAGTATCAGAGGGCAAGGGTCAGGATAACACAGTTAGAAATCTGAGTTACTGTTAATATATGGCCTGTGGGGATAAGCCGGCATGAAATTCAGAAAGACAAATGGGAGAGTGTAAAGAATAATGATAGCGATAACTAGCATTTACGGAGGGCTTACTGTATGCCAAGTCTGTTACAAGTACTTCACCTGCATTAATACACTACAGTCCTTTGAAACAGATGTTATTATTACCTCTGCTTTACAGAAGAGGAACTGAGGCACAGATACGTTTAACCGAAGCATGTAGAGGTTTACTAATGCCCAGTGTGGCCCACTGCCCAGCAGCATTGGCCTCCCCTGGGAGCTTACTAGAAATGCAGAATTCTAGGCCCCACCCAGGACCATTGAATCAGAGCTCTCGTTTTAATAAGACCCACCCCCAAGGGGATAGTCACACATTAGAGCCTGAGAGAGGCTGGATTAGTGGGGCATCAAGGTCTTATTCAGCCCACATCATCAGTGGCCTTTTGTTTCAAGAGACGGTTGCCTCCCGGTGCTGAAGTTAGGCAGGCACCTGCTGAGCTAAATTCTTCCTCTGTGATCTAGAAGTGATATCTGCCATTCCCAAAGGCAAAGTGTTAAGTTAGGGTGGTTAGCATTTGCTATCGTAAAAAAAAAAAAAAAAATTATTTCCCAAAGGGAAGAGCTTATGAATTTGGTATATACAAAGATTTGATTGATTCCTACTTCTCTTTCCCATGGTTCTAAAGCAACAGAGGTGAAGAATGAGACTCCGAAATGAGTTGGCCTCATTCGACTTCATAGCCCACATGGCCATGTCGTCAGACAAGTCATTAGCCTTAGTCTCAGTTTCTTCCTGTGCGAGATGGGGATGCACATAAAAGGAGAACAGCCTGTGCAGCTGTCACGAGGATTCAATAAAATAATCCATGTGAAACAATACTGTGAACACATAGTTAATACTCAGTACAGTCAAACTTGACCGTTACGAAGGGTGGTCATAGACAATTCTAGCTCATGTTTATAATCTCGACTCAATTTGTTCTGGATGCCCTGGAATGTGCTATGTGTGCCTAAATCTCAAGACAGAATGAACTATTCGTTTAGAAGTTGTTACAAAAACAATGGATGTTAGAGACCCCAGCTTTGCCCAGGTCAGAAAACCGGTTGCATAAATGAACCACCAAATACTGAAGCACAAATATCTTCACTTCGGAAGAAGACCTTAGGAGCAGTTCTATCTTCCAGATGATTCAGAGTCGATTTGATTGTTTTCCTCTGTATTGTTTCATCCTGTTCTTTCTAGAGGGCAACTCATAAAGTTGGCACCTTCAGTTATTTTGCATAGTATTGGGAAAATTCTGTAAAATACCAGGGTTTTTCTCAAAATACATGTCAATGATAAATTTAGATAAGAAGGGACACAGATCCAGGGTGTGTAGCCAATAAAAACAAAAAGGGAGCTTTCGGTGACCCTAAACACTTTTCTTTTTTCTGTTTATAATTATATATACCAGTGAGTCTAGAATCATTTAAATTTATCTGGGCAGGTTTCAACAGCAGTTCACACACACACATATTCCAGAATTATTTCACCTAATTGGTACAATTCTTTTTTTTTTTTTTTTTTAAGATTTATTTATTTATTTATTTGACACAGAGAGAAACACAGCGAGAGAAGGAACACAAGTAGGGGGAGTGGGAGGGAGAGTGGGAGAGGGAGAAGCGGACTTCCCTCTGAGCAGGGAGCCTGACGTGGGGCTCGATCCCAGGACCCTGGGATCATGACCTGAGCCGAAGGCAGACACTTAACGACTGAGCCACCCAGGCGCCCCAAATTGGTACAATTCTTAAGCAAATTTTTGTTTGTTTTGGCCACCAGAAACCTCCCTCATAATATATAGAAGCAACCGCTGTGTAGCGAGTGGCCACCTATCCTCAACTGGACCATGATGTGGAGAGAACACAGTCCTGGACCATCTCTGGACCACCAGGGCAACCCTGTGACATCACACAACTCACTCAGCCTCTCTGGACCTTCCTTGGTTGCCACAGCTTTTACATCATCATTCAGATAGTTGGCCCAACTCCCTCACCACCCTCCTCCTGTAGTGAAGAGTAGATGAAAGAAATTCACAAGCTCTAAGCCAAAGGCATATATAAATTTTGGTCGACTAATATTTGTTTTACTTCTTTTATGTTGTTCAGATGTGGAGAGGTAAATGAAAACTATTTTTCTCATTCCCATGGAAGATAAAGAGAACAGATTCCATTCATTATCCCTTTCTACTAAAAGCCTGTGTGGGGGCGCCTGGGTGGAGCAGTGGGTTGAGCATCTGATTCTTGATTTCAGCTCAGGTTGTGATCTCAGGATCATGGGATAGAGCCCCACGTCAGGCTTCTTGCTGAGTGGGGAATCTGCTTGTCTCTCTCTCCCTCTCTCCTTCCTCCACTCACCCTCACTCTCTCTCTCTCTCTAAAATATATAAAATAAAATAATTTTTAAAAAAGCCTCTGTGTGTGTGTGTGTGTATGTGTGTGTGAGTGTGTATGTGAGTGTGTATGTGTGTGTGAGTGTGCGTGTGTGTAGTGGTGATTTGGAAAAGAAAAGCAGCCAGAAGTATAAGAGGGAGACACAGACACAAACAGAAAACCACCGGGATCAATGTCACTAGGAATCCCGGTATGAGCACCAACTAGCTGTGTGACCTTGTGTAAGTCATGTCGCCTCTTGAGGCCTCCGTTTCCTCACCTATAAGATGAACAAACCAGGCTACATCATCTCTCATGTCTTCTCAACTTTCAATGATCTATGGTGCTCTCCCCAGTCAGGCTCAACAAACCAGTCACCTCCCCTACGCAACGATGATGGATGAATCAACTCCCGGAAGCAGTATGGAGCCAGTCCACACCCTGTCCACAACCTTGTGATAACAGGCTCTGGCCTGCTCAGGCAAGGTGGGTCTTTCTGGTTCCATAGTGTACCAGGAGTGGTGGCAGAGGAAATGTCACGAAGGAAGAAAGGGGGGGAAAGGAAGACCAGTCGCCAGGTTATGACACTCTCTACTGACAATGTATACCACAACTTGTAGTTTTCAAGATATTTTTAGAAATAATATCCATTGCATTAGCATCGTGATGAGGGTGAGACCATGACATTTACTCCATATCCCATGCCTGGCATGGCCTGGGCCTGGCACATAGGCTCGTGCTTATTGTAAAAAAAAAAAGAGTCAATGAAAGATCTCATCTCATCCGGTGAGATAGGTGTGGTTATTTTCCCCATATTCAGATGAGGAAACTGAGATTCAGAAGAGGTAGCTGATTGTCTAAGGTTGCCTAGCTATTAAGATGAGCTGTGATTTGACCGTGTCTACCATCTCTAAAACCTGTGCTTGTTCCCCATGTCATCATCTGCAGTGCTATAGGTTATCGAGAAATGGCCACACATTTTTTGTAGCTTCTCCCATCAAGAAATTGAGTCCTTTTATCCACCCACTGAATTCCAAGCTTGGTCACTTGACTTGCTTTGGCCAATGGGATATTGGCAAATATAATGCAAGCAAAGCCGTGTGAAATATTTGCATATGGAGGCTTGCTCTTTCTTACCGCTGGGAACACTTCCATTGCCATGTGAAGAAGCCCGGGATGGCCCTCCTGGAAAATGAGGGACCACGTGGACAGACAGGCTTGAGCAACCCCAACTATCTCAGCCATCCCCACTGAGGCTCTTGACATTTGAATGAGACCATCTCAGACCATCCAGTCTCTGTTGAGCCAACTCAGAGCAGAAGCCACAAAATCGTAAGCAGAAAAATGATCATTGCGGGGTGCCTGGGTGGCTCAGTCATTAAATGTCCGCCTCTGGCTCAGGTCATGATCCCGGGGTCCTGGGATTGAGCCCCACATTGGGCTCCCTGCTCGGCAAGAAGCCTGCTTCTCCTTCTCCCGCTCCCCCTGCTTGTGTTCCCTCTCTCGCTGTCTCTCTCTCTCTCTCTCAAATAAATAAATAAAATCTTAAAAAAAAAAAAAGAAAAATGATTGTTGCTTTAAGCCACTCAATTTGGGGTTGATTTGTTACACACCAGAAGCCAGCTGATACAAATAGCATCCTTCCACCCTCACGGCTTCTGATGTTTCATGGTGACTATTATTTTATGCTGAACCGCCCTTCTTTTTCACACAACCTTGAAGTCATTCCTCATGCCAACACCTATCGGATTGGCACCGTCGGGTCCTGCCTGGCTTTTCAAGGGGGAGTTAGCAGCTGCCAACTTCTGCGGCTCTTGCCACCTTCCGTGGTCTGTCACTGGGGCCATTTCTGTGCTCTGGTTGCAGTCACAGAACATCTGCCATTAACCAGCCATGAGGGGCCTGCTAGCTCACCCAGCGAGACAACAGAGCTGGAAAAAAAAAAAAAAAAAAAACCTGCTGGGAGGAACAGAACAAAACACAGCCTGCCGCGGGGCAGCCCGGCAGAACTGCCAAACCGCGCGCATGGCAAGAGGGAGCCATGTAACAGACAAAGCACAAGCACCTGAGCCCGGGAAGCCCGTCCGGCACATAGTAGGTGCTCAATACATCGTCATGGAACGAAGGAATACAAATCGGCCCAGCTGCAGAAGCGGGGCTTCCGTCTGTTCTCAGATCGTACTGCAAATGCATTTGGCCCTCCTTGCTGAAACCCGCCTCTGCTCGCCAGGCCTCCTCCGACCCTCAGAATGAGAGCGACTCCAGGCCACATCTTAACTGCCAGCACAAATGCTTCCTGATTACCTTGGAAACTGAGATGGGGCCCATCAGCTTCCTCTTCTAGTGACTTCGGTGCAGATTAGATCAAATAAATTAGCGTCCTCCATCTCAACTACATCGCTCGATGGAAACAACTTTACTTACCCGCAAAGGCAGGGGTTAACTTACAATTCCCTGCGTCCAAATAAAGATTTACTTACATGTTTACTTATTTATGCCTCATCTCCCTGCACAAAAGCTTTAAGACAGCAACGGAAAAATATCAAATGCAGCATTTTATTTTCAAGCTGACAAGCCTGGAGAAGAGGAAGCTTTTTTTAAAAAAAAAAAAAAAAAAATGTTTTCCTGGCAGCCTCTTTTGACCTATACTTGGCATTCTGTGTAATGTCCATGTGCAGGAGATTGCAATGGTGGGAAGGTCACGGGTCATGTGGTGTCAGCTCAGCCCATGCAAGGGGATGTGAACCTCCAGGCCTATTGGAGCTGAACCTCTGGCCAAATGAGGTCATGGGGCGGGAATGTCAATTCCAGAGAATGTATGTTTTCTGGTTTTACAATACAATTTGGGGAGGTGAAAGATCGTGTCATTACAAAGTCAATACAGTTCAGAGCAGAGGGCAAGGAAGGAGGAGAATGGGAGTAATGTTTGCCAATTTGTCAGGCTCTAAGTCTCCATATCCCTCTTTACGCAATCAAGAGTGATCATAGGCAGCTTCTGGGGAAATATCGCAGTCCTGGTATTTTCAGCGGAACAATTATACGTTTGTAAGTTATGTACAACACCACTGGAAGAAGGATAGGCAGGACAGATGACCCGCAGGCAGGCTCGATGGTAAAAATTGGCTTAAGGAGGCAGCCTGGGGCGGTTGGAAAGAATCACCTAGACTGTAAGGATGATGGAAGGGAAGAGGGGGCAGAAGATACAGCCCTGAGCCTAGCAATGATGGCAACTCGGCCAGGGGTGGGCTCAGAATTCCAGACACAAGCTGCTCCCCGAGGGAGGCTAGTTTTCAGTTGGTTGACTTGTTTCTCTTTAACATGAAATCGTTTTCAAAAAGAGAAAAGCAGAAGGAATTTTACAGTGAACATCCATATACCCAACACCTAGGTTCTACATTTAACATTTTGCTACAATCGCTTTATTACATATCTAGCCCTTCATCCATCCGTCTGGCCATCTCATCTTTACATTAAGGAGGGTGCGTGATGTGATGAGCACCGGGTATTATATAAGACTGATGAATCACTGAACTCTACCTCTGAAACTAAGAATACACTCTATGTTAATTAATTGAATTTAAATTTTAAAAAAGTGAGTTGCAGGTGTCAGTTCACTTCCTCCAAAATACATCCATACTCGTGTCCTTAATGGTTGTTCAGTATTTGGTATTTTTGCTTCTTGAGATTAAATTTATATATAATGAACCACACATACACATCTTCAATTACTACTTGATGAATTCCAACAAAGGCATAAAACAGTGCAACCCAAACCCCGATCAAGATAAAGAGCATGGCCATCATCCAGAAAGTTCCCTCATATCCCTTCCCAGTAAATCCCTGCCCCTAACAATCAGAGGCGACCGTTGCTCTTTTTTTTTTAAACCACCAGAGATTAGTTTTGTATATTCTAGAAAGTCTTGTAAATGGAATCATACCGTATTCACTCTTGTGCAAGGTTTCTGTCAGTCAACATAACGTTTTTAGAATCCATCTATGCTGTTGTGTGTATCAGTTGCTCATTCCTTTTTATTGTTCAGTAGAATTCCATTGTACGAATTATTACATTTTGTTTATCCATTCACCTGTTGATGGCTACATTGATTGTTTTCAGTCTTTCTGGCTATTAGGAATCTTTTTGGATTGATGGAAATACATGAGCTGAAAGGGCTCAGTGCAATTGGTCTGTCAACTCACATATTCAACTTTCAACTGTCCTGCAGTTAACCTTGTGGCTTACCCTCTTAAGTGTCAAAGTTGAGAGGTGAAAGCCAAAATAACTCACAGCTTAATCTGACTTACATTCAATGATGTAGATCGATTTTATTGCCTCGTAAGGTAAGAGACAAAAATGAGAAGTAATTTACATAAATAGACAAAATCAGTACTACTTCATATCAGCTGGGGTCTGAGAAGGTGGAATAAACTTATCCTTGTGGTCTCTGAGTCCTGTCCTCACCAGAAGGAACAGTTACCCATCCCTATATTTCTCCCTTCTCTTACCTGGACAGGTTTTCAGGAAGGAAGTGGCCCCACCTAAAGTCAAGCTAAACTCAAGACCCCAGTGTCCATGGGGTCCCAGTTCTCCAAATGCTGGTAGAAAAAAACCTTTTCTGCCCTCTCAGAAGAAAATACCGGAAACACCTTTATCTTTTCCACACCTTCACCTTCCATTCTTTCCTCAACCCACTACAGTTCCACTGTCAATCTCAGCACAGTGTCAAATAAGATGAGCACCGAGAGATTTCCCCCGGATTTGGCACCCATCGGCAATGTTAGAGAGGACAGTTCCAGTGAAGTGGTGGGGATGGGGAGAAGTTTAACACAGCCAGAGAGAAACTGAGAGAAGGGAGCTAAGTAGAGGCAGAGAGGACCCTGTGAGATAGAAGCTGGTGCGGTAAAGGAAGTTTCTAGAAACAATCTTCACCCACTTTCAAAGTTCATCTAGAGCCAACCCACCCTGGTCTCCACCTTACGTGTCAGGGCTGTTTTCTCTTCACTTCTGTCTGGGTAAGAAGCTCGGCACTCTCCCCAGACACTTCTCAGTCTCAGAATAGCACCACCCATGTCTTCTGTAGCAACCTGGAAACGGACTGTCCCCCTCTGGTCCTTGCCCCAGCCAAGGAAGACACTGTCCTAGCTGGCTGTCAATGCCTTGACAGATATCATCTTTGCTCCCCTGAGGTCAATGATTCTCTGGCCCCTGGAGTTCTTCCCTTCCCCACTGACCCCTTCTGTCTGTCTCATTCCAGTTGCCTGAACAGAGTTCATGTGCAAATTGCCAAGGCTGCTTCTGGCCTCAGGTGAAGCTGGGTCTCTTGACTATTATTTTAAGCTACCAACCCAGGCTTTGCTGGCAGCCTGAGACTTGAATGGCAGCTTTGCCATGTTCCCCAGAATGCACGAGGCTGCCCTGGGCTCCTTACTCATTCCTAATTCCATCTCTTCTCATTTTAAAACCCTCAATGTCCCTATTGAGTCTCCCATGCAATTCCAGTTTCCATGTAATGGGAAACATCTAGGTCTCAGTTCATTTGTAGAACAGATATGATTAAGACAACCCACAACCACTGAACGGTCCTCAACACATCATATGCCACCCCTGTTCTCCCTAGTGACCCAGTCAAGTTTCTCTACCGCTGTTACACACAATCCCCATTCCCACACCCCTACTCGTGCACGCTCTCACAATCCTTATGTGGTTGGTACCCAATACCAAAATGCTTTAACACATGACGGCAAGAGCAGCTAGACTTTCTACGAAGGGGAGATTCCTCGACAGGGGCATCATTGCACACATCAGCTATCGCATCGGGATGTAAGAAGATGATGCTCTCGTGTGATGCAGGTGTGTCGCTTGGTTTGTTCACACTATTTGGTTCCAGAACATCATGTTTTCTGTTTCTGTGCTTGGTTTTCATAGCTTCCTTTCTCACCTCTTTGGTTCTATCTGCCGCTGTCATTGTACCTGTCTCCAGCAGCACCAGCCACCCCATCTTCCAATCTGTCTTTTCGAATGAAACATGTTGGAAAAAGGACACAGGCTCCAAGTGATGACAATATACAAACGGGCACAGTGCCTGGAATATTATAGCTACTCAAAATAGGTTTTAAAATATTATCAACTAAATAAAAGAAAAACTTTCCTGGTAAAACACATAGAAAGTCTAGATAAAATATGACACTATCCCTCCCCAGTTTAAGAAAAAAAAAAAAAAGCACAAAGCTTGGCTGGAAAACATGAGAAACCCCCAAATTCCCGATTAGCAAAGGGAAATGAAAGAGCAGTAAATTCCCACTGGTGCCATGGAATCCCCCAGAAGCTTCAGCCCAGATATAGACCCCCAGGGACTGAGATGGGGGCTCTGACGCCCTCCCGCACACAGAAGCCTGAAGCCTCAGAAATCGTTCCCATCCACCAAGACTAACACAATCACCCTGTCCACTGGCTCATTAAAGCAATGAAGAAACTTGCTGTCTGCCTGGTCTTTATGCAGGTAAATTAAAAAAAAAAAAAAGTCATCTATGAAAAAGTCAAGAACCTAAGCCTCTATTCCTTATAGAGGTGAAGTTTGAGTTATAGAAAGCCCAAGCATAGAGGTCAACATATAAATTGGTCCAGAGCCTGGGAGACCCTACGGCCTTGGCAAAAGTCAGTGTGAAATCACTCTGAACACTACAAGGACCTCCACAGAAGGAAACAAAACCTAAAGACAGACTCACAATAAAAAAAAAACCAACCCACAATGACCAGCTATACAAGGAAATGAATTACCATAAGGGATAGTTGGCAGCTGCAACAAAGAGGAAGAATATAGCCCTACCCTTGGAAATAATAGAAAACTCTGAAGAAGAATATAAAATAAAGATCCTGAAAATGATTAAAAAGATACCAAGAATAAACAGATATGGTAATGAAAGGGAAGGATAATATGAATGAGGAGCAACTGGAGTTGAAGTACTAATAAAATCTTGTAAGAAGAGTAATGGAAATTTAGAATGAATTTCATCATGCAATGGAAGAACCAGAGCCAGGTGACTTCTGTAAAAATGGGCAGCAGGAAGAGACAAGGAGGGCAAAAGAGCGAGGAGCAAGGAACACTTAAAAGCAGGAGTACAGAAGCCTCACCCTGGCACTTTGACCTCCCAGAGTGTAGATCCAGGGAACATTTCCTATTTGGATTTGCATGTCCGATATCTCTTCAGCTAGTCCCTGGCATAGAAGAGGATCTCACCAAAGGCTTGCTGAATGAATGCAGCAGCAGATGAACAAGCTATAGGCAAAAGGACTGAGGAATAATGGAGGAAAGCCTTCCGGACAGTATTGTGGACTACAGTTTTTCTTTTCTCTCTTAAAGCCTGGCGTGGTTCCCCAAACTCATTCTATCTCAACAATGGCAGACGTTCACGAGCCAAGGCCATGTATAGCCATCCAGAGGCAGCAGACATTTTTGTGGAAAGCATTTTGCAGCAGGGCCTAGATGAGCTCATGACTTTCTGGACTGTGGTTGTGCTGAGAGCTTTATTCCAGCCCTGCATGGATTGAAGCAAAAGTGCAGAGGGACAGAAAGGGCGAGGGCCATGGAAACACAGCTGGAGAAGTCCACGCAGAACAAAGCAGGTCTCCAGCCTGAATATGGCACAGTTGCTAACAGAGGGCCACGAAGCTCCCTGATCTCGATGGTTCAACTTGTCAGTAGAGAGATGACCAGTCTAGGTTTTATCTCAGTGGAACTGGTAGCATGTGAACATAGAAATCAAGTCAAAGGACAACGAAGAAGCAGGTGACAAAAGATAAAGGGGGACCTGTTCCAGAATCGGCCCAAGGCCGCATCCATAGCTTTCTCATAGCTGTAAGGGGAGGGATGGAGCAAGTAATATCCCCCAAACCCAAAACCAACAAGAGGAAACACCACCTTGGCATGATGGCTTGAAATCGTGTTGCTCTCTATGCTGAATTTAACTATTTCCTAAACTATATATGTTCCACTCCAAATTTAGGATCCAGTGGTTCTCAGTTTCTCTTTTAGTTTGCCAAAGAATCCACTGGATTTTTTTCCAGCCCTCTCTCCACTCAGTAATGTTCCCATTTCACTTAGATAACTCAAGATGCTAAGCCTGCGGACGTCATTCCCACAAGCAGAAGCAGCAATAGACCATTGCTGTACGCAACACAAAACACACTTCACGAGAGGTTAACACGCGAGAATATCGGGATCAGATGGGCATACTTAGGTGTCTGTTGCACCCACTCTGGGAAATGAATCATGCCAGATGACTTTCTGACCTTTAGGTTTTCCTTTTATACAATGAGGATGAATGGAAGGGGTTTGGGTGTCAGGCTGACTAGAGTCTGAAGCTGGGCTTTGCCAGGTGCTAGTTAAGAGACCTCAGTGAGTTATTTAACCTCTCTGAACTCATCTGAAAAGTGGGGCTAGAGGTATTATCAGTTGATATTAGGTACAGTGCGTGTCTGCTGTACTGACCTTGTGGGGCAGCTGGGAGGATGAAGCACCATGATGACGTGTGACTATAACTCTCTGCGATAGTATCTCATGAAGAACACTGAGAACACTCATCATGGATTTTCTTTTTTTTTTTCTTTTTTCTTTTTTTTTTTTTGATGCTTAGCCATAGATAAAAGTCCAGAGAGAACCATACTGTTGAAGCAGGGCTTTAAGGTTGAGAGAAACAAAAGCCCACAGCAGAATTACAGAAGGCCCCCACCGCTTACCATATCCCAACCAAAGAAAAACAAAATCTAACCCAGATCCCCATGCATCGATTCCCACACATTGGAATATAGTCTCCATCCTTTCAGAGAATACACATGCTCAAATGCACGCCTAAGTGTTAACGGAAGTTACCTCTAGGGCATGTAATTAAGCATTTGTAAAGATGATCGTGTGGTAGATTGAAGATGATCAAATCTTTCTTTGCTACTCCTCCCATCGAGAGATGGCATCCATGCCCCACTTGTTGCATCTGGGCTCACCTTTGTGACTTACATGACAGATAGCATGCAGGGGAGGTGATGTTCTGGAACTTCCAAGGCTAAGTCATGAGCAGACTTGCAGCCTCTGCCAGATCTCTGTGGATGCTTGCTGCAAGGAAGCCGGTCGCCATGTAAGGAGTCTGCCTGTCCTGAGGCTACCATGCTGGAAAGCACACTTGAAATGACCACCTGGAGAACCTTGAGACCCCAGGAAGAAAGCGAGAGAAATGCCCGGCCGGCCCCTAGGCCTTCCAGCCTTTCCCCGCTGAGGTCCCAGTCATCTGGAGGTGCAGAGCCAGACTGTGTCTGCCTAAACTGCAGATTCAAAAGCAAAATACATGCTGTTTCTCTAAGCCACTAAGGTTTGGGGTGGTTTGTTACATGGCAATACGTAACTGGTAGAGAACACGTTCTTTTATTGTCTGAATTTCTCACAACCAACACGTGTTTCTCTTTCCAGTTTGAAAATAAAAGGGAAAAAAATGAAAGAGAAAGTTAAAGGAGAAGAAAGCCTTTTTTAAAAGAGAGAGGCAATCTCCTGTACTCTTTTCCTTTCACTAGCCTCTCCAACAACCTTCTCTTAACACTGGATTCAACTTGGATCGTCATAGGCTAGTCAGCTCCCTCTTCTGAAGGAAACGACCATTTGATGCCTCCTGTCATCTCAGAGAAAATAGATCCTGTTCTAAAGAGCTGTAAGCACAGGGTAAAGCCCTTTAGAGATTCAGAGACAAGAGCTCAATGTCCTCTGGGATGGATACATCATTTTGCATGTGTCCTTACGCTCTTCAGTTGGCCGTACCATCCTAGTAAACTGACTCAGCTCAAACCTCGCTAAGAAAAAAGGAGCAACTGATCTGCTTTAGAGTCTAACCTGGCACCATCGTGGTGTGACTTTGGAGAGGGTGAACCTTCCCTATTAAGAATGTGGTCTTTAAGATCTTGGATCAGAAGGGACCTCAGAGAGTCTTGGGTTCTGCAACTGGGGTGGAGGGGAAGGTGTTCTTGTCACCTCTTGGCTTCCACTTTCATCAACCAAAGGGGTTTGACTGGATGGTCTTTTTAAAAAATTTTTATTTATTTATTATTTCTTTTAAGTAAGCTCTACACCCAACGTGGGGCTTGAACTCACAACCCCGAGATCAAGACTCGCGTGCTCTGCTGATTGAGCCAGCCAGGTGTCCCTGACTGGATGTTCTTGAAGACCTCTCATAGTTACAAAGCTTAATGCTTGAAGCTAAAGCTGAAGGCCAGGTCCCGCTCTGCAACATGTCAGACAAATCAGAGATGGAAAGAAGCCTTCCATGGCGTCATCATAAGCAGAGTGCTAAAGCTTCAGTGTGACTTAATAAGACATTCATTCTCTCGGTTCACCACCCCCTTTAGTGAAGGACCCAGATTCCCGTGCATAAGGAACTGTTAGAAATAAAGGAGTGTCAACTTGGCAGAGACTTTCCATTCTCTGAGGGGAATAAAGTGTAGTTGCCACTCTTCAAAGGGAAGATCTGGTGTGTGTGACGTGCTGAAATGAGCAGATCTTTGGGAAGCATTTTCACTGTTTCTTGGTGGAAGAGTGGTTTGGTGTTTCCTGGTATCTCCTATACAGGCCGTTTTAGATTGTCTGCCAGCCATCCCCTCCCCCGACAGCAAAGCCAGAGAAAGCAGCTGAGAGAATGAACCTCTCCCCCACCCCCTTGGTGCAAGAATTCCCTCATCAGTTAAACGGAGAATCAGCTTACCCAGTGAATTCTAATGAGGCAGCCTGCTCAGCTGTCAGCAGCCCTCCCTGCTGAAGAAGACAGCAAGCAAGGAAAAAGATGGCCCACGACGCTCGGAGCAGCTTACCTTCCCACACCAAGGGACATGAATGTCAGAATGGCCTCCATTACAGCGGGGCTCACAGACAAGCCCAGCCACAAAGAACACTGGAGTAAGTTACCCTGGGTCCAAGGACCCCCACAAAACAGAGCAGGTAGGGAATGGCAATTGGAGGAAATTAATTAAGATTAATTATTAGTCTGGTGAAAAATCTAGGCTTAAACACACGCACATATACAAGCCCCCTTTGTGTGCCAGCTCTGAATTGAAGTGGGGGACATTTCAACCTTAGACCCAAGGGCAGCCAATTGAAGGTCTGAGTTGGTATTAGTTGGGGAAACACGGGAACCATTTACATTTACAAAGGTGGTGCTAAGAAATCCAGGAAACAGGCTGGAGGCAAAATGGCAGGGGTCCCAGACAGACCTTGGCCACTGGTTTTATCACTTGAGAGAAGACTGGTAAGCACCAGGTCTGTGCTTCCGAAACAAGGGAAGGCAGTAGAACGCCTGCAGTGCGTGGACCACAAGGGTAAGCAGAGCGTATCTTTCAAAGGCATCAGTCTTGACGGCAAGTACTTTAAATATTATTTATTTTTAATTCGGAAACTGTTTTCCAGTTTTACAACCGACCTGTGAGGTAGAAGCAATGTAAAACAAAATTTTATGCACACGGTTCATGAGTTTTAGCAAATATACACACCTGTAAAACACCACCAAAATCAAGAAATAGAATATTTTCATCATCCTACAAATTTTCCTTGTGCTCTTTCACAGTTAATACTCCTTCTAGCCCTAGGAAACCGCTAATCTGCATTCTGTCACTACAAGTTAGATTTGTCTTTTTTCAGAGGTTCATGTAAATGGAATCATAGACTATTTCCTTTTTGTGTCTGGCTTCTTTTGCTCAGCAAAATGGCTTGAGATTCATCCATTTGTTTTGTGCATCAGTTCATTCTTTCTTATTGTTAGATAGTATTCCATTGTACAAACATAGCAGATTTTTTTTTTTTGAGAGGGGGCGGAAAGGCAGAGGGAGAGAGAGTCTTAAGCAGACTCCATGCCCAGCGTGGAGCCCAACGTGGGTTCGATCTCACAACCCTGAGATCATGACCTGAGCCTAAATCAAGAGTCAGACACTTAACTGACTGAGCCACCCAGGCACCCCAAACGTAGCAGAATTTTTAATAACATTCTCAAGCTAATGAACATTCAGGTTGTTTCAAGTTGGGACTGTTATGAATGAAGCCACTATGAACATTTGTGTATGAGTCTTTGTGTGTTTCCAGGTCTTAAGTCAAGGCTATGTTTAATTTTATAAGAAATTGCCAAGCTTGTCTAAAGTTGTTCTACCAATATGCATTCCCACTAGAAAGAACTTATATTGAAACAAAGGCAAAGGACTTGAGCCACATGATATAGGGGGGTTCTAAATCCCCGATGTAAGCCATAGTCAATTTCCCATGAAAAATCTCTTAAGGCATTCCCCCAAAGTACCATACACATATTTTGGGCTTTGGAATTCTGTACTGTAACACGTGAGGATGCACATAAATACAGTATGTGTGTACAGTAATATGCATGTGTAGATCTATTACTTAAGAATAGGTAACTATGGGGGCGCCTGGGTGGCTCAGTCGTTAAGAGTCTGCCTTCGGCTCAGGTCATGATCCCAGAGTCCTGGGATCGAGCCCCGCATCGGGTTCCCTGCTCCGTGGGAAGCCTGCTTCTCCCTCTCCCACTCCCCCTGCTTGTGTTCTCTCTCTCACTGTCTCTCTCTCTCTCTGTCAAATAAATAAATAAAATCTTTAAAAAAAAAAAAAAGAATAGGTAACTATGTTATATACAATATAATTCTATGTAATAAAAGGTAGAGACAGCAGAGGTAAGGGAGGGATATGACTTCACTGTCATCATTATTGGTGATGGTTCAGAGAAGAATCTGAAACTTTAGTGTTTTTCAAGTTTGAGTAACATACAGACCTTTTCGAAGAAAAAATTTTCTCTTGGGTGTTCACTCTTGGATAAAAATATTTAACTAAAATAGTGCTCATTACATGCAAACATAAGACCTCAGATTCCTTATACTTTAGCTTGTCTGCATCTTGGAAGCCCTTAAACATTTACAAATTAGTGGAACTAGAGCTATAACAGCAGAGCAATTCCAATTAACAACATTGATTTAAAATAATGGATAATATTGTTTTCCTGAAACTCAGCTGCAACCGGCACTAAGTATGAGAGGGGACATTATGCCCACAAAACCGCAGGTCAGACAATGGCTACATTTTCCCAGCGTTTTGCAAATTATTTTCCAATTACTAGGAAACCTTTGCTCGAGCAATGTGCATTCGGCACAAATGCATCATTAACATATAAGGTCTGTCTTTGTGGTTTTCTTATTAGACCAACACAAGTTAAGTGGAGCTACTTAGCACCAGTTCAATCATACACACATGCACGCACGAGTGCGCACCTGCTCTGAGACTGTAAACCATAAGGGGCGGGGACTGTGTTGCTTGGTCTCACCATTATATCCCCAGGAATTGAGAGATAAAAGGCCCAAATAGAAACTATAAGATTGAATAATTAGGTCAAAGAAATTTTTTTAATGAGACTGTTATCTTTTCAAAATTATAAATATCGGGGGCCAATTAGATAAAATATCAACTTAAAAAAAAACTGAAACCCTTAAATTCCCATTTGGGTTTTGGTAAGCGCGGACGCAATCAGACACACCGCAGCTCTTCAGAGGGGACAGCCTGGGCAAACAGTAGAGCCATGAGGACAAGGGGGAAATTAATCAGGAAATACCAAGAAAGCCTGGGAGTATGACATAGCTAGTGATGTGTCATTTGTTCAACAAACAAATAGGAAGGCTCAAGCGAAATGAAATTTCTCAGGACAGAAGACCAAATGTGCCTTGTCAGCAAATGTGGCGAGGAAACAAAGAAGCCAAATCACTTCTGATGGAAGGATGGTCAGTGCCGGAGTGTAAGGAACACTTGAAGAGAATACAATAAGGATCCCTTAGAATTTGATCAGGATGCTACATTTCCCAAGTATTTTCACATACGACTCCCTTGCGTGGCAGGTGAGGTAATTGCGAGCTCCCACTTACAAAAGAAGAAACCGAGGCTCACAAGGGTCTATTGCTTTTCCTACGGTTACAGAGGAAGTCAGAAAGAGGGGTCTTGTGCTGAAGTCTCTTGCCCGTGGTCCACGCTCTTGCCAATATTCTGGAGATCAAAGATCTAGAGGCAATATAGGCTCTTGGTTAAGTGTGTGGGCTCAGAATCAGACAGCCTGGCTGGGGGAGGTCCCTGGTACACCCCATCTTCAGCCTTGCTGTCGCACAATGAGATCACACATGTGGGTGGAGCACCATGCAGGGCACATACTCCGCTCTCGTCAAATGTAGCCTTTACACTTGTAATGGTATATACATTACGCAAACCAAAGTTGACAGGAATGGATGGAGTGGTACCGGGTACCAAAGCATTCTGGGATAGATAATGGTTGAGAAAAAAAATTGACATAATGAAAGAATTTAACAACAACAAAAAGGATGAGCTACAGAATTTTGACTAGTAAGGAGTGAGAAATGATAGTTCTTACCAAAACGGAACAGAAAGAGAATTGGGGGCCAAACTGAACAATGAGATTAGACCGGGAAAGTCAACATTCACAATTACTCTTTTATGTTGCCATTCAAATATCTCACGTTTAAAAGAAAGATTAGTTGATAGATGATTTGAAATTGCATCTTACTGTGAGTGTAAAGAAGATTCAAATGAAACTCGTAGGTACATTATGCACACTGTATTAAGGGGAAAATGTCTAATGGGTGGCTAAAAGGCGCATCTTGTAAGGCTTACCTCAAGTCATTTCAATTCGATTCTATTCTATTCCAAAGAACCCATTTATTGAGAGCACCTATGTGCTCATGTTAGACTGCTTTGGTCCTGTGTGCTAAGTACTTTGCTAGGTCCTGGAGATCCAAAGGTAAAAAAAAAAAAAAAAAAGGCAAAAAAGCCTATCCTTGGCCTCTCAGCCTAGTGGCCAATTCAGAAATGTGAACACAAAATGCCAGGGTGCCCTAGTGGTGTCATTAGATGGCCTGCCCAAAGTGCTGGAGTGTCCAAATAAGGACATTCGATAGACCGAATCGTTGGCCCCATTTTCTCCCCTACTGTGTTATTATACACCTACATATACAATCTTGCTATGGCCTCATTGTGGGTAGAGTACTTCTTTGTCCCTTGACTTTGGGCTTCCCTGTGTGACTGACTTACACCAATGAGATGAACAGATGTAACATGAGCAGAGACTTGACATGAGCCTTCCCTCTTGTACTCTTCACGCCATGAAGAGAACATACCACACATATTCTGCAGTCCCCAGGAGGATGAGAGACAAGAGGAGCAGAGCTGGATCCAGCCAGCAGCCTGGAGCCAAACCCAGCTGAACCCAGTTTGGATCAGCTAACCTCCAGCCAACACACAGACCCTTAACATAAGAAGTCAATTCTCGTTTTAAGCCATTGAGTTTTAGGGTGTATTTGTTACACAGCATGTGGCAAGAGCTGTCTGAGATAGGCCATGGGAGGTATGACAGGCATGGACAGGAATAGAGCTTTATTGGAGCTCTTCTCTGCCAACATATGACCTGCTTCTCTCCCCACATTCCCTCCACGAAACACATAAGCACGTATCCCAAATCAGAGCTACAAGAACTCTTGCTGTTGCTGATCCTTTAAACAAGACTTTCATTTGGATTGTGTCGGGGCAATGCAGGGCCCATGTATTAACCATTCCTGAATACCTCCAGGGTAAAAAAATGCAGAATAGAGTCCCCAACCTCATCTAATCCACAGCTCCCTTTCTTGTTGTTCTTTCTTAAAATTGGTAGCTCCTTCAGAAAAGCACATGCATGATGCACATCATAGCAGCCCATGAGCCAGAAAAAAGCCAGAAGTGGATTTTCTAGGAGGAATGAGCTGCTTTGGGTAGCTGTGGCCAAATTTTGAAAAGTATCCTGCAACCATGGGTAATGCAGAACTTCAGTCATGGATGAAAAATGTTAACTTCTCTCTCTATCTCTCTTCCTGGCAAGTAGATAGATGCTAAGGAAAGGCTAGGGTGGGTTCATCAAGGGTGGGCAGGGTGGTGAGAAAAGTGACCAGGAAAATCTATCTCATGCTATGAGAAATATGGGGCTATTCCTTCTATCCGTCCCTTCCAGAACACAGAACAATATAGGATGATACACATTTCAGAGGCAGAGGTTTTTGTTAGAAGTTTTTGTTAGTTAATTTAAAAAAGAATTTAAGGAGAGGGTTTCCAACTAAGGCAGATGAGTCCCACAGTATTAATACAGTTAAGCAAATATTGGAGCATCATAGGAAATGAGGTTGAATAAATTACATGTTTTATCAGACATCTTTGGGCTTTGAAACTGCTGACAGCCCACTGTGGAATATTAAATCTCACATTTCTCAATTTGCTTTTTTATTGATGTTGGGGAGGAGATTGTATATGAAAAATTTTCTTCTCCCAACATTTATAAAATATTATGTATGCATTAACATATGTGTAAATATTTATTTTAAGTGTGTCTTTGGTTGGGTTCCCCCAGAAGCCAACCCCAAGACAAGCATTTGGGTGCAGGTCCTTTATTTGGGAGGTGACCCCAGGAAGTACTGGTTGGGAAGTGGGGGAGAGTCAAACAGGTAGGGGAAAGAGTTGATACAGGGCTCATTACTGATCACAGTGGGAAGGCGGGGCTCAGCCCTGTTAGGGACCTCTGGGAGATGATATGAATAATTGTCCTACCCGCAAGAAGGGAAGCCATAGTATCACAATTAAATCCCACCCAATATTGGCTGAAGGATGCTACCAAGGGGGTTAACACCCCAGCACTTCCAGTCTGCCCCACCAGCAGGGCCTGAGAAAGAACCTTCAGGTGGAGAGCCTTCAGTACATGTGGACGATGTCATTGGTTGTCTTAGGACAGTGTGCTATAGAAAATGCAGCCTTTAAATCTATGTGTCAGTAAGAAGAGTTATATGTTAAGTTAGGTCTTACAAAGACATCCACTTGTCCAGCCCACCAGTATACTCTTTTTATAAGGATTGATTGATTGATTTAGAGAGAGCATGTGTGTGAGTGGGGGGAGGGGCAGAGGGCGAGAGAGAGAATCTTCAAGCAGCCTCCCTGCCGAGCGTGGAGCCCGACGTGGGGCTCGATCCCACGACCCTGAGATCACGACCCAAGCCCAAATCAAGAGTCGGACACTCAACCGACTTAGCCACCCAGGCGCCCCTCTCCCCCACTCTGGTATGCTCTTTTGAACCACACTTAGAATCAGACTTCAATTATAAAAACTTCTTAGTTTCTAGATGAGGAGAGAGTCCCGCAAGGAGCCAAGGGAGGGCAGGAGGATGGGAAAGCAGCTATTTACAGCCAGAACCTGAGGATTTCAATGTTTTCACAGCTAGGAAGGCTGTACCTGTGTTTATCTGCTGACCTTCGGCCCCGAGTTAAACAAACTACCCACAGACACACAAGAAAGTGGTGCTGTGGGGATTGGCGCACAGTCCGCTGACCTCAACCATCCTTCACCACCAGGCTGCCTCTGGTGGGAGGGGTGACTATGGCCGATGCAGGCCCAGCCCAGATTTACCTTCCCAGAGGGGAAAGAAATCACAAATTCTGCAAGAGTAATGGGCCTAAGGGATAGGGGTCAGAGAAGCCTTCAGGAAACCAACCAAGGGTTCTAGCCTTTCTCGGTTGATGGATCCCTTTAAGAGTGATAAAAACCATGGATTCTCTCCCTCCCCTAAAACCAAACTCATATGCACAAAAAAGTGCATATTATATGAAGAGCCTCACGGTCACCTGAAACCCCTCTGAGTCCCGGATTAAGGTACAAGGTGACAGGAACTACTCAAATTGTGCATGTTGTGATTTGGGGTACTTTCAGAAAAAAAATTTCAAATTCTAGAAAATTCCCCAAGAAACAGTCTCTTCTTATCAAGATTACCTGTCTCCTGCTGGCAGCTCTCATATTAGGTCTACAGTTGCCAATAGCCTCAAGGGACAGGAAGGATTCCAGATGCTGATTCATGATTAGATCTGGTAGGGTTTTTTCCAGCTCCCAAGTAAACCGCAAGCTCTGCCTAGCCAAATTAGGTCAATCAATGCCACAGAGGTTATCTCAAATTAGAAATTAACTGGGACCAAGGAACATACCTAATCGATTAAGTATCACATAAGAAGGACAGAAGCATTAGAGGTAATGACAGTGGCAGAGATCTTGACCCCAGAATGGAGGTCTTTTCCATTCCTGACCCATTATTTAGAAAGTTGCTGTTCTGGGAAGCCAGTAGGGCAAAGAAAAACGCAACTCAGGGAGTAAGGAAGACCTGGTGTCACATCCCCCATGGAACCCATGATTCACTGAGACCTTGGGAAAGTTAGGCTATCTCTCTGATAGTCAGTGTTTACATCTGCACAGTGGGTGAATCCCCTTTCCTTCTGAGGATGCCGTGGGAGTTAAAATGAGAAGCGATGGTGCCTGGCACATCTCTGGCCTTCATTTCAGTGTATCTTGGTTCTCTCTTTATTTATTTATTTGAGAGAGAGAGAGAGCAGAGCAAGTGAGAACATGAGTAGGCTGAGTGGCAGGCAGAGGGAGAGGGGAGAAGCAGGCTCTTCGCCGAGCAGGGAGCCCGATGGGGGGGCTCGATCCCAGGACCCTGGGATCATGACCCGAGCTGAAGGCAGATGCCCAACCGACTGAGCCCCCCAGGTGCCCTTCTTGGTTCTCATTCCCTCATCATCATAGCAGTCGTGTGCTGAAATAGCATAATGATACTCAGCTTGAACAAAAAATACTTCTTCAATTATTCTTGTGTTCACAGGCTGCAGGAGAACTGTTCATACTGGTCAGATTCAATTGCCACCACGTATCTCTGGAAGAAAATCTCTACCTTGAAAAGAGCTCTGAGCCTTAAATGATAGTATCTTTATTTCAACCTATAGTTATCAAATTATAGAGCCCTAGACAGTACACAAAGAAGTGATGCAATCCAGCCCCTAATTGTATAGTGAGGGAAGTGAGGCTCAGAGTAGCCAAATGTCTCGCTCAAGTCATAGAGCTAGCAGTGACAGAGTGAGAACTGGGCTCTAGCTCTCCGGACTCCCAATCCTGTGGTCTCTCTACTGTATCATGTGTTCCGTACTAACAAAACTGGGAAGCGCAAAAGAAAGGACATTTAAAAAATCTCTTGGAATTCAATGGGATGGGATGTTATCTTTATCCCAAACATTCTTGGAAGAGAATGAACAGAGATCACCTGATACGCAGTGAGCCGTTCAATATGTGCTTTGGTTCCGCCTGTTTTGGCTTCCAGATCGTTCTGGCCTTGAGATAGGTAGATACATAGGAGGTGAAGAAGGAAGCAGTGTACTGGGAATTATACTGAACAAGTGAATAGACCAGATCTTCATTTCAGCTCTGGCACCAGCTCAACCTGTGAGGTGCAGCAACACCCTCGACCCCTCGGGGCTTCCACTTCTTTATCTGTAAAAGGTTGTTTCCAGGCTCCCTCTGGGCTCTCACGTTCCAGTTTCCCCCAAGAAGGCCCCAGTGCCCCTTCATGGTCTCTCATCAACTGTCCTAAGGGGCTGGCTGCACAGGAAGCAGGAATAGAAAATCTAAGTAGGAGAGAAGAGAGGAGACTAAAAGGGGGTGAGGAGCCTGAGGAGCCATCAGGGAAGAAGTACTTGAGAAGGGGGATGTGGCCGCAACAAGGCTGGAAGGCCAGGAGCCTTGACCGTGGTCCCTGCTCACGGAGGTGGTGACTCAAGAATTTTTGCTCTTGGACGTGTCTACATTCAACACAAACCCAAAAGGATTCCCCCTCACTTGCCCATTCATTCAGTTAATTTTTTTTTTCCTTTTTTCTGTTTCTTTCCTTGCTTTTTTTCTTTTTTGGTAACAGATTTATTGAGATATAATCCACATACCATACACTGCACCCAATTAAAATGCACGATTCAATGGTTTATCATCTAGTGAGAGCTACACAACCATCAGTCAATTTTAGGACAGTTTCATCACCCCCCGAAGAAACTGCATACCCTTCAGCTGTAACCCCCAATCCCTCCATCCCCTCCCCCAGCCCTAAGCAACCAGTAACCTACTTCCCGTCTCTCTAGATTTGCCTATTCTTAATATTTCGGACAATATGTGAGTGGAATCATATACCACGTGGTCTTTTGTGTCTGGCTTCTTTCATTCAGCATCATGTCTTCGAGATTCATCCATGTGGGAGCAAGTATCAGAATTTCACTCCTGTTTATGGGAGTAATAGTCTAGTGTGTGGATAGACCGCATTTATTTATCTGTTCATTGGTTGATGGACATTTGGGTTGTTCCCACTTTGGGGTATTATGCATAATGCTGCTGTGAACATTTTTTTTTTTTTTTTTTAGAGTTGGGGGATGCAGAGGGAGCAGGAGAGAGGGAATCTTAAGCAGGCTCCATGCTCAGCACAGAGCCTCACACGGGCCTCGATCTCACGACCCTGAGATCATGACCTGAGCCGAAATCAAGAGTCAGACGCTCAACCAACTGAGCCACCCAGGCGCCCCCGCTCTGAACATTTTTATACAAGTTTATTTTGTGGATCCACCAGCAATTTTTGAGGCCTGTTTCGCGCCACAACTTCTGGGACCTAGACATACAAAAATGAATGGAACCATTGCCCTCAAGGAAGACACAGTCTTATAGGGGACAAAACACTTGTTTTTTGTTTTTTGTGGGGTTTTTTTGAAAACCTTCAATAATCCGCTGTGCCAAGTGCCAGAGACTGTGGGATGTGCGCACAGAGAGGCAAAGAAGATATGCCATCTGAGGGAGGTGTTCGAAGTGAGGTGGGACACCGGAGGCAGAGAGGGCGTGGCAGTCTGCAGAAACTGCCCAGGCAAAGGCACAGAGATGTCGAAGAGAATACCTCATTCTGATCATTGCAAATAACAATAATGCTACCTGGTCTTTTATGATGTGTGCTGTGTCGGGTACAAGTCTAAACACTTTATTTGCATGAACTCATTTACTCCCCACGGTAGCCCATGATCCTAGTATTCCTCCCAGTTTCTAGATGGGGGAAACGGAGGCACAAAGAGATAAGTGATGACCTGAGGCCAGCCACCTAGAGTGGGATCCTGGATTCAAACCAAGAGTCCAAATGCACCGTCTGAGCCCCCATGGGGACTGCCTCGTTTAATTCCCAAATCATCCTGGTTGCTTAGATTGTGGAGTGTGCGAGGGGGCACAGCATTGGACAGGTGACATTGGAAAGGCAGGCTGTGTTGAGCCATATGAAGAAATGCTAACTCCCAAAGCAAAAGGGATCTGTCAAGGGTTCGTGCACCAGGCAACGACACAGATGAGATTCTCATTTTAGGCAGACAAGCGGGAGGGTTGATGGACAGTGAGGAGAGACCATGAGTTTATTTTCCTATTAATATGACTTGAAAGCGAACAGTGCCTCGACCACCCTTCCCCATGTAACACACCCATCACAGGTGTGAAATTGCATTGGTCGTGCTGTCCTGGATGCAATCTTTCCAGGAGGATGCCATAGTCAAGTTTTTACGAAGATCGTTCTCGTGTTTGCAATCACAGGGTTGAACCTGATTCCCAATGAAACAGGGCTGGAAGGTGACATAGATCTCACTGTGCAGAAGCAAGAATTCTGTGTACACGTGGCTCTCACGTCTATTTTCCCAGGCACACCAAGAGACAATATGTCAGCTGACAAAGACAGGGCTCCTGTGCCAGAGAACCGTGGGACGGGACTCCTCGCACACATGCATCCATAGCAGGGCTGGCCCTGGCCACGTGGACAGCTTGCAGGACTCTCGGCCCTGCTTTTCCGTCCTCACCCTTGAGATTTAACTGTAGCTTCCTATCCCCTAACGGAGCCCACCCCGACTACAGAACCAGCCAGGGGAGCTCCGAGGGCACTCCGGAATGAGCGCCAACAGAAACCAAGATGTGACTGCGGCACCCATGTGAGGCACATAGAAAACGCGCCCGCTCGTTTTCCCTCTGCCTGAAAACCACGGTTGTTTTATGGCAGGTAGAGGATGATCCTTGAGCCAGCAGAGTTCATATTTAACTCACAAATCCTCCCAATCCCTTTATGAAGCGGCTGTGATCATTTCCATCGCACCGGTGGAGAAGCAGAGAATGAAGGGCTAGCGGATTGACCTGCTGCATTCAAAACTGTGCTGGTACAACACGGCTCTGGGCAAATCATCTCCCTTTATCCTCTCCCCAGATCTTTCCTTGTTTTTGTGTTAACATCAAGTGTTTTCTGAGGTCTGAGATGGTGCGGGTCTCAGCAACTGCAACACTTGGTATGCACATCTTTAGAGTCTTGCTTTTTAGCTGGGATCATCGCAGGGACGCTACAAATATCTGTCGAATGAATGAATAAATAAATGGTGGAAATATCTCTCGGGGTTAATTACTAAAGTATCACCCATCTCTCTCTCTCTCTCTGAATGTGTGGGTATGTGTGAGTGTATGCATTTATGTATATTAACAAATACATGAACATAAATATACATAAATAGCTAAATATAAGCAAAAATATGTAGATACTAACTTTTAATGCCTATATTTATGCTCTGAACTGAGTTATCTATTTTAGAAAAATAACCAGAAATACCATAATAGCTAACTTTTGTGGCCCGCTTATTATGTACCCAAAACTGCTCCAAGCTCTTTAAATGTTTTAACCCATTCAGTTCCTACAACAACCTTTTGTGGGGTAAGCTATTATTTTTCCGTTTTACAGATGAAGAAGCTGAGACAGAGATTTTTGAATACTTTGGCCAGGTTTTCACAGCCACTAAGTGGAAGAGTGAGGATCTGAGCACAGGCAGTCTGGCTCTAATTCTGAATTCTCCAGTTAAAAGATAAAGACAATGCAGGGCGCCTGGGTGGCTCAGTCAGTTAAGCATCTGCTTTCGGCTCAGGTCATGATCTCAGGGTCCTGGGATCGAGTCCGGCATTGGGCTCCCCGCTCAGCGGGGAGTCTGCTTCTCCCTCTCCCCCTCACCCCTGCTCATGCTCTCTCTCTCAAATAAATAAAATCTTTTTAAAAAAAGATAAAGACAATTCTCAAATTGCTGATTGAGAAAACTATATGAATTATATTCAATTCCATCATAATTTGTCTCCCCTGGAGAGAAACTGGTCATTTGCCCTGTAGCCCTGAGTAACCTGATTGTTTTAAGCGTAACCCAAATAAAATGGGGTTGCCTTGAGGCCAGTCTCTGTCCTAGCATATCCAAAAGAAACAAAAATCTCATTACCAAACGCCTTGAAAGCACCAAAGTTCTCTTGAGATGGTGGTGAAGAGGAACTTTTATCATGAAACATACAGGAAGACTAATTAA
Organism: Phoca vitulina; assembly: GCF_004348235.1. Lineage (NCBI taxonomy): Eukaryota > Metazoa > Chordata > Mammalia > Carnivora > Phocidae > Phoca > Phoca vitulina. The sequence goes on along the minus strand of NW_022589738.1, from coordinate 12,190,352 downwards.
AATCTAATTCACATACCACTCTTTCCAAAATTTGTCTTTGTATCTTTTTCCTCCCCCCAGCCTTCTGGCGCCTATCCTCATGCTGGTTTGTCCTCCTGGCTTTCTGCCCCTTCCTCTTCCTACCTCATCTGAGCTCACAAATAGTGCTACTCTTCTCCTCTCTGCCCCTCCTGACCCTGAAGAGCCAGCAAAGGCCTCACCGGTCAAGCAAGCAATGGAGATTTCCCCTCTAGGAGACACAAGAGGAAGCAAATTGAAGATACTTATAATTCATTTATTCCTGACCACACTTCCACAAGGTAGGCACGATCATTATCCCCATTTTACAGATACATCAATTGAGGCTTAGAGCAGTTAAGTAACGTCCTTAAAATCACACAGCTGGTAAAGGCAGAAGCAAGACTTGAATCTTGATTTGTCAAACCTATAGCCCATGCTCTTTAAAAAAAGAAATTATTATTGAAGTAGAGTTGACATAAAATGTTATATTAGTTTCAGGCACATAACATAGTGACTCGACAATTCTATACAGTGTGCAATGGTCACCATGGTAATGGTAGTTACCATCTGTCACCATACACCATTATTACAATGTTATTGACTATATTCCCTATGCTGTGCTTTTCATTTCCGTGACTTATTTGTTTTATAACTAGAATTTGGACCTCTTAATCCCCATCGCCTATTTGGCCCATCCCCCTACCCCTTTCCCCTCAGGCAACCACCAGTTTGGTCTCTGTATTTAATCTCTGTGCTATACTTCAGGGAGTACATAGACAAACACACAATGATGAGGAACCCATTGAGCTTGGGGAAGCTTTTCTGGTTCCACCAGCAATGCTGGGGAAGGAGGCTATGGCTGGATTCTAAAGAGTTTTACATACTTCGTTGAAGACTTTAGACTGTTCTTTAGGCATTGGGAAACCACTGGGGATTTTAATCAGGGGAGATTTTAATCAGAGAAGTTTTAAACATGGGCTGTTTTGCTTTGTAGAATAATTCGTTGGCAAGAGTGTGAAGAGTGGACTGGTGTCCCAAAGCTTCCCAAAGACTTTTTTTTTTTTTTTTTTTTGGCTGCTTGGTCAATAAGTTTATTGTCTTCATCTGAAAAGTCTTCATAGAAAATTGTGATTTGATTTATTAACTCTCAGCACACCACACTCTTGAGCATATACTATGTTCTTCCCACGGTTCAGGCTTGCTTTCTTAGAGAGCTAGGGGAGTGGGTGAAACTGCTCAACCTAGGGTACATCTGAGAGATTGAAGTGCATCCTGGGAAATAACTATCCTTAAGGGAAAACATCTTTATTCAAACAGGCGTGCCATTTTTATTCAAGCGCAATAGGAAAAAATTGTAAAGGAAGGGTAACGATTCTACGGAAAGATCAGTTTGTCACTCAGATTACCTTCTGTCTCAGACCTCATGGATTCACACCCAAGTTCTAAGGAAGGAGGACTACAAGAAGGATAAAATAAAATCTCAAAAAGTATCTAGTTCATGACCATGACTACCCATGGGGCAGCAAGAACTTGGCCTTCAGCAGCACTGATGTCCACAACCTCCACAGGGATGGGTAACAATTGGGTTCTGGCGCCAGCAGCAATGGCCACATCTCCGTGGGCTCAGGGAACAAGGCTTTGGGTATTGGTAGTCATGAGCAGCAGTGACATATGTGCTGTTTGGGGCAAGAGTGGCAATGCAAATCACTAGAGCAAGCCACGGCAGGAGGAAAGGAAAATGCCAACTCTTTTAGAGCAGCCAAGACGACTGGCTCCCAGACTATGCATGAGACACTCCCTGGAGAATACTGAAACCATTCAGAACCCATTTGAGGAGATCTGGAATTCCAGCAGATGGTCAGGGGCAGAAAGGCAGTTCTGTGACAGATTTTCTGGCCCTGATTTTTACACCCTTCCTGGGGTTATGTGGCCTGGGGAAATGTAAAGGTCCATAGTAATGGTCCAGAGATTACAAGGGTTGAAATAGAGAAGGAAGCGTGGGAGCTAAGGGGAGGTGACAGATATGAGAAATGGTTAGAAGGAAAATTGTCAGAATGTAGTAACTGGGTGTAGAGTCTTGGGCGACATCCTGGTCAATGAGGGTGCCACTCACCAAAATACCGAAGTCTGGAAGAGGAGCTTGAATGGGGGATGATGGATTCTGCTCTGAGGCATGTTGAGTTTGGGAGTCCTGCAGGTGATTGAAGTGGAGGTACAGTTTAACATAAGTGACAGGAGAGATATGTCTAGAAGATACTTGCGTATAGATTGTAAATGGAGCCTTGGGGTAGAACAAGTCATGGAAGTGTGCCGAGTGAAGAGAGAAGAGGAACAAGAATGAATCCTCGAGTAAGGTCAGTAGTTCAATACTTGGTAACCAACTGAATATAGACACTATATTCACGTCTAAATATCAGGTGAATATGGGCTGTTTGGGGAGGTCAAAACAAAAATTGATTGGAAAAATAAAAGAGCGTGATCTTGAGTTTGGTTTTTAAAGGAGTATGGGTAATGTAATATAAAGAGGTCCAACAGACACTTCAACAAAATCTCTTTGGAAGGAAAACTCGTGCTGGGATCTGCTCATAGACAAGAGTCAAATTAAAGAGATACTTTGATATTTCAAAGCCTGGTGGACTGGATATTTTCAGCACCCTCAGTCTCTTCCAAGTGACTCAGTGCTTGAGAAATGCCAGGTCACTGGGGAAGAGACTGATTCCAGTTGATCTTTTCTTAGGACGAGACTCAGCTGTCAGAACAGGGAAAGTTCCTTCTTGCTTAGCCAAACAAGAATGATATCAGGATTGTATTAAAAGCACAGTTAAGTTGAATCCTCACCATCTAGCGTCATTTCAACTTATCCTACGGTATATCATTCAAGTTAATCATGAAGTTTTTCTCCAATGAGGCATCTTTTTCCTTTTAAAGAAAGCTTCTAAGTGGTTTTTTCCTGGCCTGAAATTCCCACCAGAAGAGTCATTGAGTCATAAAACTTTAGGGAAACCACAGACTGTAAGGTTCAACTAGCTTAATCCCTTTATTTAGATGAGGATAGTTAAGGGCAGAAAGGTTAATTCAAGGGCTCTCAATCAAATGCCTTCTGGGACCAGGGAGACAACATCAGTGAGAACAGCAGGCCTTGAATTTGCTTTTTAAACACCTAATTTTCACTTCCAATATGAAAAATGCTCCCCTTTTGTTTTTCTTGAAATCACGCGGCCCTCATTTCTAGCTCCCCTCCCCCCAACACATTCAATAGAGACAGGGGAACAAAACAATATCTCTAACTACAGAGAAAAGGACCATTATAAGTAGGGTAACAGACGTGGCTTCTGTGTCAGGGGTCAGCGTCAGGGAACTAACTGGACAAGTTCCATCCGGAGGGTCAGCTTCTCCCCAGCTTCAGTTGTCAGGGGTCTCAAAGGACTGTGAACCCATTGCTGCCAGACCTTCCCAATGTATTTACTTGTCTTTCTCTCTCTTTTGTCTCTAGGCTGCTCCACACTTTTTCCACAGACCTTAACTCATCTCCTAAAACTAGGCTGTTGATCAGGAGGAATGCACAAATAACTTTCCTAGAGTTACCTTGTTATTTTTTGAGCATCTGGTGTTTTTCTCTGTCTCAGATGGATGTAGAATGTTCCAGATGTCTCTAGCCTAGGTCATTTGGAACACGACACTCATTTTCAGTTGTCTGCCTATCTCTGTTTCTCTTCTTACAGATATTTTCCTACAACAGTTTCAAACACCAAACCAAACAGATTTTAAGAAATTATGTAGCAGTTCCTTCATAGTAAATAATGGATTAGGGAACCAGAGTGGTGCAATCGGGAAATTTTTCCAGAAGTTCATGGTTTAAACATGCAAACAAGAGCCAGAAACGCTTCAACATGTATTAATCTCCAGGATTACCTCCTTGAAACTAGAAGGTTACCAGCAGTGTCAATAGACTGTAGGCAAAACCCAGGTATAAGAGTGTATTGGTTGTATTTCTGGCCACAGCTTAGTTGAGTCCTCTGTCTCAGGGTCTCTCCCAAGGCTGCAATCAAGATACTGGCCTAGACCGTGGTCTTATCTCAAGGTTCAACTGCAAAGGGATCTATTTCCAAACTCATCTACGTAGTTCTTGGGAGGCTCTGGTTCCTTGAGGGCTGTTGGACTGAGGGTCTCAGTTCCTCACTGGCTGTTGGATGGAGGCCATCCTCAATGCCTTGCCACATGGGCCTCTCCAAGATGGCAGTTTGCTTCATCAGAGCCACCAAGAGAGTCTGCTAGCAAAAGGGAAGTCAAGATCTTTTGTAACCTAATCGTGGAAGTGACCTCCCATCATCTTTGCCATATTCTCTTGGTTAGAAGCAAGTCATTAGGTCCGTCCACATTCAAGGGAAGAGAATTATATGAGGATGTGAATTCTAAGAGGCAGGAGTTATTGCAGGCCATGTAGAAGTCTGCCTACCCCAGTGTGGTTCCAGATATAATTTTCACTATACAAACTAGAGCTTAACAACACCAGTTTTAAGGAATTTGAACTCAGTTGTGGCCCTTGAAATGGTAGAAGGGTTGAGGGATAGAGATGTGTTAGTTCAGATACTGCTGGCTGCTGTAACCAATGAACCCTAAAATGTCACTGGCTTAACACAAACTAGGTTATTTATTGCTTATATGTACCCACGTAATGTGGTTGTTCCTGATCAGACGGTTCTCCTCAAAGTGGTGATTCAGGGACCAGGCTCCTTCCATCTCGTTGCTTACCTATCTTTAAAATGGCTTCCAAGGTCATCCTAGAGGTTGTCTCCATTCCAAGAGTCCAGAAGTGGGAGAGAGCATGAAGGATACCATCTGAGAGGTCTCTATGGGTCCGACATGGAAATGGTGCTTCTCCTCCATTTCCATCAGGTAGAACTGACAGGCCATTCCTAACCACAAGGGAGGCTGGGAAGTAAAGTCTGTTTATGTGTCCAAGAAGAAGAGGAACTGGTTTGATGAATAATTAGCCCGTCTCTGCCACAGAAGCTTCATCAAATTCATTCATTTAGTAAACATTAATGAAGGGCCTTCTATGTGACAGACATGATGTGAAATGTTGGGAAGATACACATGGAGGAATGAATATTTGAAGAATATCTCTATCCTATTCCTGCATTTTCTTTCTTCGGTTTCTGTGGGGTTTATTTTATTTTTTTAATTTCCTTCACCATTTCCTTATATTTTCTCTTTCTTGCTGTTGGTAAACTACCTCTAGAGATGGATATCAACAATTCCTCCCATCCTTCATGTACATGCTGTTCCTTTCATTTAGAAGAGAAATCTATTTCTTGTTTCTTTGAATTTTATGCCGGCCTTGTGACTTGTTTGGACCAATAACATGCTGTAGAATTGATACAGTTTCATTTCAGAGTACTGGCCTGAGACCTTAAGAGGATAGCCCCTTCTATTTCCCTGCTCTAGAGACCCTGAGACCACTTTGCTCTAAGAAAGTCTGAGTTAATAACATGAGGAGGCCATGGGGAGAAGAATAAAGGCATCCAAATTGCCAGCTCCAAGCGTGCCATGAGCTGAATGCAGCCACATGGGTGACTTTGGCCAATACCACGTAGCGCAGAAGGACTGCCCAGCCAAGTCCCACCAACCCACCGGATCAGAAAATGTAATAGACCATTGTTGTTTTAAGCCACTAAATTTCATAGTGGTTTACTACAGAGCAAGAGGTCATTGAAACACAATTTATTCATTTTCCCTTTCTTTATTCCATGCTCACATTTCCAGCATGTCTTTCAGATAAAGTTCAGAAAGAATTATTTCAGATAATAGGAAAATAGGCGAAACATACCACAGAGCCCAAATATGCATGATACAGCGGGCGCCTTGAGCAATCACAATACCTCAAATCATTGCTGCAGTGTGGGCAAAGTATGTATTTGCTCCGTAGAAAGTGTAACCCGTGATAAAATGCCAAATGAACTTTAGATGTGAATTCCTCCCCTCCTAGGATATGACCTGTTACAGCCGCATTCTGCAGGCATGTAAATATTGATAAATGATAAGTTCTGTAGTTCAAATAAAAGAAAGTTCCAAGTGACATGGCCATGGATTCAGAATGTCAATAGTACCAGTGACTAGGGATTGATATGACATCTCACAGCGGAGAGTATGAAGGGATAGATTCTGATAACTACTGATAATGCCCTGTCTCTTTTCGCATATTTCTCTTACAGTTAACCTGCAGTCTTTACAAATTGGTGGCGGGGAGAAAAGTTACACAAGAAGAGGTCTCAATTCCAAGAGAAAGGCTGATGGTAAAAACCTAGAGATGTTGTGACTTCACATCAGAGCCTTAAAAAAAAAAAAAAAGCAAAGCCACGCCCTTAGTTTGCCGAAAGGAAAAATGGCCCTTCTCCAAGGGATGAGTACAAATGATTCTACCATTGGTTCCCATCCAGCCTTGGCTAAGTCTTCCTTAGTTCCCTCTGTCCTTGAGTACTCTGGGGGCAGCTGCCTGGCAGCCAGGCAGGGAGGGTGGAGGGGAAGTAGTTCAGGGCCATAGTAGAGCCAGCAGGCACTCTTGATTTGCCCTTCTCCCATGACATTACACCTAACCTCACAAGCACTGCCCCTGAGTCTCTGTGCAGAAGCCTGGCATCACTGAGCTTCATACCACAGTCGGTCATTTGGATGACTTTTGTCTGCTTCTGAGCAGAGGATAGCCTACATTCGGTATCCACGTTACAATCGAGGCACCCTCATTAGAATTAACTGCCATCAGTTAACAAGACTTGCCTCTGCTTTATGGGAGAAAAACAGAAGGGTCTCCATGCCAGAGATCTGCAGATAAAATAAGAGCCAAGGCTTCCTTGAGGAGGCAGAAGACACCTGGAGGAAAGGCAAAAGGAGTCAGTGAATAATTTTGCTCTAGGGAGTCACACTGTCTGCACTTGGATGGGTTATAGGAGCTGAGAACCAAAGACACTTTCTGTTTAAAGATCCAAAGGTGAGACTCTCAGCATTTGTAGTCGGATGGCAGCTTGGGCAGGAGTCATCTGAGGGTTTTACTGGGCTGAACATTCAAGGTCGGCTCCTTCACTCACATACCTGACATCCCAGGGCTCCCCTGCACGGCCTCTCTCTCCAGAACTTTTTTTTATGGACACCCAGGGTCAAGGCTGGAATTAGAAACTGCCAGTCCTCTTCAAGTCTAGGCCCATAACTGGCAAAGCATCCTACCTGCAATATTCTATGGGTCAGAGTAGTCACAGATGAGCTCAGATTCAAGGGGGTGTAAAGAATGGTTACCTCCTCTTAATGGAGACATGGCATGGGTTTACAGGAAGAGAAGGGATTGATGGCAGCCATTGTGGGTGACCAGGTACCACATGGCCCCTTTCCCTCTCAAAAATTTCCTGTTTGCAAAATAAATCTGTAGTTCTAAAAGTCAGGCTGGTAGTGGTTACCCTCAAGGGAAGGGTAATGACTGGCAGGAATATGAAGGGGCACTAGGGTGTGAGGAATGTTCGGGTATGTTCACTTTGTGAATACTCATCCGGCCGGACACTTGTGATTGGTCCATGTCACTGAATGAATGCTCTACTTCAAGAAAAAGTTTACAAGAAGTGAGAAAAACAACTACAAACCAAAGAAAGGTGACCCTTCCTGAATGACAATTGTCATTGTCCGACTCCAGGCCACATGAGAGAAGCCAAGTGACTCAATCGAAGTTGGAGGTGGGGAGGGAGTGGTTGGAGTGCTGGCAACCCCACCCCTGAGAAGAAGGGCAATGGGGGGCTTTCCCTTCACCTTAAACCAGGTGGTCAGGGCTTTATGAGAACCACTGAGAGCCTGACCCGAGCTCCCTGAAGCTCGACGGATGTAAAGGCAGCCATCTGACTCCCACGTGGGCAAGAACGAAGGTGTGAGCCTGTGGCTGAGCAGCTGGATGAAGCATAAGGAGAGGCGACTGCCATGAGAACCACACTGTTGGAAGGGTCTGGGCTGCATGTGCATTTCCCCAAGCTGCATGCGGACCCTGGGAGGGATCTGGACTGAGTGGTCCCAAGAGGGCTCTGCCCAGAGGACCACATGCAGGGCAGGTGGTCCCATCAAGGGATGGACTGTACCCAAGCCAAGGACCTGAGGGAGAAGCCAGCCAGAGGATGCTGATTCTCACGAGCGGCTTCTCTGGTGAGAGATTCCCAGCAAAGCAAAGTCCCTGAGGGACAAGAAGAGCTGCCAAACTAAGAGTCAGCTTTGAACATCCTCCACATCCTGGAAGTTCCTTGGCCAGTAGCAGCTACACGAGTCTAGCGAGGAGCTCCTTCCCCTGTCCTCTGCCCCTTTCTGTGCACCGATCATGGAAGGACAGAACATGGCCACTAGAGATAGGGGGAGACAGTGGGAGGAGGAAAAGGGAGGACAGAAGACATCACGGTGCCCCTCCCTCCCCCCTGCACACATCCCAGTCAGAGGCAGGCTGGAGCTGGGGACAGGCAGGGCAGGTGCTTGAAATTGAATAAAAAATTGAAGTTTTCCACAGGAGACAGGATGGGATGCTTTATTTACTGAAATGAGATTGCACTTGTGTTCCTACAGAAGGTGAGATACAAGCCAAACACAAGTTATAATGCATGCTTGTGACTTCAAATGGGATTGCAGCCCCGCCTTATATTCACTATTAGGGCCACAGACCAGCACCAATCCAATTGCTAGAATGAGTGTCCTTCAAAGTGGTGCCTCTATCCCGGAGCTATTTGGTGAGCTCCCCATGGCAGGGACGCACGTGCGCCCGTGCTCTTGAAGAAGCATCTTGGTTTCTTCCATCGGCACTTCGTCATTTGCATCATCTATTCAACAACAGTTGTTGAGTTTACAATGCCTGGGCACAGTACTGGGGCAAGAGGGACCGTAACAAAAGCAATAGAGTCCTGGCCTTCTTGGAGCTTGCAGTCTGCTAGGGGAGGCCGATGGTCACACCATCATACAAAGGAACAGAAAGGAGCACTAAGAATGGGTGAGGGTATGGCACTGGGAAGGCCAGCAAGATGCCACCCAGTAGTAAGGGAGGTAAATAGGACTGTCCCCTGAGGCACTGATGATTGAATCGGGGTCTGAAAAGAGAGTTAGAGGTAAGTAAGGAAAGGGGGAGAACATTCCAGGTGGAGGAACCGGTATGTGGGTTGAGCAATAAAAATTGGGGCTAGAATAGAGAATTGAGAGGGAATGCTGTACCATGTAGAGAGGTAGGTAGGCTGGGCCCGGGGCGGGGGGGTGGGGGGTGGGCTCTATAGACCTTGTTAGTGATTTGAGACTTTATCTCGAGAGCAAGGGCTCTAGGAAGCCGTTGAAATGTTTTGAGTATGAAGGAGACGTTACCAGAATTAACCTTACCCTCGAAAACAACTCAAATCTGACCACCGCCCCACTCCCACTGCCACCAGCCTATTGCCAACCCTACTATCACTTGTCACCTGATCTCTGAAATCACTTTCCAAGTGGTTCCCCTATTTTCTCCCCTGCCCTTATCTACCCCAACAGTCTGTTGTCCATACGACAGCCACAGTGATCCTTCGAACAGTATAAAATTGATCACGCCCTCCCTCTACTCAGTACCATCTAGCGTCTTCCCACCATCCTCAGAACACGATAAAAAGTCTGTACCGTGGTCTACAAGGTTCTGCAGGAACTGGCCCTTTGCCCAGCTCCCCCGGCCTCCTCTCCTGCCACTTGCCCCTCACTCACTGCGCTCCGGCTCATGGGTCTGCTCGCCGCCGTCCCCTGCGGAGCATTTGCACTTACTGGGCCCTCTGCCTTCCCACATTGCTGTGTGGCTCTCCACCTCTATTCATCCGGGACTCAAATGTCACCTCATCAGCAAAGCCTTTTCTAAAATAGCACCCTGCCATCCCCACCCCGAGTCCCTCTCTATTCCCTTTCCCTGCTTCATTTTTATTCAGAACACTCACCAGTACCCAACACATTTATTTTGTTGATTTCTGTCTCCCAACCGGCACCACCAAAATAAGCTCCAAGCTGAGCCAGGACTTGGTCAGTGTCGCGTATCCTGTCGCAGGGGACGGCAGGTGGCACACAGTGGTCTCTCGGTAACTATTTGGGGATGAATGGACGCATGGCTTCAGGGAGGCAGCTAGGGGAGGGCGATGGGTAAGGGCAAAAGCAAAAGGACAGCCCAGAGTCTCTTGCAGGTTGCTAGGCCAGCGATCATCAGTGTGAGGGGCCCATATCCCAGGAAAGGCACGTGATGGTCATCTATTGAGGTATGAGGAAAAACGCAAAGCTAGATTGTTCTAAAGACACAGAAAGAGATCGAAGTTTGCTCGTACCTACAAGTCAGAGAAAGCAGAGTGTATGGATGTTATTTCTAAAAGAGGGTACCCATACTTAGGGCTTGTGCTCCCAATTTGTTGATTACAGCAATGCGCGCTGTCCACGTGTTCGGAAATCCCTGAGAAACCCTGAAGTTTCAGCTAAGACGGTGGGGATGGAGGGGAGCGGACAGGTCAAAGCGATGTGCGAAGATAAAACCGTCAGGGCTTGGGAAGGCATCAGCCACAAAGTGATTAGGGGGAGGACAGCGTCATCACCGACAGGACAACTGTGTGTAGGGAACGTGGCAGGATAACCGGGGCTCCCCGCCGCCGGCACTCACCACTTCCTCCTGCACAGCCCCCCTGACTACAGCTTCTTTCCCCCTTGCAGTGAAATGTGACCTTGAGACTGGGTTCTGGCCAACGAGCTGTGAATAGAAGTGATGGGCATCCAGGCCCAGCTGGCCTCTTCACACAGTGAGGGGACCTCGTCGCGCTGGGACCTGGGGAAAGAGCTAGCCGCGAAGCCGCCGGAGATGATTTCACTTGTCAGCCCGATCCGTAGCCTATCCCTACCTCGTGGCCCTCCAGATGAGCCAGGGCACTGCAAGCCTGGGGCCGCAGTGGCCACAGCTCTGTCCCCCACCAAGATGGGCAGAGCCCGTGCTCTTAGCCCCGACTCCTCCTGCGCCCGCACCCAGGCCCCCTCCAAGGGCAGAGGGCAGAAGGGGGCAGTGGTCACAGGGGGAAGGCAGGGCAGCCATCCGCCAGGAATCCCTCCCAGAGAAGTAGCGAGGCAGCCGGAGGCCGGACGGCGGTGAATTGAGGCTCCGAGCCCCCAACACCGTGGTCTTCCACTGTGCCATTGGACTGCGTTTACAAAGTACAGATTCAATGATGAGATGATCAAGAATTCCAAGGTGGCCACTACAAAGCATTAAACTCCAAGTGCGAGGCACTTCTGAGCACGGAGCTGTGTGCTCCTGGGCCATGCAGCTAGCCCTGCGGGGCATCTCTGTGTTTGCTGACACGTGTGGCTTCTGAACCAGGATGGGGTGGTAACCTCTGCCTTCAGCGTCCCTGGGTAAGAGGCCCCTGGCTGAAGCTCAGAGCGCCATGGGCACGCTTTCCTCAATGTCGCCTGGGGTAAGAGCTCTCACTCTCTTCCTCCCACCCCATCTCCATGGCACCCTGAAACTTTTCCCACTTCTCCAACTCCTTGGATGGGCTGATGGTTTGCACAACATTCAGAGAGGAGGAGGGCGAGGCTTGGGTGACCAGCTGGAGGGAATGGGGCCGGGCGAGGAGGACACGCAGTCCTGAGAATGCTGAAGAGGTACTTTTCACCGGGATGTGACAGGAATTAACGTTCCTATGATACACTCAACCGAAACTTCCGAAAGCCCTCCAGAAACTGCTTGGGGTGGGGAAGGGAAGCCACAACCTGTCGTTGAAACAAGGAGAATTTTAGTACATTAAATAAAGGTTAAGAGGAATCTTGGCTATTGTTAATTGGTAATTGCCTACTACTTAAGGACTTCCGAAATAGACACTCGGTTGATCAAAGGAAAAATGAAAGTGCAGATAAGACCCTCCCAAACACTCACCCAGATACTCAGCGTGCGTGCACACATACTCACAGAGGGAAGAAAAAAGCAAGTTCAAGTGAAAACAATAAAAGTAGATAGCACTTACACTGCTTATTACCATGTGCCTGGCACTCTCCAAAAGTATCTGTAGTAACCACTTTAATCCTCACGCAAATATATAAGGCATTATTATTATCCCCATTTTACAGATGAGAAAATTGAGGCTCAGCAGGGGACATAACTTGACTAATGGGTTTGTGTGTTGTCCCTGTGTACACACGACTGACCAAATCAGGCACACAATCAGAATTCCCACTAGTAAAACTTCACTTTCTGGAAGCAGTTCTGGAAAGAAAGTGGATTCAGCTGCACAAGTAAAGTTTAGGAGGAAAGTAAGTCCAAAGTGTAAAACTGTTAAGTCTTTGGGGCGCCTGAATGGTGCAGTCGGTTGAGCCGGCACTCTTGGCTTCAGCTCAGGTCATGATCTCAGGGTTGTGAGCTCGAGCTTGCTTGGGACTCTCTCTCCCCAGCTCCCTCTCCCGGTCCCCACCCCCCGACACGTGTGTATGCTCTCTCTCTCTCAAATAAATAAATAAAATCTTTTTTTAAAAAAACTGTAAGTCTTAAAATATATCCAGAAGCACTTCTGTCCAGTTTCCTCTATTCCATTACTCTCAAGGGCACAGTCCGATTTTGTGGAGGGCTGGGGAGGACATGATGTTAACCACATGATCTGTCAGAACAAAGACTAAGCCCTTCCCATAATTCCCACCTGTGCCTGTTCCCAAGAATAAGTGGAAAGTTCCCACATGGACTCATTTTTAAAATATTGCCAAGAAGCATGCCAAAGGTGTCCTGACTCATCACTCGCTGGTGGCCACTCCTGAGCCATGCTTCATCAGCATGGCCCTAAAAGTCCCTTCATACCAGAGCAGTGACCTGCCAAATATAGCAGGGGCCCTATTTTTAAAAAGGTTCAAATGAGCTTGCAGAGAGCCATCAACACATACCATCAGCACAGTTTTATAAAAAACCCCGGCCCAGCCATCGGCGTGGCATTCAAATAGTGCTGAGGCAACATGACCACGAGCCACGGGGTCAGAGCTGCTAAGTGCTTTCTTCTATGCACTGTCTCCCCATCACGTGGGCCACTGCCCTGCACGAGAGGTTTCAGTCTGCCCGTTTTACAGATGAGAGGTTTTAGTCTGCCCATTTTACAGATGCAAGCGCAATTTCAGGAAGGTCAAATGACCGCCCCACATTCGCACAGCTTCTGAGAGCACCTGAAATGCCACTCCGCCCTTCTGCATTCGCAGGCACGTGGCGCTTTGTGCTCCTGGAGGGTGCCCCCAGGTGCACCGGGGACCTGTAAGGAGACAAACCCTATTGGCCAGTTGTTGCGCCTGCGCCCGTCAGTGTGTAGACTCAGACCCTCAGCCGCCGGCATGGAAATCCCCCTTGGAGTCATCAGGGTAGAGGGTTTCAACAGTGGATCACGGACCTAAATATAAAAGCGAAGATAATAAAAGCACTAGAGAAAACAAAAACATCTTTGTGACATCCGGGTGGGCAAAAATTCCTAGATACCAACAACAACAGAAAAGCGAGAGCATAAAGAAAAATAGGGAATGGGCTTCATCGAAATGTAAAACTTTGGCTCTCAAAAGACATCTTTAAGATGTGGGAAAGCAAGCCACAAAGGGGGCGAAAATATTTCATATGTATATACTCACAGTCTTTTTTTTTTTTTAAGATTTTATTTATTTATTTGAGAGAGAGAGAGCATGAGCGGGGTGGAGGGGAGGAGGGAGAAGGAGAAGCAGGCTTCCTGCTGAGCAGGGAGCCCGATGCGAGGCTCGATCCCAGGACCCTGAGATCATGGCCTGAGCCGAAGGCAGACACTTAACTGACTGAGCCACCCAGGCATCCCTGTGTATACTCAGTCTTAAAGGCAACAAGGAGCGTGGTGGGTTTACTTCCAACAGTCCCTTCCAGGGACTAACAGACCATGGCTCCTGGCTGCCCTCACACCTGAAGACATGCAGAACTATCTCTTGCTTTCTCATCGCGAGGCCCCATGTTCCTGCTGCCCTGAAGGCACCAGGCCTCTCTAGCTGGGAAAGCGAGATTTCTGTGAAGCATGTGGTTGGCGTGAAGCATAAGCCCCACTCCTCCTGGGTCCCTATGAAATAAGATCCTCTTTTTCTAAGTATTCTGGCACGTCTCCCTCACAAGAAGGACAAATTTTCAAACGCGGGAAACAGGTACCTATCCGCTGGTGCTCTCACTATAGAAGTTTCCTGTTTCAAAGGCTGTTAGAGGTGAATGTTATTCAGCCACCCGTTCATTCCTTCTTCATTCATTCATTCATTCATTCATTCATCTATCCACCCACTCATTCATTTGCAAACATCTCACAAACATCTAGTGAGCACCTGCTCTGAGCGAGGCTGACCAGGATGAACATGGGGACCCTGACGGCAGGGGCTCAATGCCTTGTGGGGGTGGGGCAGGACTACAGCCCCAGTGTGGTGAGAGCCCCAGAGCCAACTCCACTAGTCTCTGACCACATCCCCTTGGACCTCTTCACCACACACTTCCCTTCTCTCAAAGACTTTCACTCCCACAGGGACCACCTGCGTCCCTTTGTCAGTGGGCTGTCCCCAGGCTGCAGGAACCTGATTCGCCCGCATCAAAGAAAGCCAGAAGTGCCTGGGAACCGTCCTCCTCCTTCCCCTTAACCAGTGACTGATAGGGGTACAAATGCTCTGAAAGTATGAAGTCTAAAAAAGTATAATTACTCCAGCTCCCTTGTACCCTGTTTGGGACAGTTCTGAAGAGTGTCCTTCACCTTCTCCAGAGCCCCCCTCCACGATCGAGCCAGTTTCCTATTGTGACACTAGGATTTATAATAAGAAATGTATATTTTGGTCTTTGTCCCCATTTCTGGCAGAGAACTCCTAAAGCCCTTAGAATTTGTCTCTTGTTATGTTAATGAGGCGACTAGAAAGCCCCTAAGGCTGGGGGCTGGTTGCCAGGGGAACCAACCGTGAATAGAGGGTTGGAAATTTCAGTCCCACCCCCTGACCTCCGGGGAGGGGAGAGGGGCTGGAGGCTGAATCAATCACCAATGGCTAATGATTGAATCAATCATGCCTGTGTAATGCAACCTCCATAGAAACCCAGAAGGATGGGGTTGCGAGAGCTTCTGGGTTGGTGAGCACGTGGAGATGTGGGCAGAGTGGCGGGCCTGGAGAGGGCAGGGAAGCTCCTCGTCCTCTCCCCCTACCTCGCTCGCCCTGTGCATCTCTTCCATCTGGCTGTTCCCTGAATTCTATCCTTTTGTAATAAACTGGTGATCTAGTGAGTAAAACGTTTCTCTGAGTTCTGTGAGCTGCTCGAGCAAATTAACCAAATCTAAGAAGGGGGCCGTGGAAACCTCAGATTCCTGGCTATTAGGTCGGAAGCACAGGTGACAAAGTTGGTGGCGGTGGAGTGGGCGGCAAGAGTCCTTACCCTGAAGGATCTGATGCTCTCTCTCTCTCTCCGGGCAGACAGTGCCAGAATTGAGCTGAATTATAGGACGTCCAGCTGGGGGCAGGAAATTGCTTGACGTGAGGGGAAACTCCACGCATTGAAATTGGTACTAGAATCATTTTACCTACCTTCTGGGGGACTTGGTTTAATACTCCACCTTGGCCCGGCTTCCTTCCCTCCATCTCCCGTTTCCCCATTCCCTGCTGCTTATTCCTAGAAATCCTTCCTAGGACATTGCTTTCCTTGAAATTCTCACCTTAGGGTCTACTTCAGAGAAATCCAACCTAAGACATGCTCCAATTGTGGAACACCAAAGTGGGGCTGTAGGCCCCTGGCAGGGACCCTGGGGTGGGAGAAATCGTCTAAATAGGAGCAACGTCGGTAGGTGCCTGTGCGCTTGCGTGTATGGTAGGTGGCGGTGGAGAAGCGAACTGTAAGTGGGGTAGGGGCTGGCCCCAAGGCCCCAAGTTGTGGTGAATTGGGAATCAGCAAACAGTTTACTTTGGCTAGTGCCCAATGCATACACGCCAGGATGTGGGGAGATGTGAGACCAGAGGGGTGCCAAGGGGGCAGAGGTCTTGAAAGTCTAAGTCACTTTAGGAACTTGATCTTCAGGACAATAGTGAGCCACTGGGGGACTAAGCAAGGTACTGACGAGACCAGGTTTACTCTTTAAAAAACGTCACTCTGTTTACAATGGGAAGAATGCATTCGAGAAGGGCAGAAGGAGAGTCAAGGAGCGGTTAGGAAGCTGTCTCAGACATTCAGGCCATCACCGAGAAGATGGAGTGGGGGAATCATCATCTCCATCCGTCAGGATGGAGTGGGGGAACATGAGCACATTCAAGTCACATTCCAAAGTCACGATCACCAAGACTCAAGTTTTGATTGATTGAGGGATCCACTATGTGGGGATGGTTAAGGAAGAGAAGAGTTAGAGATGATTCCCAGGTTGTCACAGGTCCCGGTCCCCAAGAAGCAGACTCTTGTTTGGAAATTAGAGTGCAGGAAGTTTACTGCAAAGTGCTCTCAGGATTGATCCTTGCTGGGGGAAAGGGAATGCAGAAGCAAGATGGGGGAAAGGGAGAAGTTGGACAGTGATGCAGTATCCACAGAGGCTTTAGCCCAACTCACGGGGAGCTCTGGAACTGGGAGGTCCCTGCAAGAGTTGCTCTGACTGGGGGCAAGGGAGCCAGGCCTCGGTTCACCCATATCACCCAGCCATTGGATGGAGATGACCTTGGCGGACAGCGTTGAACCTTGGGTGATATGGCTCCCTTCAGCTGAAGGCAATTCCTGGAGAGGGCTGGCAGCTGAGCCATCAGGCAAAGACCTTTCCAGAAGTTCAGGGAGTAGGTCCTTGCGTCGTAACGGGGGTTCTGGGTGGCACAGAACAGCATGCGCAGCAGACATTTAAGTGTGAGATGCCGTGAGGCATGCAGTGGGGAACACACAGGAAGTACCTGGTTGTCTGTGTCCGCATGTCACAGCAGATGAGATCCCTAACCCTGGGGAAAGGGTTCGGTGCAGGCTCTTGGTCTCTTTGGGGCCGTAGACGCGTCTAAAACGTTGATGAAAGCTTTTTACACTCCCAACTCTACACCCAAATGTGCATGAAATTTCAGGACTGTGTCTTAGTATGGGTTCCTCTAAAAGCAAACCCAGGGACAAAGATTTGGATGCAAGGGGTTCATCTGGAAGGTGATCTCAGGAAACATGGAGAGGGAGTGGAGAAATGAGCAGGGAAGGGAGGAAAGCCAATAAAGTTACATCAATGTGGGCAGCTAGGCAAGGAGAAAACCTCTGGCAAGGAGATTCACCTACCATCTCCCATCCCTCACTGGTTGAGGGTCACCCTGGAGGCATTAACTCTCTGGCCTTTCCAGTCACGTAGGACCCACTCTCCGCCCTGTCCCTAACCCCTGCAGGCTCAGGAACAGCATGCTTCAGTGGCCAGAGAACACCCCAGGCAGAGAGGCACACAAGGACACCATCAGGTCGGCTCCAACAGTGACAGCCCCGCAGACAGAGTTAAGGCACCACCACCACCATCGGCCACAGAACTCGAATATTCCTGGCTAAGAATTTTTGCCAGAGAGGGCTGAGGAACACCAAGATGGCGGAAAGCATCGCCAGAGAAGTTGGAAAACAAATCAAAACAACGCGGTGCCACGTCAACAGCAGGGAAGTGACCAAGACCAGGGGACCAGGCCTCCTCGGAGAGTCCCCACTGGAGCCGCTGAGCACTCACGGGGAACTTAGTGCTCTCGGTGAGCTTGGTTCTTCTGTTGTCTCTCAGCTCCCCAGTTCTGACCCCACCTGCTCTGCCAACTCAAAGACCAAATGGAAGGCTGGGGTTGCCAATGGTTGGAGAGCAGTTTGGGAAATCTGGTGCAACTCCAGGAGGGGGGCAGCCAGGACTGAAGGGGATATTTAAACATTCAGGAGTTCCGTGACGGGTCTGGAAAGAATATAGAGGAGGCCAAGCCACTCGCCTTTGTGCCGCAAGAATGTCTCAATTAAAATGCCATTCAGTTAGAAGAGGCAGAAAGAAAAACAAACCCTTCAGCTGTAATTTTTCGCTGAGCTTTTTTCATGTAAATCAAGGGGTGTAAATGGCATTTTCCATCAGTCATAAGTGTCAAAAGCCCAGAGGTCTGCCGCTGTTATTCTGCAGTATTACCCGGTGACCGTTTAAACAGCCGATCAAGTTCCTTCCGGAAAACAAGGTTCTGAGTCCAAGTTCCAAGTTCAAGCACTTGAAATGTCTGACTTGAGTGGAGCCATGAAGTCTCAAAAGCAGCCTTACAAAGGGGGAGTTCACTCAAGGTTGGGCTGTAGTGGGTTTTGTGGTTGTGATTGCGGTTGTCTGGTTTGAGTTGGGTCGCTCCTCAAAACACCTCCTGCAAACAAATTGCCCTTGGACGAGGGGCTGTCGACCCCAGGGGACAAAACACAGCGCATGCAAATCAAAGGAAAGGTTAAGTGGAACTCGGTAACCTTGGCCTAGTCTGGAAATGAACAACGCCAACAACAGTCCCTGTACTCCCGTACATTCGGCAGACAGTCGCGTGGTGGTGGCAGCTGCTGTTCATGGTCTGTAGGCAAAAACCCACCGTGGTCCCTTCCTTGCGCTTGGGAGAGACAGACGGATGGACGGACGGATACAGCTGATATGTTTATTCATATCTTCGCTAGATTCTAAACCCCTTGAATGCGGAGACTGTGACCCCCCCCACCTCATGCCCCTGTGTTGACGGAATCCCATGCTCTAGACATGTACACAGTGCTCACCCCACTGTGTGCGCCCCGGATGGTTCTCGTGCTCATGTTGCAAAGATCTGGGTCAAACAGTGATGGCACGATGGATTAAAATAAAAGGGCAAGCTCCTGCATTGTTTTCCTGCCTTTCTCCTGCTGAGTGATCTTGAATGAATTACTAAATTCTTCTGAGTTACAGCTTTCCCAACCAGAAAATGGAGAAATCGCCCCCTGTTTACAAAGTGCTCTGGCAAGACAACTGGAAATATAATCGAAAGTTTATCAAGTGAGATCTCTCAACTAGAATAGAAATTAAACCATGACATTTTGGATAAACCTCAATATTTTGTTAGTCAAATTCCTTCGAAATTATACTTAGGTACATTAACTTAATTTAAGAACTAGTGGCAAATTGTATTACTATTTGACACATTACTGCTCTGCATAATTATTCAATCAGAGCTCCCCTGAAACAAATTAATGCTGATGCAGCCTAATTTTTTTTTTTGAATAGTTCAAGAATACAGAGAAGTATGAAGAATAATATAGTGAACATCCATACAAATACCATCCAGCTGTTTGGAAGATTCACGTTGTGCCAGATTTTCTTCACCCATTCTCTTCAGAAATAACCCATTAGAGACCCAGTGGAAGCTCCCTGTGTACCCCTTCCTCGTCCCCTCTGTTCCCTCTTCTCTTAGGGGCAACTTAAAACAGATGTGAGTGGTGCCAAGGGTCGCATGTCCCCAGTCCACCCGTGGTTCGAGCCCTCGGCTATATGGCAGGGTCCTACCCCTCGGGCCCGCCGCAGGTCTCTGGTCCTTTACTCCCAGGCTTTCCTCAAAACCCTCAAGAGTGCACTCAACCCTCACAAGCACATCCCCGAAGTACGGGAGAATGAGTACCCACAGGAGAAACATGGACAGAAGGACAGAAGGCGACAAAGTCTTGGAAAATGCCCTGGGGACAGACACCTCCCAGAGACCCTTTTTCCCTAAAGCAGCGACCTCAAGAATACACCCTTTCCTTGTTTTACTCCCTCCCCTCCTACTCCTTGGGGCTGCCCCTCAATGAATGCCCTGCCCCCAAGTCCTGGTGTCAGGCTCCGCCAGGGGAGGGGACCCAATCTGAGACAGGGCTCTCCTGCAACTTTATATTCCTTATACATACGTGTGATTTTATCACTGGTATGCTTGCATGCACCCGCAGACAATGCATTCTTTCGAACGTTTTAAACCTCTGTATAAATGATATCATACTCAACTTGCTTTTTGCATTTGTGACTTATTTACTCATTTTGTAGCTTTCTGGCACATGGAAAAGTAACCAGGCACAAAACACAGTTGGATCCCAAATGTTGAACAACTGGGTTGTGTCCAGCTCACTAAAGTCTATGTTAAATCTTTCTCAATGCATATCCCATTAACATCTGCAGGTGCTTTTGAACTTGAAAAAAGTCCCAGCACAGAGTCCATTTTCCAACGAGATACAAATGTCTGTGTACACAGAAGACTGAGAAGAATATTTGAGCAAAAGTATTCATTTCCTGGGGTAAAGGATTACCTTACTGCACTGAATCGGGCACGTGAGTCTCCCAACTCTGCGAGAGTCTAATTCACCTGTGCTTCCTACACACCGAGCTTGGGGCCTTGCACATAGCAGGCATTCAATGAATATTTATCGAATGAATCAATGACTCACCACCGTATTGATGAGACTACTAGGGCCCCCAAAGATAAGAGATCAAGTACCCACAGCTAATTAGTGGCAGACCTGGAAGTAAGACCCAGGTCGAGGAGCCCCAGTTCGACTCAGGGCATTTTGAAATCTATACAGCAGTGTTGTTTTCTGCCATAATGAATGGTTACAATGGTTAGGAGTCCAGTACTTTCTTTTGTTCAAGGACCAGTTCGCCAGAGCAATAAGATGGGATATTTTCCCATGACATGGAATCTGTCAGCAGAATCTAGACTAGAAGCCAGTCTCCATGGGAAAGAAACTCTCTCTCCTCTTCTTTCTTTTCCAGTTGTTTTTTTTTTTAAGATTTTATTTATTTATTTGACAGACAGAGAGAGAGAGAGAGAGCAAGAGAGGGAACACAAGCAGGGAAGTGGGAGAGGGAGAAGCAGGCTTCCCGCTGAGCAGAGAGCCTGACGTGGGACTCGATCCCAGGACCCTGGGATCATGACCTGAGCCGAAGGCAGACGCCTAACGACTGGGTCACCCAGGCACCCCTCCAGTTTTTTTTTTTTTTTATTGAGATGTGACATACATATGGTGAAATGGAAAGATCACACTTACCTGAATTTTTACATTTTTTTTCACCATCAGATTAAGAGATCAAACATTTCCAGCTATCCCCAAATCGTCTTTATGACCCATCTCAGTCAATTATCCCCACCCTGAACCCTGCCAAAGAGAATTACTATTTCTGCTTCTCATGCTATAGATGACTTTTGCCCATTTTGGAACTTCATATAAATGGAATCATACAAATTTTTTGACATCTAACATCTTTCACTCAGTACTGTGTCTATGAGACACACCAAGGTCAGTCCTTTTTCCTTGCTGCATGGTATTTCATTATATAAATACATCACAACTCTCTTACCCATTCTACTGTCGATGTTCATTATAGGTTATTTCCAGTTTGGAGCTATTATAAATAAAGCTGCCATAAACATTCCTTTTTTTAAGTTTTTATTTTATTTTATTTTAGTAATCTCTACCCCCAATGTGGGGCTCAAACTCATGACCCAAAGATCAAGAACCACATGCTCTTCTGACTGAGCCAGCCAGGTGCCCCTACACATTCTTAATTGTGTCTTTTGGAAGATAAAAATCCCGATTTCTATTGGGTACACACCCAGAAGAGGATTGCTAGGTCGTAGGATTAGCATATCTTTCACTTCATGAGATGCCTTACTTTAGGGAAAGCGAGAAGGCTTTCCCTCGCCTAGCAAGGCTGGCAGGGAGCAAAATTCCTGTTTCTAAGGGGCTCCTCATTAAAAACCAGAGTCTTTGATTGGAAGACAACCGAAAGAGGCAGTGACCTGGCGTCCCGCGCCACATCGGAGTCCTTCCCTTGCTCCAGTCATAGCTGACCCGAGCTGCGTCACTTTCAGGAAGCAGAAGTCACTATCTCCAAAGGACTTGGACACTTCGGCCTGTGGCTCCCACCCACTCATCCCGTTACATCCCTCATGCCTCAAGTAGAACCATACATACTCTTTTGGCTTGGGGTGCAACTCTCAAATCCTTCTGCTGGCACTGAACACGAGACCAGAGTTGGCTCAGACAGGAGTGAAATCTGTTTCCAATTCAAAATGGATTAAGGCTCACTACAGCTTCCATCAGCATTGATGGTGATGATGAGCAAACTAAGCAGAGGTGTTGCACAATGACAAGTTAGAAAAGTCAAAGGGTCTGGTCCACCATTAATCTTCTCACTCTTGGTGCCACATGACATGGACTCTCAGATCCTTAAGGGCCCCTGGAGATCATCCAATCCAACATTTACCCAGTGCCAAATCCCCAAAGTATTTCCAAACCCCTCTTTAAGCACGTCCAAGGGAGAAAACTTAGCTCATTCTAAAGCAACCCATCCCATAGTCACATGGAACCACTTTCTAGAAAGTTCTTCCTTTCAGCTTGAAGCTGTCTTCTTTTAATTTCCAACTATGGGGTCCCCGTTTTGCACTCTGAGAGCCTTGAAAATAAATTTATTTTTTCATTCAGCCACTGTGCAAACATTAGAGGAGCCCTTTCAATATTCGAGAAAGCTGTCCTCATTCAGCAGGTGAATTTGAGAAGGGCGAAAGCAAGCAGCAGCTAGGGGCTTCGGACGAGGCAAACACTGTTTAATGTCATAGTTACTCTATACTGGTAACCTTTCTATTTTTAATCTTGCTATGGCTTCACTGATTAGCGAAGAAGGAATGTGCAGGCTTCTATTATGTAGCAAGGCCACGGTGACATCTCCCTTCTCCTAACTCAGGGCCCTTGTACTTTGGCAGTAGACCAGAGCAGATCTGGTCTGTCTACTGAGCCCTCTGGGCTAATCTGGTTGGCAGTCTGGTGTGTGGTAAGGTAGACTAAGTATGGTCTTTGTAGACAAATTAATATGCCCCAAATCAGTGTGCTAGTCTAGCCACTTCTTTGAATCTTGATTTCATTTATTGCAGAATCCACGTGTTAATACCCACCTCAAAGGAATGTCAAAGAATCAGACACGCTCACGTATATGAAGCACTTGGCCCCATGCAAGGCACACAGAAGATGCTTAATAATGCTCTCTTCCATCATCTTGCTCCCATAGCTGCCCTTGAAACCAGGGATATCTGGCCATGAAAAGGAGCTTCAGTAGGGGACCACGGAAAGACCTATGAGATTGTCTTCCACTCTAAGCCCACAGTGCTAATTTTAATACTGTGAGGCCCTAAACTCGTGATGATCCTTGAGAAAGTCAGTTAACTTCTCCGAATCTTAGATGTTGAACATATTAAATTAGGTGCTTCCCTAGTCTTAGGGATACCTTTAAAAAACTTAGGGCCAAGATAAGATCTTTCTGAATCCCCGCCAACAAAGCTGTTCAAAGGACACTAGAATTTGCCCCCAAGACTTTCATCTCCAAGTCAACTCCATAAGAGGCAATTTTGGGCCCAGATTATCTGTTTATCTAAGTACCTCCATATACCCCTAGGGCTGTTTGATGCATTTGATAGGATACAACGTTTGACATCTTAAGAATATCCATGATTTGGGGCCTTCTGAAATTCTCAGAGAGTGCCATGGAAATTCAGCAACCTTTAATACTCATCGACCCAATTCATCTCCGGGAGGAGGGCTTTTCAAGTACGTACAGGCCTGATAACAGAGTTCAAGAGCTGAGCAGGGTGGGGCTGGACTGTGAGGGCAGCCTAAGGTCAAGCTCAGTACGTGGCATTGCTGACACAGTAGCCCCGCCAGCTGTCTCTCTGGGTGGAACTGGCCCGGACTCCTCGCAGGCAGTTGCTAAGTTGACAGCTGGGAATGTAGGGCCCAGACACCGCTGGGGTAATAACCAGCCCGCCCTCAGAGTACCTCAAAACAGTCATTGCCCTCCTCACTGGAACAACGCGGGCCAAACGCAACAGCCTTGGTAGTATGTCTCATAGTTTGGCACGAACGCCAACGCAGCCCATCGGCCATTGATTTGAAATCAGCAAACATGGATCTAGAGTCCCTCTGCTTCATCTGTCATAGGGGAACTGGGAAATAAGTCTAGGCTTCTGCCCTGGGTCTCCCCGATTTCCAGCATCTCCCAACTGGGTCCACCCTGATGGGTTGAATTGCTACCCTCCTTAGAGAGCAGAAATCCGGTTTCCTCCTCTGCCTAATTCTGGTCTTTTCTCAGGTGCCGGTTTTTTTTCCCCCTCCTAGAACTAGACAGCGGTACAAGGGAAACCTTCTAGATCCTGCTAACGTGCCGCAGCTTCCCTCCCCCCAGGATCTTGCGAGTGCTGGGCCAGATCTGTTTACATAGGAGAGGTCCTTGATGGAGGCAACTCATTCATGGGGAGGACAGGTGTTTACCTCCGTAATCCAGACATGTTCGAAGAAAGACAATAAGAATGAAACTAAACCGCATCATTTCTCTGCCAGAGCTTGGAATGAATGAAGAGGCTGCAGGGAGAGGAGCGGGGGAGGGCAGAGGGGAAAGGGAGTCGTACAGGAGAGCTAAGGCGACAGCCTAGCATCCTAACAAGAAGAGAAGTAAAATCAGACAGACTCCCGTTGCACACTCTACAATCTCACTGATTTGAGACCGAGGTTAAGCAAGCCTGACAAAGTGGTTCATCACATCGGAGGTGAGCCCCCCATCTATTGGATCTCATTAATTCCCACACCGCCTTATTGTCAATCCCAATCAGTGCGGCTCAGCACGTGGCACTTGCGTCTTTCTGGCCTGGCTTCTGCCGTCCGTCTATTGGTGGCCTGACTCCATTCCCCGAAACCATTTCCCTGTTCCCGTCCTGCCGGCTACTGGCCGTCTGCTGGGAATCCTAAAAGGCCTGTAGGAGGTGAGCGGGACAGCAACTGGCGACTCTGGTTTCCCGAAGGCCTTTCTATTTTTAATTTTTTGAAAATATTCCATGCTAAAGTTTCCTTTCTCTCCCTCCCACCCTTTGTGGTATTTTTAGGCCACGCGGGCTCTTCAGAACGAGCATCTCACTTGCTGGGCGCCGCAAATAGCTTTTCCCTGTACCTGCCAGTCACCGTGTACTCTAGGCATGTGTCATGGGGAGAGCCGGTCCTTTCAGTCCAGCCTCTCACGCGGGCTTTGCTTCTGTGTGCTGCTAATCTGTCAAGGAATCAAAGACACACTGGCCTCAAAGGGGAGGCCCTGGCCCCACAGTCGCCTGCCAGGGTTATTATGAAGGCCCAGCCATCCTGGACCAGGAGCTCGCTGGGAGCAAGTGGCTGCAGACAGGGGAAAGTCAGAGATCAGGGATCTGAGCAGGGGAAGGCGATGTGTGTGAGCCGAGGGTGGGAAGGGGCACTTAGGGATCAGGACTTGCAAGATGAAAGCACCCTAGGGATGTTGCAGTCATGACTGCTTTCACGCAAGGACAGACACAAGAATGATCTGAGATGCTTGCAGGGGAGACCAAAGGTCCACCCGGCCTGGGGTCTCCTCTGTCAGGGGTGGCTCACGTGCTTCTATGGGAAGGAGAGACGGGTGGAGCAAGCTGATGAGCCAGCCTCCTTTATGTCATCCTCCCCATCACTCCTGAGGGTCCAGAGAGAGGCCACGCAGCTGACTGGCCCTCCCTCAAAAACTACTGGAAAAGCGTAAATCGATCGGGGCAGTGGTTCTCAAAGTGTGGTCCGCAGACCACAGGCCAGCAACAGCAGCCCCTGGGAACTTGTCAGAAATGCAGATTCACAGGCCCCACCCCAGCCCCATGGAATCAGAAACTCTGGGATGAGGCCCAGCACTCTGTGTTTTAACTAGCCCTCCCGGGGATTCGGATGCACACCCAAGTTTGAGAGCCACTAGATTAGGAAAGACAAGGCAGGGGTATCTGGAGAGTCAACTGAAGGAGAATTTTTCAAGCGTGTGAGAGCATGGGATAGAAACATCGGGATTCGTAGCCGCTTCTCACGTGATTTCTGAAGTGAATGCCATCGATATCCAAAAAAGCAAAATGACCATAGACCAGAGAAAAAAACAGAATTACTTTTCTGAATTAATGTTCTAATGTTAACAGGACCATTTTTGATGTTTCCTTGGGGGGGGGGGTGGATTTTCAGCGGAAAAACTGTCTGGAATCAGTTGGGACCAGTGCACGGTGTTTTGATTATGAAGAGAACATCCCCAAAGACCATGCATGCCTGAAATTGCCGAGTCCCCCCAAAAGCTTGGGCTTAAAAAGTCACATAAATATGTTATAAAAGAAAACTGATGTTTCTAAAAGAAAAACCTGCAAGGACAGCTTTTAAATTAAAATTCTTGGCTCTTCAGTATAGTAGAATAAAGTAGAAGGCTCCCTCCTTGCTCTCAGCTCACGGCCTTCCATCTTATTTACTGAGAAAATTGAAGCCATCAGAAGTGAAATCCCACGGGAGCTTACCACCAGCTACCCCCGCCTCCCTACCCTCCACTCCGCATTCCCTCGTGCAGGACCTTCCCACAATGCTGGAAGGCCACGTCCTCCCCCGGTATGCTGGGATGCCGTCAGCTCTCAGAGTTCCAAAGGCGCTCCTCCTGCAACCGTCCATTACACCTCCCAACCGGGTGGTACTTGACATTCGGAACTGTGGCCCACCACCAGTTACCAAGCTGCTCCCCTGCTCCATTTTAGAGTTAAATGAACATGAAATGAGTCTAAGCTGGCTGTTTCTACTTTCTCTGCTCCTCGTCTTTCCAGATCCCTCTCCAACCAGGCCTCACCTACTCCACCCAAATCCTCCTCCTCCAGGTCACCAGAGATTTCCATGTTGTCAACCCCGGTGACGCACGCTCTAGCTCTCTGGCTCCACCTCTCAGCCGTCTCTGACAAATCTCACTGGCCACTCCTTCTCCATCTCCTCCCTGAATCCCCTCACTTCTCCCTGTCCTCAGCTTTGGAATATTCCAGAGCACTCTGAGTCTCTCGCCTACTCTAGCTATTCACACGTTCCTAAGTGAGCTCATCCAGTCCCTCAGCTTTACAATATCCACTAGGAGATCAAAAACTCTCCAGAACCAACCATTTCTCTCCACCCTCACCGCTAACCACCCTGGTCCAAGCCCTCATCGTCTCTTGCGTGGACTATGACAATAGCTTCCACCCTCATCCTACTGGTCTGTTCTCTTTCAGACGGGTCCTTTGAAACGGCAAGTCAGATCATGTTGCCTCTCTACTCAGAACCTCACGTTGCCCGATCTCACAAACACTAAAAGAGAAATCTATATCGAGACCTGCAAAGCCCTGCCTGACCCTGCCTTTGCTTCTTCTAGGAACTCATTTCCTACGGATTCCCCTCTCACTATTGGGCTCCAGCTACTTTGGCCTCCTTGGGGGTCTGTAAATCCGCCAAGCTGCTCCCACCTCAGGGCCTTCGTGCTTGCTATTTCCTCTGCCTAGAAATGCTCTTCCCTTAGATCTCCATTTCTTCCTTCCTGATTTCATTCACGTGTCTGCTCACCAAAGAGATCTTCCCAAACCCCTTATCCTAAAGTCATCCACACATCCTCACTCCATCCAATCCCACCATCTATCATTTTATCCTGCATTATTTTTTCTTTTTTTTTTTTAAAGATTTTTATTTATTTATTCATGAGAGACAGAGAGAGAGAGAGAGAAGCAGGCTCCCAAGGAGCAGGGAGCCCGATGTGGGACTCGATCCCAGGACCCTGGGATCATGACCTGAGCCGAAGGCAGACGTTTAACCATCTGAGCCACCCAGGCGCCCTGCATTATTTTTTCTTCATAGCACTTCCCACTACCTGGCATGTTATGTATTCACTTCCTTATTTGTTGTCTGCCTCCCTCATATGGAATATATGTTCCATGTCTCCCAGCATCCAGAACGGCGCTTGGCACATAGTAGGCTTCCAGTAACATTTTGTTGAATTAATTAGTGGGTAAATGAATAAGGGTATGTTCTCTGTCCTACAGAAGGAGGTGAGGGTGGGGTCTTCTCTGTCCTAGAAACTTGACACTTACAGGGCGTGTACCAGTTCTCTGGAAAATTCTACATATTCTCCCCTGGCCACGTGTAGACTTCGTTTTCATGATTTATGATGATCCTAACCCTTTGGTTCATATCAGTGTCTCTTAGGGGGCTTTAAAAGAAATACAAATGTCAGGCTTTACCCCAAGGAGTTCCTGATTTGGGAGGTCAGTGTTGGGTCTCCGAAAAGCAGAGTCTGGGGAGCAGCATAGAGTGGCTGGAACATGGAACCTGGAGGCATGCTCTCTGTCCTGAATCTTGACCCCATCATAGCTGTAGGACCTTGAGCAGATGACTACAACACCGTCAACCTCAGTTTGCTAACCTGCAAAGCAGTGACGATAATTGTGCTCATTTTCCAGGGTCGTTGTGATAACTAATGAATTAATATATAGAAACTCCTTAGAACAATGCCCAGCAGGTAATAAGCATGAACTATTATTACCTGCCCTGTGTAAGTTTCTTGGGCGATTCTGGTGTATCACCAGGTTTGAAAATTGGTGCGACAGACTGTAGACATCGTTAAATGAGAGACAGGAGATCATCACGAGGAGCAGGGTAAGCTGCAGGTTGAGGAGAAACTAGAAGGCACGCACCTGGCTGCTTTCTGAAGGGTGAATGGCATCGAGCGGATCCCAGGGCAGGCACCATGCTCTCCTAAGGGCACCCAGGTACTCTGCCACTGGTCTGGGGGAATCAGCACTTTCTCAGCGAGATTCTAGTTGGTTATTCTCACCCAGCTAACCAGTTCAAAGGCAGATGGACTGCCTTTTCCAGCCACAGCTGGTGATAGAGAGAT
This sequence comes from Phoca vitulina, assembly GCF_004348235.1. Lineage (NCBI taxonomy): Eukaryota > Metazoa > Chordata > Mammalia > Carnivora > Phocidae > Phoca > Phoca vitulina. The sequence continues at coordinate 12,161,649 of NW_022589738.1, read as the reverse complement.
CCATGTGTGGCACTCAGGGCTGCTAGGGTGTAGAGAATATCACAGGGGTGCTAGCCAGGCCCAGCTGTAATGGGGTACAGTCGTGGCAAAGGCCCCTCCCTCCTCCAAGACTCCAGAAGCTCCCATGCTCCTCACAAAAACCTTGCCAACCTGCTTCCTGATGTCAGAAATCTCTTCAGCAGGGGACACGCTTTTCTTTGCATGGCAAAAGATGCCCCAGATGCAGACACTTCCAGAAGAATCACAGACGCAAACTGACAACATATTTGATCAGTCACTCTGCAAAGGAGGTTTTGATCCACTCCTGGATCCACTCCACCCAAACTCGTGGATTTCCCACCTCTGTCAAGACCCCCGGGAGACTTAATTCACCCGAAGAGGAGCAATATAAAGGGCATGGTGCTCATCTACGTTTTTGTAAGTCACTTCTTTCTTGGCACGTGGTTTCAGTTAGCTCAAGCGGAATTGGCAGGGCTGGGCCAGCCTTTCACCCTGCCTGTGAACCAAACCAAGGTTTTATCTGCCGGTTGCCGGTGTGAGGTGTGTGTAGAATTCACTGGTTCCTTCAGCCGTTATTACAGGGCCCCTGCCATGAACCAGGATGTAATGAGGACATAGTCTTGACTGAGGTTCAGGAACTGACCTCTTTCTCTGTATATCTTCTATATAACTTCTCTAAAACCCTTTGCTTTACTTAAACTATTTTCCAAGCCCATCTTTTGAACACTGCCTCAAGGATGGAGATTTAGGGTGACGCAGGAGAATTGGTTCCATTTAACCAAAGCTGATGGAAATGTGACCACTTCTTTCTGCCCCCTATACCCCTCCGTCCCCCTCAGCCCCCTTCCCACACATCTCTCCCTTCTCGCTCCTTCTACAAACGCCTGCAGTTCTTGGGGGGCCCTTCAGGAGTCTGGCCTCTCTCTCCTGGGCTGGGGCAGCTCCCTGCCCCTTGGCCTGGTTGTCAGCATCCAGGTTCCTTCTTTATCTCTTCCTGAGTCTCCCTGTGCTCTCTGGCCTTGCAGATTCACTGTGTGAGCAGAATTCTAGGCGCTCCTCGGAAAGGGCCGGTCTAAAAGGTGGAGCTCCCAACCCTCCCTGCTTACTGTCTTTCTTAGGAGATGGTAACAGATGTTTCTAAAAACAATCCTTCTTTTGCGAGACTTGCCTCACAAAAGCGGGTCTCCTCACTTTCCCAAGCCCTGGGGTTTTTTGAAATGATTATTTGACACACAATGTTACATTCGTTTCCGGTGTACCACATAACAAGCTTCGCTTTTGTATCAATCTCTCCCCACTTTGCTGTCACTGGCGTTTCCTCAAAGTCGCAGAAGCGGCGGAGAGCACAGCGAGGCCCCAGGCCCCGGCGGATGGTACGGGAGCAGCTCGAGTACCCCTGACATGATCTCGGGCCGCCCCCCACGGGGTACTGCTCGGGTTGGTGACCGTGGCCCTAGTGTGTCGTGCACCTCCAATAGGAAGGTTAGGGGTCCAGGCACTTGACACAGATGACCCCATTGAATCTTTGCAGCCTCCCTACAAAATAGGGATTATCGGGCGCCTGGGTGGCTCAGTTGGTTAGGCGACTGCCTTCGGCTCAGGTCATGATCCCGGAGTCCCGGGATCGAGTCCCGCATCGGGCTCCCTGCTCGGCGGGGAGTCTGCTTCTCCCTCTGACCCTCCCCCCTCTCATGCTCTCTCTCTCTATCTCATTCTCTCTCTCTCAAATAAATAAATAAAAAATCATTTTAAAAAAAAGGTATTATCATCCTCATTTTACAGGTAAGGAACCGAGGCCAGGGGGAGGGAGCGAACTTGCCCACCTGCTCCAGCGCCTCGGAGCTGTGCCAACCACGTGATCTTGTCTTTTGAGGATGCTGAAAGGCCCACGGTTCGAAATTATCTTTGAACTGTCCCTTCCCCAAAGTGTGTGCACAGGCATGCACACAACACACAGAACACATCCCTATATCATGACAATTAATAAGTGACATTGATAGCTCATTAACCCAAAGGATCCGTTCAAGTCTATAACCTGCGTTATATAACGTGGAAGATATAAACCAAAACAGACTCCTAAGGGGATAATAAGTCTATCCTTAGAGCAGGGTCTGGTGTAGAAAAAGGACTGAATCAGGAGTCCAAAATCCTGGGTTAAATTTCTTGCCCGGCCACTTACCAGCTCTGGGACTTTGGAAATCATCCTTTATCTCTCCAAGCCTGTTGCCTCATCTGGAAAATGGGAACTTTGACACTTGCCTTACCTGCCTCATGAGCAGAATCAAATAAGATAATGGAGGACTTATCAATACACCTGTCAAGAGAGAAGACAATAAATGCCTTTGTGCGCTCAATCTATTACGGCTTGGACAGTAGGAATTTTATAGTCACTAACTCAAATACACAAAATTGTAACTTTCAAAAATTTCCCATAGGGGCGCCTGGGTGGCTCAGTCGTTAAGCGTCTGCCTTCGGCTCAGGTCATGATCCCAGGGTCCTGGGATCGAGCCCCGCATCGGGCTCCCTGCTCGGCGGGGAGTCTGCTTCTCCCTCTCCCACTCCCCCTGCTTGTGTTCCCTCTCTCGCTGTGTCTCTCTCTGTCAAATAAATAAAATCTTAAAAAAAAAAAAATTCCCCGTAAACCGGACTTAAATTCTATCTGGGGCTCCCATCTGTCTGATGCAGAAAACATAGCGTGATCACTAATAGATTGTCAGACACTCCAGCGATTTTCTCAGTCATTCAGATTGAAACTCAAAGCACCTCGCCATTCCCTGCGTCGCCTCCCCTCCTTCCCCTAGGCTGGCGCTCGGCTGCGGTGTTGCCCAAATGTTGTCTGAGCACCAGCAGGAAGAGGGGCCTTCCTCGAAGTCGCCATCTGTCTACGTCTTTTGAGATGCGCCTATGTCCTCATTCTTGCCTGGTTGGGTGGGCCATTCTCTGCTGAGATGTTCCCCTTGCTGGGATTATACCTCCTCTCCGTCTCTCTCTCTCTCGACTCCTTTTAGTCTAGCCTCTAAATATGGGCTGTTTTCAGGATTCAATCCTTGGTCCTACATCATTTTTTTTTTTTCTACTTTATTTCCCTCAGACACTTTATCTACATTTCCGGCTTCCCCAACCTGACATCAAAGGTGAAGATTGCCAGATCAAAGCTCTGGCCCCAATTTCTCCCCCGATCATCACAGAATCATGATGGTGGTGCTGGAAGGAACCATTTTCCTGCGGGACTTTGTATCTCCAACTGCCTGGTAGACAGCCCCCGCCCCCACCCTGGCTGCTTTGTAATCACCCCAAATCCGCTCTGGCTAAGGCTAGATTTAGGATCTGTCCCCCAGAGAGCCAGCTCCCCTCGATGGTACCTTACAATTCCCAAGGGAGGTGCCATTCCCTCCCCCGCACAAGTTCGAGGCTTGGAGCCTCTCTGCATCGTTCTTTCTTTCTCTCTCCTCACATCTGCTTGGGCCTTGCGATGCTCACTTCTCACCACTTAAGGTCTCTGGAAGCTGTTTTTCCTTTCCGCTCATACGGGCACCTCCGGCGTTCAGGCGATTATTGCTTCATGCCTCAATTACTAAAATCGTATCCTGATTTGCTTCCAATTAAAATGCATCCTACCCGACAAGTCTCTTATCTACTTCTCTGTGACCTCCCAATCAATACTTGTTGAAACATAAGGGGTTCTTAATGGGTGGCACAAGGTTCACAGATGGGCTCCAGGGGAAACTGCGAACCCTCTGAAATAATAGGAAACATTACTTAAACCAGATGATTAGAAATTTGATTTACGATGCAAATGTTTCTCAGGGAAGGAGCAAGCGTGTCAACCTACACTCACACCTGAAAGTCAGTGTGGCTCGAGTTAGAGCCCTCCTGAGACCGCATTTGAAAGGAGAAAATGAAGGCCTGCGACCCAAAGATTCAGTCTTGACTCATCGTTGGTTTCATGGACTGTAATCAGCCAGTCAGTCTCATTCTGCATATGTGGAACGCAGACTAAATGCCAGAGTTTTTGATGTAGCATTTCACTTCATCTTCATCACGAGCCTTTTAACGCACCCATTTTACAAATAAGGGCATTGAGGCTCAGCGAGGTTAAATCCCTGGCTCGAGGCCACGCAGCTGGACCAGAGCGCTAGGACCCAGACCCTGTCCAAATGCAGTGCCCGCATTCCCTCCCAAATCCCTTTGTTTCTCCCCAACATTCTGTGTGCCAGCGACTGGCCCTGCCCTCAGCATATAAACATGAATAGAACTGAGTGAAATGTACGTTAAAGCCCCCCGGCATTGGGCCCGAAGCAAAGCAGAGATTCAAAACTGTTGGTTCAAAGAATAATTATTGAAAAGCATCGTGCTGAGTGCTCAGCTTAGGGAATTGGCAGGGCGATAAGAGAAGGTCATCCAAAGTGGCAAGGCTGCGCCAAGCAAGAGGGTCCAACTGCCGGGGACAACCGACTGACCATACTGTGTGATCCATTGAGCAGCAGGCCACTCGGAGCCAAAGGCTTGGCCTCCATCAGCCTCTCTAATAGCCTTCAACACACAGCTATTAAATAAATCAAGTCCAATCTATAATTTTACAGATGCAACGGAAAGCAAGAAAAGAGAAGAAATATAGAAGATCAGCTGGGAAATTCTGGGTGGTAAAACCACAGGCCAAGTTTCCCTTTGTCTCTTCTGTATGTACCTCACGATCCACAGAAAGAAGTAGGACAACGTTATCAAAAGGAACAGCGGAGGTAGGATCCCAGGGTCAGGGGGACCATTTGTCCCTCACAGAAGACCCGCTCGTCTGTTGCATAACGTGTCCTTGACCGAGTGGAGCTGGCGCTTATCGTTGGAGCAGGTTTATCTCAGAGATAAACACACTGGCACTCCCAGAGGCCTACGATTTGACCACACTGTGTAGCAAAAGAAAATCAGCCGTTAAGATTATGGCCAGGCTCGAAAAATCAGAAAACCAGCCTGATAGGGACTTTAATGCAGTTTCTAAGCCCTTAGTGTAATTCCTTTTCTGCCAAGGAGGCTGATGGGCTTCATTATTACTCATTTGATCGTTTCAGGGTCAACCTGGGTTTTTAATTAATCATTCTCTCATCCTTCTGTCCCTTTCTAACCTGGGGCCTGCCACCACCACTGCCACTCCCCTTACTTCGTTTTCAACTCCCAGCAACCTAGTTTCCTCCACCCTTTGGAGGGAGTGTGTGAAAAGCTCAGCAAGTGGACACAGAAGCGAACAAGATCAGCAACAGTGGGGCGCCTGGGTGGCTCAGTCGTTAAGCGTCTGCCTTCGGCTCAGGTCATGATCCCAGGGTCCTGGGATCGAGCCCCGCATCGGGCTCCCTGCTCAGCGGGGAGCCTGCTTCTCCCTCTCCCTCTCCCCCTGCTTGTGTTCCCTCTCTCGCTGTGTCTCTCTCTGTCAGATAAATAAATTTAAAAAATCTTTAAAAAGGATCAGCAACAGTAACTACGAGGCTGCAAGGGTGACGCGTAGCTTCTCCCTGATCTCCTTCTGGGCTGTGACGGGAGAGGCCAGTTTCCAGGCCGAGCAAGCCACAGGTGTGATGCAGGCCTCATCCATGATAAAGGCAAGGAGACAGGTCATTCCAACTTTGGCCGCTCATCTCCCCCACACACACCCCCCACGTGGAAAGTAGGTTTTTGTTTTCTTCCTGGATTCCGCGCTTCCCCACCTCACTTGGGTCGCGCAGCCTGAGCAGAGGCACGATCGCGCGCCCATCTGGCTTTCAGGGCTCCGCGGGTCAGGAACCGGTGCCCCCCACCCCTGCATTTCCATCTGCTGTCCCAGCCCGGCCCTGGCACTAGCTGCTTGTCTCGCCTGGCCGGCCCACGGGTTGGAGCTCCCCTTGGGGGCTGGAGGAAGACAGGCATTGGCGAAATGAACATGAAGGAACAGATGCCTTCTCCGTGGGGGTGTTTATAACTAAAGTTCAGAGGACAAATAGCTGGCTGGAGGCAAGGGAGATCATTTTTAAACGCAAGTGGCTTCGGCGACATTGGCATTTCTTCCAAAGCAAGCCTGGCCGGCGTGGTCAGATGAGAGTCAGGAAGTGTCCGGGACGCTGGGCACACAGGCCTCTGCAATAAGGAGGCAGAGGAAACTTCCCTGGGACGTTTCCGAGGTCTCTCCATGTGTAAGCACACGCAGGCTTCTCCGGGTCACACGCTGCCACATCAAACGTATAGCGAGGGGGCTGCAGGTGGCCATCGGCATCGCCTCCAGGATCCCCAGGTGAAGACAAGCCTGTGACAGCAGCTGGGGGGCAGGAAGTTCCCCAGCCATCACGTAGAGATTCGATTTGCCAACTTTTGGAGAAGGGGAGAGGCGTAGAGAGATGGGCGTTAAGTCAATGTTACCTTAGAGTAGGGGTTTTAACCTGAGATCCAAGGAGGAATTCGAACTCAGAGGTCTGTGGACTGAGATGGGAAAAGGTTATGTTTTGACTCCCTGACCTCTAATTAAAATTTAGCATTTTCATGAGCACTGGGTGTTGTATGTAAGTGACGAATCACTGAATCCTACTCCTGGAACCAATATGGTAACTAACTAGAATGTAAATAAAAATTTGAAAACGGAAAAAAAAATAAAAATAAAATTTAGCTTTTTCTTTGTTCATGAACGTAGGAAACAAACCTCCATTTTATTAGTGGCAACTGGGTCTTGGTCACCGATAAATGTCACATCCGTTTGTATCGTTGTGGTTGTTCAGAATATCTCAATTTGTCATTTCCTCTCATCTGTGCTTCAAAATTATGCCAGCTATTAGACCTGTCACTAGAACTTGCTGTTGAATATATCAATAAAACACATCAATTACTATATCACAAATGTGTTTACTAAACTTTTGAGAACTATATTTCAATCTAATTGGCTCCCTTTTGGATCTGATGTATTTTGATGCATCTTAAAAACACTCTTTTGAGAAGGAATGCATTGGCTTCACGAGACTGCCAGGGGGGTCCGTGGCATAGAAAAATATGAGGCACCCCTGTCTTTGAACATCTGATGTCAAGGGTCTATCATGAATGAATATGGACAGCTTATTTTAAAGAATCACTGCAAGCGCACAAGCAAATTTCTCATTGATCCCATATTATGAATGAGCAAGCCGAGGATTAAGGCAGAATCTGTCTGATTTCAAAGGCTGTGATCTTTCTACCACATCACACGCACGCGTGCATGCGCGCACACACGCACACAAATACACATATCTTTTTATGACTCCCAAACATCCAGTCAAAAATTCAATTAGCACAGACACTCCTGGCCATCAAACTAAATTAACTAGTGATCTGTCTCTACAATGCCACAAGAACTGGTTGAAACAATGAAAAAAATCCATCTAACAGATGTTTTGTCTAATTGTACTCATAATTTGATGGCCCTCTCCCCCCTTCCCAAAGTGGCTGAGTAGGCCAAGAGTTTCCTGCTCTGGGACACAAGTGAAATGAGCCCATCCAAGTCTAGGCTTCCACACCCCCTCCCCTTTCCACCCTGGACACCTACCCTGTTCTGCCCAACCTAATGGCTTTAGGACTAAATTATTCATGAAGAGAAGGGGAGGGGAGGGGAGGGGAGTAGGGGGAGGGGAAAGGAGGGCAGGCCAGGGCAGGGCTATAATCCATTTTGCCTTGGGTGCCAAGGAGAAAGACAGAGGACTCTCTACCCTTATAGAATTAACATTAAAATATTGAGGACCAATAAGAAAGAAAAAATTTCCTCTAAGAGCATATTAATTCACGGCAACACCAGCGAGTGCCACAAAGGAGGAATTGAGGGCATTATGTTACAGAGGGTCCTCACCTAGTCTGGGGCCTAAGAAAAGATTTCTCTGAGGAATCGGTGTTTGCGAACTCATCTTTTATAGTATTTATGGTTTTAATATCCTGTTGGCATGTAACCCTCCTTTCATTATAATGTGAAATAGAAGGCGGGCCTCACCTACGCCGACTCCTCTTGGAGGAGAAGGGTGGTTTCCGCACCGTTTCTAGTCAAGATGCTCCTGCTCTGAAGCAGGGACCGGTGACGAAGGTGTCCGTCAGACGTGGTTAGTGCACAGCGCAGACAGCTTGAGATGCCCCCAGCCCATGTCAGCACAGCTGAGCTGAGTGAGGTTGAGCATCACAGCCCGCCCGGAGTGGCCCTGCCCATCCCCGGCCGTGCGGCTGGTGTGGGGACTGGGGCGCACCAGCCACGCGCCTCGTGGGGCATCCCTATGGCCTGCTGCGAATTGCATCGATCAGCCTTTGAGTCCCCCGTCCCATCTGCACATGCCGTACAGCATAAATCCAGTGTCTTTTCAACTAGAAGCATAACAGTCGTCGTTACGATGAGGGATGGTCTGGTATGAGGGAAACCTCCTTTTCCCAGGCGGCAAAGACTCCCGGGGTAAAGGTTTAAAATTCCTACTTGAGAACAAAATTACAGTGCATTCACGAAGTACCCCTTCCGATAAATTATTCCATCCGATTTTGTAATCCCTTTTTTCTCCCTCCTGCCTTCGTTTGACGTGACCGGTAATGGGCGCTCAGCAACATGGGAAAGGAAAGAAGAGAGAGGAACAAAGACATTACTGGTAACCCGAATTGCAAATAATAAATTGAGTTTTGGAGGGTATTGCTAACAAATACGTACAGAAACTCTTTATGCTCAGAATGAAATCTTGTCCTCACTTTAAGATTTCTTCCTATGGCATCTGTTCTGTTGATGGACATACGTGATCTCACGACTTGTGGGGAAAAAAAAATGATTTACCACCCACATGAGAAATATCCTTATTCTGGGAACTTCTGACTCGTACACCTCTATTTGGTGTCTTGCTAACTACATTCCAAGGGTCATCTTTGTTCTCTAGAGGAAGCCTTATGTAATGGTCACTTACAAAACAGATTTTCCTTGGATAAATCATACCCAAGTCATGTTAATAATAAGAAGAATGTTACAGCCACAAGTCCCTCTAGGCACTTAGAAATTCACTCACTATTGTTAGCACAAAGAAACTAGAATTCCGTGTTTATGTTAATAGATTTGGATTCACTAGCTATTAAAGTGGAAAAACAAAATCACTATCAATCATCCATCTTTTCTATAACCCTTTAAATCATACAACTTGAAAATCTTCTAAGAGCAAAATAGAATTGTACTTCTTTTAAAGAGAGCAAATTTAACATATCATTGGGTTTTATACTTGCCACTTATGAGAAATCGTTTGATTGTACTTCATCCGACTTAACAATTATTCTGATTCTTAATGGCAAATTCTTTCATATACTGATTTGAATGCTATCACTAAGGAAATTTATCCAAGTCCACAGTTCTCCCTATTTTCCTAGCTTATTCTTTCTTCTAAGCTTGTTTTGCTTGGACTTCCGGCTGAAATATTAAAGTGTTCTAAAGCATATTAAGCTATTTCTGCAGAACACTGGTCTGTCATGAATTGTTGACATGCCAATAAAAAGGGCTTCCAAAGTCAAATAAGATCAGACTGCAAACCGGTATGTCCCAGAAAAGTCACAAAGCCCCTTGGCATGACCAATGCTCTGAGGAGCCTATTATGAAGAAACCTATATAACTTTATTTGATTCAGCGTTTTCCAAAGCTTATTTAATCGTTGACCTCCCCTCTTCCCCACTGCACCCATGCTTACGGATCACACAACACTTCCAGTCTTCAGAGTATGATTCGGGAGACTCTTAAAGCACACGATGGCTGGATCTACATGCAAAATATGGTTTGATTCATCCAAACTAGTATGTAGTCATGAGTTGCCAACTGGTTGTTTTCAAAGGGACTGCACATTTGATGAAGCTCAAGGATTACTTTGTTGCTTCTTAAAAAAAAAATCTGTTTCTGCAGATAGATAACACCGACTATCCCTAAGCAAAGCTAAAAATCCAATCAAGATCATTTCTCCGGGACTGTCTCATTCCTTCTTTCAGAGGAGCCTGGGTGGCTCAGTCCGACTCTTGATTTGGGCTCAGGTCATGATCTCAGGGTGGTGAGATCGAGCCCCGCGTGCGTCAGGCTCCGAGCTGGGCGTGGTGCCTGCTTAAGATTTTCTCTCTCCCTCTGCCCCTTCCCTCCTCTAAATAAATAAATAAATAAATAAATAAATAAACAAATAAATAAAAGTCTGCCTTTTGTTTCAGTTCTGTGTCTCCCAGTTAGCAATTTCAAGACAGAATCTCGGGGCTGGGAAATGAGAAACCTGGAGTGCTGGAGCTTGAAGAACTTGAGAAAACTCCAAACGCTTCCATTCACTAATGGCCCAAGAAGTCACCCCGCTTCCCTACACCGGCTTCTCAGACTCCACAGCGTGTCTCTCCCTTTTGTTCACCAATAAGCCAGTGTTGTTTGTGGGAAGACTGGCGCCCACAAGCAACACGGATATTTAGGCGCACGCATTCTGTAGGTTGCCAGAGGTACGTCCAATGGGGCGAACTCTCTAAGGGAAATTTCACATCACAGTGTGAGGTCTTCGAATCTCACATATGGAGTTATTTCTTCACTAGGGCCTTGTAATTAATTCTAATTAAGGGAAGCATTAAGTAATGTTTTCCAATTAAGCCCACAAACAGTTTTCGACCCATGGTAGAATGCCTGTTTGTTCTTTGCTGGGGACATTAATATTATTAAGCGCTGATAAAAGACAGTATTTGTTGCCTGCATCTCGAGGCAGCTGCAGAACTGCTTTCTCTAGAAAGGACAGAGATACGCTGCTTGTTCTTGGGTTGTGCATTTATTTGGGGTGGCCGTGGTGGGTGGAGGAGAAGCCCTAATGGAGATTATGAGGAAGCTCTGAAGCCTGGTTGGGGGGGTCTGCCTCTCTCTTTCTCCCTCCCCGCCTTCCTCTTGCTGCTGTTGACCTAACCGCACTTCCCTGGGTGAGTGATGCTCGCGCGAGTCCAATGCTACACCTGTGGCTAATTCCCAGGCAACACAAGGAAGACTCCGCCACATTAGAAGCAATTGGCTGTTTGCAGGAAGCACGATGATCTGTAGTCACATCTCATTAGGGGCGCCTAGGCCCCGTGGTGCACAAGGGAAGGAAACGCTGCCAATGTAATTTGTTTTATATGCCTAATTCTCTTCCTTATAATTAACATCTGAAATGCGAAAACAAAACGAGAGCGCTTTGCAGGCATCTGGGATCCGTGGAGCACTTTCAGGGAGACTGGGATTTTAGAGCAGCCCTTTCCCACCACAAACAACAGGGTGTGCTGGGGGTGGGACAGCCGGAGGTCACCCTGGAGGGCTGATCCCTGGGGTGCAGGATGTGTGGGGAGGGAGGAGGGGACAGAAGAGGAAGAGTCGGTATTATCCTTCACCCCCATGCGCGGGTTGAACTGCTGTCATCTTCTCTGGGATGAAGTGGCCCTGCCAAGGTGACTCAGCCGTAGGACAGAGCCACCAGTCAACAACACCTTGCTGTATATCGCCCTAGGCAGCCTCGGTGGCCATTCCTGCACTGCCTTCCCCCCACGACAGCTGGAAGCAGTCGGACACGGAGGGACAGAGGAGAAGTGAGGCGTGATGGGTCTTCTGCCACCAACAAGACTGTGAAACCATGCAAGATTGTCGTTCACCAGGTCTCTGCAGTGCGAACGGGGCTGTGCGGAAAGTTTCTGGTTTGGTCATCCGATCTGGAGTCTGCCCATCTAAGACCAGCCAGATGAGATCGAGGCCACATCATGGGTGTACCAGATGGCTCTCTTGGTTGCAAACGCCAGAAACTGACCCTAGATAACTAAAGTTGAAGGAGAATTTATTGGCAGGATATCGGTTAGCTTGCAGACTTGACAAAAATGCAAGGAGATGAAGAAAAGAACCTGGTGACCACCAGCAAAGACAGGGTCATGCTGCAAGGTCAGCCTGGTAAGAGGACCCCACCCACTGCTGCCTCTGAACGTGGCCACTACCCCTGGAGGTCCCCACTAATCGTGAGTGCCGTCCACCTCCTTGTCTCCCACCAATCTCCACCTGAGAACATGGGAAGAAAGCTCAAGTGTGGAGTGGCCAAAATATTACAAGTGTTCCCTAGCATTGGGCAGCACACTTGGCAGTATGTTGGCTGTTCTTTCAGTTAATGGGTTTATGCGAGTCAAAGATATAGTGGGGGATTTGTAATGGCAGAGAAAACGGTTTTTAATCTCCCTTGGTATTTCCGGTCCCTATTATTTCCGCCCAGGTCCTGGTTAGTGTCTTCTTGTCACCCTCTTCTTCCTCCTCCTCTTTCTCCTCCTTCTTTCTCTTTTGTCATAACAACACCCATCAGCATTTGTTGAGCAATTGTGCAATTTGGTAGATGGTTTACATTCATCATTTCATCTCCACGGAAGCCCATGAAGCATATATTCCCATTTTCAAGTAAGGAAATTAAGGTTTTAAAAGTGAAGCTACTTGCCCGAAGTCACCCAGCTAATGCATAACAGAAGTGGGATTTGAGCCAGTGTTTGGCTGACTTCAAAGCCTGAGGTTTAGGTGGGATAAAGGACCCCTCTCAACATTAAAACATCCATAGACACCAACAAGATAATAGTACTTACAGTATGCATTGATTAAAAATACGTAATTTCAGGGGGCACCTGGTTGGCTCACTCGGTAGAGCAGGAGACTCTTGATCTGAGGGTTGTAAGTCTGAGCCCCATGTTGGGTGTAGAGATTACTTGAATATCAAATCTTTAGGGGTACCTGGGTGGCACAGTTGGTTGAGCATCCAACTCAGTTTTTTTTTTAAAGATTTTATTTATTTATTCGACAGAGAGAGACACAGCGAGAGAGGGAACACAAGCAGGGGGAGTGGGAGAGGGAGAAGCAGGCTTCCCGCGGAGCAGGGAGCCCGATGCGGGGCTTGATCCCAGGACTCTGGGATCGTGACCTGAGCCGAAGGCAGACGCTTAACGACTGAGCCACCCAGGCACCCCAACATCCAACTCAGTTTTGGCTCAGATCATGATCTCAGAGTCATGAGATCGAGCCCCGCGTCAGGCTCCGTGCTCAGTGCAGAGTCTGCTTGAGATTCTCTCTGCCCCTCTTGCTCACAGGTGCATGCTCTCTCTCTCTGTCTCATAAATAAATAAATCTTTTAAAAAAAGAAAAAATCTTTTAAAAAACTTTTAAAAATACATAATGACAAAAGCAATGTTAATTCTGTATAAATTAAGATCTATTTTATGAGTCCCGATTGTACCTACACACAATGCTTTTAGTCAAAACAGGATGTCCTTGATTTGTAAAGCATGTATGAAGGATGTGTTACCTATCCAGGCTTTCACAAGGCCCCTCACACATGCCCCTTGCAATAACTATGTCCCCTCAATCCACCAGTTAGGCGGCAGGCACACGCCTGGAGTTTGGCCAGTTGGTTCAGAACTCTTGATACGACCCAGAAGTCATGAATGACGGCAGTAAAACCTCTAAGTCTGTGGTGGCCATAGAATGTGCATAATAAATGTTGAAGGAGGGCAGGGTGGAAGGGAGGGAGGGAGAAAGAAATGCGGGGCGGGGGAGTGGGGAAGGGAGGGGCAGATTTAGTTAGGAGAAACCAGCAGGAGAAGCTGAGCCAACTTGAAGGTTAAGACTAACAGGTTCCCCATGTTCAAAGGCCAAGTCCAGAAAAGTCAGCTCCTGCTGGAGTAACAGGCTGACTTTACAGGCCCTGGAAGGTGAACTGAAGCAGGGAGGCTATAATCTTGAGGAGGCAACCGGGGACCAAAGGAGCAGAGAGCCAGGGAAAGGGCTCAAGTAATTAGACATAGGCTAGGTCACCGACAGAAGGAAAGGAACCAAGCACCAAGCCCACCACCCGTCACCCAATGGAGGGCTTCTCTTACCATGCTGCCAAGGGGGCAGAACAGGCCTCAGGGTTCCAGCCAGCTTCAGCCCTTCCATGCCTCCTGGAAGACATCATTTCCTGGACTGTCTTCTCTGGGACCCTCTTGTTCCATGAGATCTTCATAGGGCTTTCTACAAAAAAAGAATATGTGCTGAAATTCTACTCCCCTCTTGGAGTTTCACGGTATACACAAGCATGCTAAAGGCTGTTGCAAATGTGAGGTAAAGACACCCACTACCTTTATTGAATCAAACTTATTTCCCAAACTTACTTACTTGATCCTGGCACCCTGTTGGCAGACTGCCCGTTACCATCTCAGAGAGCATTGAGGTTCCAAGACAAGAGGTACAGAAACACTGCCTTACAGCGCGGCCATCCTAGAGTCACGCGGACCCTGCTTCCATGGAGCCATGTCCTAGAAGCCACCTCTCTCCTTACTGTCAGCTTTCCGACTTGCACACTGATCAGGTTTCCATGCATATTCATCCTGGCTCCAAAAAAGTCCAGAAAAGTCAATGGTCAATGGCCAATGGAAGTATCTTTAAGGCCCTTATATCATCTCTTCTGGAGCGCTTGCCTTGACTCTTCCCCATCCCAAGCCTACCTCAATCCCACCCAACCCCGGTTGGCTGCCACATCCCCAAGCGTCAAGGCAGAAGAGCACACACTGTGAATCTATCTGCCTGGCTTCAAATTCTGGCTGTGCCACTTCACTGTGTGATTTTTGGCAAATGACCTCTCTGTGCCTCCTCAGTTTCCCCACGAGAAAACTGGCGTTCCTAACGTTACCGACCCCACTGGGTTGTCGTGAGGATGAAATGACTTCATACGTGTAAGCACTGAGACTACCAGAGGGCAGACAGTACACTCTGTCGAGGGGCTTGCGCTCATTCCTCTCGCACTGCCCAGCAACGACCATTTTGTCTGCTCCGCGGTGAGACCCAGCGACGACCATTTTGTCTGCTCCGCGGTGAGACCCAGCGACGACCATTTTGTCTGCTCCGCTGTGAGACCGTGTGCAATTTGAGAGCAAAGACTGTGGCTGTAGCTCTGTTTCTTGCGTCTAGCCCAGTGCCTGACACTTGCCCCCTACCCCCCATATCACTTGGTGGATAAAGAAATGATCTTTTGTGATTTTGAGAGAAACCAAACGGAGACCAGAATTGGTTTTCTAGAAAAGCACAGCAAATTGAGAATGATCAGCTGATGATTAAACACACACACATACAAACACACACACACACACACACACAGAGCTCAGGTGTGAAAGCCACAGCTGAGAGATGTCTGGTTCCATACAGATCCCATCGCCAGGCTCATCCCTCCAAGTGCATCATTACAAAACAAATGGTAAATGCCTTGTTTCATTTGAGCATCTTCCTTTAATGGAGAATTGATTTTCTCTCCCTTAGCAAAAATTTTCAGTGGCCTTACAAAGGGGAAAAATTAACTCTTACATTTGCATGTCAAATGTTTTAATTTTCAATTATAAAATCTGT
This sequence comes from Phoca vitulina, assembly GCF_004348235.1. Classification (NCBI taxonomy): domain Eukaryota; kingdom Metazoa; phylum Chordata; class Mammalia; order Carnivora; family Phocidae; genus Phoca; species Phoca vitulina. Next base: position 12,146,294 of record NW_022589738.1, on the reverse strand, counting down.
CTTTCTAAGACATTCTAGAAATGGCAACAGAATGGAAGCCTGGCTGCGGGCTCTAAATTGCTCTTAGCTCAACTTTCTAATGTTCCATTCTGGGGCAAGCATTTCTTAATTGGGTGGGAGTTTCCAGACTTTTCATCTGCCTTCTTCTTCGTTTGCGAGGCGGGGAAGAGAGCTGTTTTGATTCCCGAGCCTGGGTTTTCTTAACAAAATCATTGTTGGAAATGCTCCTGCCCTTCCACTCTCCTGCTCCAGCCACAAGGAGAGAGGTACCAGTTAATGATTCTTACCTGTAAAAGGGAAGAAGAAAAAAAAGGGCAGAGAAAGCGGTAGAAGTGGGAAGATCTCCACAAGTCAGCCCCCAGGACCACAGCTTTTGAATTCTAGCCACAGATGCAGAAACAGACCCAAAAAGGTTTGTTCTTCACCATTTAAACAAGATTCTTTTAAGCTAATCATATGCCACAAACCTTTAAAGCGGCCATATTCTGGTTAGCAGACCATTTTTACAGCGCTCGGCCTGTTTTGCCTTGCGGTGACAGACTTATCTCGCTCTGTCCTTGTCCTAAACTCAGATATGACGGTGGGAATGGACCAAAAAATGCAAAGAGAATTATCAAATATCAAAGAAGAAAATACTGAAGTCTGTGTTTTCCCCTGTTGGAGTTTTCAATTCGCCTGGGAAGTGTTTTGTAGTTTGTGACATGTTTCAAGTTTAAAACCATCACAGCCCCAACACTCTCTAAAAAAAACCTCTCCTCCGTGTTGAGTGTGAGTGCGTGTATGTGTGTTCTCTCTTTCAGTTTTTTTGGTTTTGTTTTTTGTTTTCGTGAAGCATAAACGTGAGGATGTTTCATGGCCCAGCGCAGGACTTCAGAAAGACTGGCTCTGTCCTTAGCCTTGAAATAGACTGGGCTGTTGTCTCCAGGCAAGTCATCCTAGGAAGCTACCCTCATGTTTTCCCAACTCCAGAAATGGAACGTACTTGCGTTCAGTCCTACAGATAAGGCACGGGGGCTATATTAAAAGTTAGCCAATCTGGCGCCTCCCAGGGGCTTTTCACAAGGTCGAGAACGTTAATATTCTAAATAGTTCTAGCCCTCTCTAGCCTGCGCATGTTTCGAGTTGCTTCATCAGCCGTACAGAGCCTTTTCTTTAATCTTCCCCAGGAGCGTGTGCGCAGGTTCAAATGGTGATAATTACCATAAAACAATTGTGTTGTCCTTCTCCCAATAAAAATCGCTCTGTTAATCAGCCAACACGCAGCCCCCTTGTCTGAGGACCCTTATGCCAAACTGGCGGGGTAGAACGTGGCTGCAGATAAATTAGCCCACGTGTGATTGCATGCGAAAACACATTGATTTGGGATTTTTTTTCCTCTCCCGTTCAACCTGACAACTTGTCTAAATAGGCTTCTGCCACGACCTGACAGCTCATGGACAAGCTGTGTACAACAGGCCATTAAAACGAAATGCTCTGAATAGGGAGAGTACAAAACACAGACAAAGGGATAAGATTGAAAGATAAAAGGATGAACAAAGGAAGTGTGGAGGGGGGCTTGGGAGAGGTGGGGCCTGAAGATGTCCCCTTTAATTGTGCTTTCAGACTTTGTCACAGGCTGGAGTCTCTGGAGCAGACCCTGAGATGGAGTTTAGGGTGAAGGCTATTTCTGAGGGATCGACCCTCAGCTGCGGAAGGCAGGAGGCGGGGGCGGGACTGGGCAGAGGGAGAAGCTGAGCCGTGACGCAGGCTGGACAGAGTCCCGGGCAGCCCCCTTCCGCCGCGGAGCTCTCGATGCTCCTGCTTTGGCACCAAACCATTGGGAATGTATTCCCCCTTTCACTCGCACTCCGTCTTTGCAAAGCCAAGGGCGTGCTCTTGGGCAGGGCGCTCCCGGCAGCTGAGGCTGCAGTACGAAGTCCTTCCCTGGAGGGGTATGAGATTTGCCATCCCCCATGTGATCATAGCCCAGCCCCCTCCATCTCTGCGGTCACTCCCCAGCCCAGATGGGGTTATAAATTTCCAACGAGCACAGCCTAGGAAGAGTTCCTCCTATTAAGCACTAACTAGCCCCACGCTACAAAAGCTGTACGTACAGTTCCGTGAATTCTCGTAACAACCATAAGAGGCAGGGATTCCCCAAATCCCCATTTTGTAGATGAAGAAACCGAGGGCAAGAAGGATGACTCGTCAAAGGACCTAATCACTGATGAATGGCAGTTGACATCTGCACGCAGGGCTGTCTGATTCCAAAGTCCACTCTCTAAACTATGACGCTACGGGTTTGCCCCGCTATCCGCAAGTCGGGTGTTCTCTGCGAAACCTCCTAAGCCGCAATGGCATGAAGCAAAGAAGCAATTGCCGTTGATTTATATGGAGGAATTGTTGAGCATTCCCAGACCCCCAAAATCACCTCTCTTAGGCTTGTCTGGTACCGTAGGCCACATCTTGCTAACGGATGCATAAAATACATCCAGATAAAGCACAGATGCTCACAGACACAGTTCAAAGCTCGGCGGCTTGATGCCAAGGTGCTGAGTGGAGTTCTGGGGGAAGGAGCTTGGCCCCCTCTCACTGCTCTCAGGGTGCACACCACCTCTTTGACCGGCTCGCTGCAAAACAAACTCTGAATGCTATTTTTGCTGCTATTTTTGCTTTTCGCCTTTCTTCCGCAAAAGCAAAAGTTCTGTTCGGTCTTCATTCAGGTAGCAAAAACGGGCCCTGATGTAGGTATTTCATAAAAGTGAAGTGGCCTAAGGCAAGACTTTGAAAAGCAGGGGATAACTATATGCTGACGGAAAAGGATGCAGGTCTATGGACCACTCCTGCAACTCCTTCTCTGACATCATCCACAAGAGTTTAATAGAAAACACTTTTAGGGACACCTGGGTGGCTCAGTTGGTTAGACGTCTGCCTTCGGCTCAGGTCACAATCCCAGGGTCCTGGAATCCAGTCCCACATCGGGCTCCCTGCTCAGCGGGGAGCCTGCTTCTCCCTCTGCCTGCTGTTCCCCCTGCTTGTGCTCTCTCTCTCTCTCTCTGATATATAAATAAATAAAATCTTAAAAAAGAAAACACTTTTATGAGGACTGTCGGAGCTCACGGAAGAGCCTATTTCTTGGGCTGGGAGAAATAGTCATGTGTTGCAGTGGATCCCTGACTCGCCTTGACCACCAGACCCCGTAAGTGTTTTACTTAGCACATACCATGTTCTGCTGTCTCTGGTTGGATTCCCATGGAACCAGACTCTAGAAGATTTATTAGGCCTTGCTCTTGGGATCAACACCTGGGGAAGAGAGGGGCAAGAAGCAGGGGTGGCCAGACCAAGAATTTGAACTACAGTCAGTCCAGTTCCAGGGAAGGCCTCAGTTGATCCCCTGGAAGGCTCTAGAGCTAAAATGGCTCATCATAGTCCTTCTGAGTTGGGGCAAGGGGGCTGAGCCTTTATATGTTGTGCTAGATAGTGGTTGGGTATGGGATACCCTGCAGATGGAGCATGACCTTGGGCTAGGTGGCCCTCTACAGCTAAGACAAATCACAAAGTGGGGCTCAGCTTAAGGCTGTTGGCTATCAACACTCCCAACTGCTGGAGGAATGAGTTCTTTGTTCTATAGAGGAGATCCAGGAGGCAAGTCACAGCCCCACTATAATTCTTTTCTTTCCAGTACTCCGAGGGTTTATTATTGGTCCCATTTTATAGGAGCAAATATTGAGGGCGAAACAAGTTAATGACTTATCCACAGACATGCAGGTAGCACTTAATTATCAATCCATTCATTTAACAAATATTTATTGAGCACCTTCCATGTGCCAGGCACTGTGCGCAGCCCTGAGAATTTAATGGTGAACTAAAAAGGACCCTCTGACCTCATCTAAATAATATTATAGTCTTGACTACTATCCCAGATACAGAAAGAAATTTAGATGTTTATTTCTTTAGAATAGCTATCTAAAAATTTCCTTGATCCAGGAATAAGCATTTGAAGTCTGTTTATACCTATTACCCAACTTCTTTCCAAGAGAGTTCAAAAATAGTAAACATATATTCCTAAAATTTTGAGACTGGGGCAAAGTGGACCCAACTTGGCCATGAGATTCATAGCATAATGAAGAAGTGTTCAGTATAAATCAACCTTAAACCAGCCAGCCAGTTTTCCAGACCTCCAAAGGCACTGCAGATAATAACACCTGCTTCTTCATCATTTCATTGATATCATTGATATCATCAACAACAAAAACCAACCAGTCAAGCACCAAACTTTTATCAAGCACCTATTCTCATTAGCACATTTCCTATTTGAAAAATTGTTGTTTAAGAGATCAAGTCGATTACTTCCAGATGTAGAGTGAATAAATAGTGTGGCTGAACCAGGTCTCTTGTATGTAGGATTTTGGTTGTCCAATAATTTCATTCTTGACTGTCTGTTGAACCGTGGAACAATCAAAATGGTGCCGAACTCACCACCCACAGATGCCAGTGCCCTCAGCCCCTCTGTGCTTGGACACCATGGCTTTTATTTGGATAGGGAAAGAAGAAGGAGAGGGAAAGGGCTGTTTCCACTCTAGGTTCTGATTCGGTAGACCTAAGGTATAGCCTGGAATTTGCATTTTGAAAGTATTGTCCCCACCTCCCAAGTAAGCCATGGTTTTAGCATCTAGAACTTTCCCTCTCACTTGCCCCCACAGGGTCTGGGGTGCTATTCCATCAGGGCAGGCAAGGAACATGTTAGCCTCCGATTCAAAAGGTTGGTTGGAACTCAGGTATTAATGGGCGATTCTGAATCACACTGATACCCCTCTGAGCTAACATTTGCAGGTCAGGTGTGTTTGAGGCCTGATCAGGGACGGCATTGTGCGGACCTCAATGCCCGATTCAAGTTACAGTGGGGTTCCTCAAGACAAAAAAGACATCAGGATCCTGGGACATGATAATGGATATGAAAAGGTGATATTTCAAATGCCAAGCAGAATGAACTGGAAGCAGGTCTTATCATCCACCACTCAGCAGGAAAGAGGTAAAGTGGTCTTCTCAAAAAGTGATGGACAGATGCATCTTTATGTTGCCAGGTGGCTTCTTACCTTGCGTGGGGAGAAAAAGCCACAGAGTTGCGCAACGGTGGGCAAACATAGATTTGACAGGACAGCAAGAGAAAAGAGTGCAGCCAATGCAAATATTTATTCAGAATAGACCAACAAGTTGTGCAACCCTCTTATACCACCTGAGCTGAACCAAACTTGCTCAGGGGAGAAAGTGGATGAACGCTAAGATTGTAACGAACGGGGCAGAAACGATCCCAGGGGCCAAGATCTCAGAATGAAGCATGGATGCTTGTAGTTTCCACCCCTTTGAATTCTTTTCGTTTCTTTTTTATCGAAATATAGTTAACCCACAATCCTGTGAGTCCTTTTAGGTAAACCCCTGCTTGCCAAAAAGATGTGTACTTGGAAGAGAGTGTTCCAGAAGCCTTGCTGATGGCCTTGGGTTTTCACAAGTGAGCCCTCGGAGAAAGTGCTTGGAATTGTGTTCTGGGGCATTCTACCATCACAAGGAGGTAACTTGTTCCACCAAACAATGATAAATTCAGCAGTCGTAACAACTAAACTTCCCAGCAGAAGTATCTTCTAGTCACACCCCCAGAGAGACTTGGCCACATAAACAAACTGCCCCAGGGGCGCCTTGGGTGGTGCAGTCAGTTAAGCATCTGCCTTCAGCTCAGGTCATGATCTCAGGGTCCTGGGATCGAGTTCTGACTTGGGCTCCCTTCTCAGCGAGGAGCCTGCTTCTCCCTCTCCCTCTGCCTCTCTTTCCACCCCCCCCAACTCTTGTGCTCTCTCTCTCACTCTCACTCTCTCTCTCTCTCTCACATAAATACATAAAACTTAAAAAAAAAACAACTGCCCTGTATGGATACCCAGCACCATTTTTCATCAGAAATCTCAATCATATAAAGGCCTAATAATAGCAGCTTGTATTTAAATAGCTTTTAGGCTTACAAAGTATATTTAATATATATCCAAGCCTCAAAACAACCCCATGAGGTATGTCTCATATGCTCCCATTTTACTCACGAGGAAACTGAGGCTTACCCAGGTTAAACAACCATCTAAAATGTTCACCTAGGCATCTACTTCTGACAACGTTGGAGGATTTTTTTTGCAGACTAGCCTTTCCACAGAGAATGACCGGAAGAGTGGGACAGAAATACAAAGAATGTGGTTGAAAGCCTCAGAGAGCTTCCAGAGCAATGACGTCTTGAAAGGTCAATATCTCAGTCCTCTTAGGCTGCTATGGCAAAAAAAAAACAGTGGTAGTTGCTTTAAACAACAAACAGTTATTTCTCACAGTCCTGGAGACTGGGAAGTCTAACATTAAGGCATCAGCAGATTTGATGTCTGGTGAGGTGTCCAACCCACTTCCTGGTTCGTAGACGGCCATCTTTTTACCACAACCTCCCATAGTGGAAGAGGTAAGGGATCTCTCTGGGGTCTCTTTCACAAAGACACTAATCCCATTCCCAAGGGCTCTGCCCTCATGACCTAATCATCTCCCGAAGGCCCTCACCTCTTAATGCCATCACATCGGGGATTAGGATTTCAACATATGAATTTGGGGGCCACACAAACACTCGATCTATAGCAGCCAAGATCCCAGAGATAAGGGAAGTGCATAGAGGAGAATCTGGCATTCTGTACCCAATCCCCCTCTTGAGGCATCTGCCGATTCCTAGGAAACTTGAGGCCAAGAATCTAAGAAGCCAAGTATAAAGTGGCAACTAAGAAACTAGGGAGCCCATGGAGCTTTTGGAGGTCTCATAGCACGGGGAGACAAAACTTAAAGTTCAGGGCTACCCAGGAGGCCAGAACTTGAGGGGCCAAGATTTCAGAGAGAAGAGAAACATATTAAAGTGAGCCCGACATTCTTTGAGGCATTTGACACAATTGCCTTCCTTTCTGTGTAAAGATACAGCAAGGTTGAAAGCAAAAGGGTGGAAAAGGTATATCACACAACCATTAACCAAAAGAAAGCTGGAATAGCTACCATAATAGCAGATCAAGCGGACTTAAGGGTAAGAAACATTATGAGAGATCAAGGACATTTGATAAAAAAGGTCAGTCTGCTGGGAAGGTAAGACAATCCTGTATGTACATAATAACATAGCCTCAAAATATAAAGCAAAAAGTGACTGAAAAAAAAGAGGAAACAGACAAATCCACAATCTTGGGGAGAACTTTTAACTTAATTTCCTTATTCTTGAAAATCCAAGACCACCAGCAAGCCTTTGAACCACCCTTTCCCAAATACATATGTTCTGGCAAGCAGGGATTCCAAAGAATGAAAAATGTGGGTATGAGGTTCATTTGGAGACTTAAATCATTTCTGTAACTGCTGTTTGATTAGTTACTTTCCTCCATAACTGATAAAGAAAAATACAGGCAAAAAGAATCAGGAATAATATAGAAGATTTGAACCACACAAAAAACAAAATTCACACACACAGACACACACACACACACACACCCACAGGTGCGAACTGCAAGTGTACATGAGATATTTATCAAAATTAAATATATGCCGGGCCATAAAACACATCAAAACAAATTTCAAACAATTGAAATCACTTAGAATATGTTCCCTGACCACAGTTCAATTAAGCTAGAAACCAATCTAAAAATATGTATAACTAGGGGCTCCTGGGTGGCTCAGTCAGTTAGGTGTCTGGCTCTTGGTTTCGGCTCAGGGTTGTGGGATCCAGCTGGTCAGGCTCTGTGTTTAGTGGGGAGTCTGCTTGAAAAGTTCTCTCCCTCCACCCCTCCTCTCTCCTTCTCCTTCTCTCTCAAATAAATAAATAAATCTCTTTAAAAAATAAAAATACATATAAACTAGAAAATCATCAAATATTTGGAAATTAAATATTCTACTTCTAAATAAGGCTTGGGTAAAATGAGAAATCACAGTAAAAATTAGAAAATACTTTGAACCGAGTGACAATGAATGAGTGTATATATTTTTTAAAGATTTCATTTATTTATTTGAGAGAGAGAGACAGCGCGCACAAGCAGGGGGAGCTGATAGAGGGAGAGGGAAAAGCACGCTCCCCGCTGAGCAGGGAGCCCGACGCGGGGCTCGATCCCAGGACCCTGGGATCATAACCTGAGCCAAAGGCAGACGCTTAACCGACTGAGCCCCCCAGGTGCCCTGAATGAAGATATTTTATAGCAAAACTTGTGGGATGCAGCTAGAGCCAGGCTTACGTGGAAATTCATAGCCTCAAATTCATAAACTAAAAATACTGAAAGTCAGTATTCATCTCAAGATGGGAAAACAAAGCAAATTAAAGTCACAGTAGAAGGAAGGAAATTGTAAAGACCATCAAAAGAATATTTACATACAATAGAGAAACTATCTACAAAGCCCAAGGCAGTTCTTTGAAGAGAAGGGTGGGAGTTTCACGTAGCCCAAGGCAGAGCCAGACCTAAACCCAGGCACTGACCCTGCCTGCCTCTGTGGGGATGTGACCAGTGGGCAGGAGGGCCAGTTGGGGAGTGCCATAGGGGGCCGGGGGTGGGTAGGGGTGCCAGTGTGACTCGGTGCCCTATAAAAACACAGCACTTGAGAAGTCACTGGACTCACTTTCTGGAAGCTTCAACAATCAAGGAAGGAGTCCCTCAACCTGCCAGGAGCTCTTCTATCAGAAGTTTTTTTTTTTTAGCTCTCCTCTCTCAAAGTAACTACAGTATCACATGGTTGTGGACTAAAATCTCTGCATGGCACGGGGCACCTGGGTGGCTCAGTCGGTTAAGGGTCTGCCTTCGGCTCAGGTCATGATCCCGGGAGTCCTAGGATCGAGCCCCGCATCGGGCTCCCCGCTCAGCACAGAGGCTGCTTCTCCCTCTGCCCCTCCCCCCTTTCATGCTCTCTCTCTCTCTCTCAAATAAATAAATAAAATCTTAAAAAAAAAAAAAATCTTCACATGGCAATATACCAGCTTGGGTCCATTTAACAAAAGGAGTCCCCTGCCCCCATCTCCCTCGAGGGGTCAGGAGTGGCACCGGGCTGAGGGCTGGGATATTCGCTAGCCTCCCCCCC